>NW_028270140.1:89058054-89369304 GCF_037043375.1 Chiloscyllium plagiosum
GTTTTCAAATTGCAATTTAATATATCCAGATTATTGTCTCCACAAATGATATTTGGCTGACTGCCCTCCAATAGCCAGGTTTATCCGGTTTTCTTTTTGAATGTGATGTAAAGTTGAGTACTCCATCTGTTGCACCAATCCTATGCCCAAGGATTGTAAGACTAAGGTTTGATACTCTGCAATTTTCACCTTATTTCTATCGGTAATCTAGGTTGCTTCACCTCTGGACCAGGTGACATTCCTGCTTTGAGGCATTTTAATCCTTCTTTATCTATTTTTATCCTGTTCAGTGTCACAACTGCTTCCTCTTTTTACTATATTAGTAGAATTCTCATTGCTAATATAGTCACCTGTAAAGTACTCATTTAGTAAGTCAGCCAAGCCTCTGCCTCTGCAAGAAGATTATCTTGGTTCCTGTCCCACTTATCCTTGACTGCTCTTGTCTAGATATTTTTTAAACAATCTGTTCAACTGTTATGACACACCTCTGCAGTGTGGCTTGAACCCTGGCTTCTGGCTCTAAGGTATTGAAACTACCACTGCAACGTAAGAGCTCTAAATCAATAGTCTATGCTGCCCTCGATTAACACATTGAAAAGTATCTGTCCATGTAATTGGTTGGGAAATAATCTGCTTTCGGGCGCTGTGTAGAATTCCTTTTCTTTTCAGAAATTAAAATTGGTTTTGGCTTATGATCCAGTGTACCAAACTCCATAGTTGGATATTGGTGTTCAGTGGGAATCTCAAACAAAATGCCCATTTTGCTTCAGAAAGGCAACTCTGAGAACTTAAGTGATACTGCTGAAAACTTAAATCACAGTGTCCAGTACATCCTGCAAAATTATTAAATGTTATAACTGGGGTTTTGCTTGGCCTGTCCTTCCAACCTTCTGCTTGTCTACTGTCAGCTTAGAGCTGAGGCATTTTGTTTGAGTTGTAGCAACGCTACGTTTGTTAAAAGAAACATTATTAGTTTGAACCCTAGAACTACTTGTTAAATCCAACTAGGTACAGGTAGACCAAAGATCCGAAACCCTTGTGGCCAGCTGGTTTTCGGATTTTGGAATGTTTGGGATTTTGGAATAAATGGCATTTTCACATTGAAATAAAAATTTTTTACTGAGCAGCAGGCGCACATGTGACTACTATGAGCACAGAAACAGAATTGACGCCTGCCAGTCCTGGGCCACGCCACCACGTCACAGCTGAGTGATGTGGGTCAAGTGGGTGTTGAGTTCGTTAAAATGTTTGCACGCCAAACAACCTTGTTATGGAGAAAAAAATGAAAACAGCTTTGGATTTCAGATAAAGGATTGTCTACCTGTAATGCAAAATACTGGGTATGCTGGAAATGTGAAATTAAAAACAAAATACTGGAAATCATCAAAGGAGACCATATGCATTGAGTTAAAAACCTTTTTAAAAAAACATTCTGTCACAGTACTGGAAGTCTTTTTTAGACTACCAAACTGTCAGGAGGCAGAGCAAATTATGGGGATAAATTTCTGAAAAATGGAAAAACATCAGGACAATAATGAATTATTTTAACTCCCTCAAGTTTAACGGGCAGAATGTTGATGTGATAGAAATGGAACAAACTTTTTTTGGCCAGCATATAGCAACAAGAGAGGGTGGAGTTCTGAGCATAATTATAAAAGGTGTGGGGTTAAAATCAAAAAGGAATTTAGGAAAGCAAAGAGGATGTAAAAGAATATTGGCAATTAAAAATCAAGTGAACCCAAAGATGTTTTCAGTTCATTGAGTAAGAGAAAGTAAGAGTACCACTAAAAACAAAAATGCTAATGTGCAGACGCAGAAGATGTGGCTATGTCTCTGATTATTTTGTGGTTTTCTAATCATAATTGGTCACTTGTCACTGCATTGTGGATCCTCACTGTATGTCATAGAATTGATGGACTGCTGTTATTACTTTTTTGTTCATAGGCTGTCTGGCTTGTAGTTATTTAGTCTAACCTTTGTGGTAGGCAAATCATTGAAACTAATTCTGAAGCACAGAATAAATTGTTTAATTTAAAAGGCATGGACTAATCAAGGACAGTCAACGTGGATTTCAGGAAGGGTGGTGTATAACTTGGTTGAATTTCTTGAAGTAATAAAGTGGATTAGTGAGGGTACTGCTTGTGATAGTCTATGTGGATTTGTGTGGGACCAATGACAAGGCCCCAAGTAGCAGTCTGTTTTGTTTAAACAAAAAGGCCTTTTGGGGATGCTAGGGAATATTGTAAGCTGCATAAAATTGGCCTGGTGGCAGGAAAAAAAGTTTAATTATTGATGGGTGTTGTTGCCTCTGAAAGGCTACTTCCAGTGATGTTCCACAGGACTTAGTCCTGCGTCCCTTCAGTTTGTTGTGTATATTAATGACTTGAATGCAGGTGCAGGGACTATGATCAAGAAATTTGCAGGTTGCACAAAAATTGGCCACGTTTTTGATAGTGAGGTATCGACTGCAGGTGAATATCAGTTGATTGACCAAGTAGGCAGGTATGTGTTAAATGGAATTCATCCAGAAGTCAGAGGTGATGTATTCAGAAAAGTCAAAAAAAGCAATGGACTATACAGTTCATTGGTGGAATGCAGGGAGGTTTTGAGGCAGTAAGGGACCTTTGAGCAAATGTGCACAGGGGCCTGAAGATAGATGTGTTGATGAGGCGATTTAAAAGGGTATTTGGAATACTTTGTTTTATCAGCTGAAGCAAAGGACAGAGGAACACTGGTATGCTGAAGCTATATACAACATTAATTAATCATGCGTTATGTACTGCATGCAGCCATGGTTCCCTCAATACAGAAAACATGTAATCGCATTTAGCAAACAGAGGATGCGACCAGAATGGAAAAATCACAGCCATGAGGAAAGACTCAGTTTGGTGTTATTTTCTTGGAACAGAGAAAGCTTGAGGAGAGACTTTATTTCATAAGGCTGTGAAAGGCCTAGATAGAGCAGATGGGAGGGTCCCATTTGGGTAGACTTCAAGGGATTTGTAAAGGAATTACAGATGAAATGAGGAAAAACATGTTCACCTGGAGGGTGGCAGGGTCTGAAAATCTGTCTGAATGGACAACAAAGGCTGAAACCTTTTTAATAGGTGGCTGGATGTGCACCTGAAAAATTTAGGATCAATTGCCGAATGTAGGATTTGCTTGGGCAGTTCATTTTTTGGCTAATGGAGACGCAATGGAGAGACCAGCTGCCTTTTGTGCTATAAAATATTAAAATTTTAAAATTTTGAATATTGAAAAAGGAAAAATGATCAAGGATGTGGGGGGAGGGTTGGAGAATGGTATTAATGTGATTTACGTGGCCAGGATGCACTGAATGGCTGCCTCCGTGCTATCATGACTCTGAAAAATGCAGTTCAGGTTTTATCTGTGGAGAGGGAGAAAGTTAACTTTTTTCAAGTTGTCAGACTGAAAAATTAAAGATATCTATACAATCAAAAGTGTGTAGGCAGTGGGAGGGATGATAACAATAGGAAGAGTCTGTGATTGGGTGGAAGGCAGGAGCAAGATGCCAGACAAAAGTTGGTTTTATGCGACGAGTGGAGAAACAACAAAAAATTGTCAAGGGAAGATGTCAGTAAAATAGCATAATCATCAATAGCGTGTTTTGTTTATCTGCTGAGTCTCATTTAACTCGCTGAAGACATTTTTTTCATATCACTAAATTTAAATTTCTTTTGTCTGATGGAATTTTTTTCTTATTTGTTCTTCGCTTGGAGATAGTTGGGTAGCCTGGCATTTATTGCACATCCCTAATTGCCCATGAGAAAGTGGTGGTGAGCTACTGCAGTCCTTTGTCAGATACCCACCATACTGATAGGAAAGGAGTTGTAGTTTTTAATCAGGATTGAATGTGGCATGAAGGAGAGTTTGCAGTAGTGATGCTCTGCATCTGCTGCCCCTGCATTCAAGGTGCTGGAAGTCATTGATTTGAAAGGTGTTTTTGAAGGAAATTAGAGTTATTGGCAGTGTGTCTTTTAATTGGCACACACTGACACTGTTTGTCTGTAGTGGACTGCATGAATACAGAAGGTATAGATGGGGTGCTAAACAAGCAGGCTGCTTTGACCAATATGGTATCAAGCTGCTTGAATACTTTGGAGCTGCTCTCTTCCAGGCAGGTGAAGAGTATTCCATCACACTCCTGACTTGTGCCTTGTAGATGGTGGATAGATTAGGGAGTTGAAAGTTTGTGGCATTCCTAATATTTAACCTCATGGAATCACCATATCCATATGGCTGGTTCTGTTCACTTTCTTGTTAATTGTACAGGGTTTTCTGGTATAATGTGACAGTTGTTCCTCTGCAACCTCGTGCTTTAGAAAATCACTATATAAAATCTCTATACCCCATTCAGTAGAAAGTTTGCATTATCCGAACAGCATCCATAATTCGTCAATCATGTTACAGCCAATTTGTGTTGACAAAGCACGTGTTATTCTATCCTTTGTGCGTTTACATTAAGGAGGTTTTGGGGAATGCGATGAGCCTTTTAATTCCACAATGACTAGCCTTCATCTTCTCAGAATCATTTGAGAAGATGCCAAAGGAAGGGAGGGAGAGGAAAATTAGGCTGGTTCCTTTCAGTAGTTGGAGGGATTATCTATGGATTTTCTTTGCTTTGGGTAAATTGTAGAGAATATGTTTGGGATTTGGCCTTTTGAATACATTTTCTGAAGGTGGCCACTGACAAAGCTGGTATTCAGTGCTTATGAGAGCTTGTTTACCTGTTGCTGAGCTTTCTACTTCAACCACTAGGGGCAGTTTAGAAAAAAGACTGACTTCATAGGGCAGTCAGTGTCCTTCATATTACTGTAGAACTAAAATCTGATTTAGGCCAGACAGAACAGTTTTTGTGACAACCTCAAGAAAGTGGTAATGCTAAGCTGAGTCACAAGGTTGTGGTTCAACTCTACCCAGCACCGAAAGCATGATATTTGGTACAGTTAGTGCACCATCTGATGAAATGTGAAACC
Organism: Chiloscyllium plagiosum; assembly: GCF_037043375.1. Lineage (NCBI taxonomy): Eukaryota > Metazoa > Chordata > Chondrichthyes > Orectolobiformes > Hemiscylliidae > Chiloscyllium > Chiloscyllium plagiosum. The sequence goes on from NW_028270140.1 coordinate 89,063,052, forward strand.
TATTTACCATATGCTGGTACGCAACCAATAGTAGAAGTCACAAAAGAATAAGACACTCTTCTAGTGTCCTCACTGACATTTATCTTTCAATCAACCCTTTTAAAAATAAATTAACTGATTATTGAAAACAAAAACCGTGTGCTAGAGTAACACAGCAGGTCTAGTAACCTGTAGTTTCTGAAACCATGCTATCTGTATACATATCCTGCACTACAGTGTTACAGCAGAAGCATTTCATTTGGCTGTGAAACACTTGGGATGTCCTTTGACCATGAAATGAATGAAATAAAGTCAAGTTCTTTAATATTATAAAACTGAAACAAAATCAAAAATTGCTGGAAAATGTCAGCTGGTCTGGCAGCATCTGTGGAGAGAAAGCAGAGTTCATATTTCAGGTCAGAGCGGTCACTTGACTTGAAACATTAACACTGCTTTCTCTTCACAGATGCTGCCAGTTCTTCATCTGTATTTGAGAATCAATTAAAGTTGTCAGTGCCATGTATCTATTTAAGTACTTTTGCATACTGCTCTGTTAATTCAAGATTTGTGTAGAGTTAGCAGTATAATTAAGTCGATGACTTGCATGTATTAAAGCTGTTACGTCCAGTATACAGTATTGTCATCGTAAAGTAAAATGAAGAACTCTACCTTTTTTTCATCTGTCAGCTTGTACAGCTTTTTTAAAACAATGCTGCGGAGCATTAATCTGAACATTGAATTGAAGAACTCCATCATATATTCAAGAGCTTTAGAGGCTGAATCAATTCTGACTCATTTAGTACAAATCTCCAACTAGTAATCCAGTACCTTTCTTCCACATTGATTTTGTATTTTCATCCCTTTCAAGCTTTTGAGACTTCACATCTCAGCATAGATTTCCTAGCTGAAAATAGCTAGAATGTCTTTTAGGTTGCTAGCACGAATGCAGAATAACGACAAGAAGTCTTTATTCCTTGATATAATGAATTTGAATTCCAGAAAGCTGAGCCCAGTACCGTACATTGCTCTTGGTTTGGTCAGATGTTTTAAAAAAAAATCCAGGAATATGCAGTAAATGTCTATCAGCTAAGTATTGTTTCAATTGGATCTAATTGCAATTATGAAAATTTACGCTATCTACATGTAGAATATATCTGATTGGACAAGTCTGCAGAGGTCTTGAGGTTCATTGTTTGATGGAATAATGATTAAGTAGGTCAGTTTTTATTTTAGTTCTGGCATTAACATTTTAAAATGTGAAATTTTGAAATTAAGTACCTTGCAATCCATTGAAGAAATTCACATTTTCAGTAATGAAGTATAATTTTGCTGAAATAAAATCATTCTACACACTTTAGTATAATCTTCCATTCAATCCCTGGAAAAATCAGAACTTAAGTATTTTGGAGTTGTTTTCATTTCTTGCTCAGATCCAAATATTGGCACTGCATTGCAGAGTGCAAAGACTTTTTGAATCTCTGCCCATTCAATAGATTCATTGAAATGGTTCTGCAGGTATATAGAACATTTTACGTAATTGAGGATTTCCCAAGGATTGTACGTAGAATACTGCCAGATATTTTTATATGCATGTGATTTGTTTTTAAACTACAAGTTACACAGAGCAGGAATTGTCTGGTTCTCAGCTAATATTTTATTCTGTGTGCATCCTGTAATATGGGTTGTGAAAATGTTTACTTTTTTTTACTTTTGTTTTTTATTAATTTAGGTTGACCATTGCTTTCTTTGCATTATCTGGCCTGGACATCCTGAGTGCCTTGCATCTAGTGGATAAAACCAGCATCATCGAATGGATTTATTCCCTCCAGGTCCTTCCCACTGAAGACAGTGAGTGAGTTTTTGTTTTAAATCTTGGAATTACTGTTTTTTTAACGATACTTGATTATTTTGTGTTCAGTCTATTTCTGCAAAGTTTCTTTTGATCTTGAATAATTTTGTACATTGATTCTGATGATTGGTATTCCACTCTCAATCACTTCATTCACACAGATATGTTGAAGTAAGATTTGTGACAGCCCAGGCAATCTCTTGTGGACTCAGACCTGTAAAGCCTCTCTCTTGGTTCGTTCTGGAGATCGTACTCTTTGGAAATCTGGAATAAAAAACCTCTTATAAACAGATTGGTTTAATTTTAGTCATCCCTTTATTCACTCATAGCATCACTGTTACAACATAACACTGATACTTATAAACTAAACTAGCTAGGTTCTAATAACCTAGGAGAGTAGGGTACCAGCTCTTCAAGTGTCCCAGCAGGCTAGTCCGATGCACTGATACAAAGTGGCTTCCTTTATACAAGAGTTTACAGAAACATTGCATGTTCTTAATTAGACAGATAACAGTGAAAGACAATAATTCGTAAGGAAGAAAAATTAATTGACAAGTCTGTGTACGCTTGACTAATGACTCCCACAGGCCCATTCATCAGGTGGGAAAAACATACCTAGCCGAGTTAGGCACCTGCTAGCGAGATAAACTCTTATCATAAGGAGGTACCAGTCTGAGCTAATTGGAGAGTTCATAAGGTAACCTTGCACAGCTCACATGTCAGATACAATTTTCTTTATTTCAAAAATATACTTTATTCATAAAATAATTTGATGGTCTGTACAGTTGGTCATGCCATACATACATATACATTTGCATACAGAGATCAGAATTTATCATTCATTGATAAACGTACAGACCTGTATATATCATATATCCATATATTTAGCTGAGGCATCAGCAGAGCCCAAATGATTGCGTGGGCCCCCTGTTCTTCTCAGACAGGCAGATGTTACACGGTGGTCTTTCCCCACCACGCCTTGGCAGCAGCTGCCCCAAGCTTCAGCGCGTCCCTCAACACGTAGTCCTGGACCTTGGAATGTGCCAGTCTGCAACATTCAGTCGGGGTCAACTCCTTCAGCTGGAAGATCAACAGGTTTCAGACCGTCCAGAGAGCGTCCTTCACCGAGTTGATGATCCTCCATGCACAGTTGATGTTTGTCTCTGTGTGCATCCTGGGGATCATAAAGTGGCACGGAGTCCCACATCACGGCGCTGCTCGGGACGAACCTTGGGACAAACACCACTGCATTCCTCTCCAGACTACTTCTGCGTAGGCACATTCCAGAAGGAGGTATGTGACAGTCTCGTCCTCCCGCAGCCGCTTCGAGGGCAGCGTGCGGTGCGGCTGAGAGTCCAGGCGTGCATAAAGGACCTCACAGGCAGAGCCCTTCTCACCACCAGCCAAGCCATGTCTTGGTGCTTGTTGGAAAGTTCTGCTGATGAGGCATTCTGCTAAACGACTTTGACAGTCTGCTCAGGGAACCGCTCGATAGGATCCGCCCTCTCCTTTTCCCGAAGGGTCTCAAGGATACTACGTACAGACCACTTCCTGATGGACTTGCGGTTAAAGGTGTTTTTCTTCATAAACTTCTCCACGAAGGACAGGTGATACGGAACAGTCCAACTACTCGGAGCATTCCGCGGCAGCGGGGCCAGGCCCATCCTTCGCAACACCGGGGACAGGTAGAACCTCAGTATGTAGTGACACTTGGTGTTTGCGTACCGGGGATCCACGCACAGCTTGATGCAGCCACACACAAAGGTGGCCATCAGGGTGAGGGTGGCATTGGGTGTAATTTTTCCCCGTTGCCCAGAGCTTTGATACATCGAGTCCCTTCGGACCCTGGCCATCTTTGATCTCCATATAAAATGGAAGTTGGCCTGGGTGACTGCTGCGGCATAGGTTCTGGGAATAGGCCAAACCTGTGCCACGTATAACAGCATTGACAGTGCCTCACACCTGATGACCAGGTTTTTTTCCCGCGATGGAGAGTGACCGTAGCTTCCGTCTGCTCAGTTTCTGCGTCACTTTGCTGATACGCTCCTCCCAAGACTTGGCGCACACCCCAGCCCCCCCGAACCAAATACCCAGCACCTTCAGGTGGCCGGTCCTGACGGTGAAGGGGATCGAGTACTGGTCGGCCCAGTTCCCGAAGAGCATAGCCTCGCTCTTGCCTCAGTTTACCTTGGCCCCCGAGGCCTGTTCAAACTGGTCACATATGCACCTGCCTCTGTGCACGGACAGCAGATCCGAGCAGAAAACAGCGACATCATCCATGTACAGGGAGGTACAATTGTTTTACAAAATGGCTTCTTAGCAAGGAAGGCAAACTTTTGATCATAAAGTGGCTTCCTGGTCCATTGTGCCAGAATCTCTTCAATGTTAGGCTTAGAATAATTTCTAAGCTAGAAGCAGACTCCTTTTTAAGCACTGAATCATTCTGTACCTGAGGCTGAGAAGTTACCATAAGGTTGCATTTAAACTGATTCATTAGTCTTCGAATTAAACATGCTTGCTTTTCAGGGTTGTGATTCAAATTTAAATAAGACATAAGATCTGATTAGTTAGAATTGACAGTGGAGCAGTCTGCAAGATCTGTAGAGTGATCTGCAAGAACAGCAAATAAATTAAAGCCTCACTAATATTACCTTTTACAAAGTTTGTATTTAATAACCGGTAATGGCTACTCAATATCATAAAGTCCCAAAATGCAATTAAATTCAATCCATAGCAGATAAACACTAAGAGTTAATTTTCTACTGGCTCCAACAACCTAAAATGGTCTCTCTCTCTCTCTCTCTCGTGTCCTTTTGAACTCTCAATTCAGGGTCTTGCAACAGCAAAGATGTTTTTCTCTCTCTGTCTGCCCCGCTTGCAAGGGGTAATATGAATCCATTATAATTGACAGGTTCTGACCATTAATTACAAGGCTTTTGATGGTACCGAGTTTGTTTCAGGGACAGAATCAAACACTGCCATTAATTTCGCAGGGGAACGGCTGTGAATATTATCACTTGGTGTCCTGTTTGCACAGATTCACCGATGTTAAGGCAAATGTTCTTAATTGCCTTACAGCATCCTGTTATCACTTGGTCAGCCTAGATGTCCCTATCTTCTGCATTCCTTGAGTTCCCCCCTTTTTCTGAACCTTCCTGCCTGTGTTTTCTACTGCAGTAAATATGTTCTATAATTCATCATTACATTTTAGTTTGAAGACAAGTTTTAAGGATATAAACTTTCTCAGATGTTTAGTATCCAGTCTGATATCTTTGTTATCAGGTAGACCATCAATGCAGAAAGCACAGATGAAACTGGATGTTGAAAATAACAAAGTTATTGCATTTGGAAATTCTGTGAATTTGTCATTTATACCATCAGGTGACCATTGTATTCCTTTAATGGACAATATCTTCTCCACTTAAGAAATGGACGAACTATTATTGCCATCAGGGGGCAGAAATTGAGAAGACAAAATGTTTTTTTGTGTTAAACTGCAGAGTCAGTTTGATCATCTGCCTTCCAGAAGACTAAATGTATTACTGAAGGATGCAGGGATAGGGGATGGGGAGATATGTTTATAATAGAAAAAGTGATAGATGTAAGAAATACTAAAGGATACCGTCACAGCCTGTAGTTAGCTATTATTAATCAATATATTCAGGTATGTTAAGACATACCTCTGGAACAGGTGGCACATGAGTCTAAGGCTTTTGGTTCAGAGGTAGGGACTCTACCACTGTGCCACAAGAGGACTCCATAGTTAGCCCATGGACTGTCTGCACTTAGCAAGAGATTTAATCAAGGTAGTGGCTATTAATTTAAGATGGAACATAACGAAGAAAACTGTCTCACTTTATATTTCATATTTTTGGCAACTAGCCTTAGCCGAAGAACAATTATATATAATAAGAATATAGTGGTGAACTTCAGTAATGGAAAATGGATAGAGACTGGACTTGGACCACTGAAACAAATTCTCATAATAGGAGGAGGGGAATTTAAATATTTGGCAAATAGGATCTTAATAGTTATGAATACGGCAGTAGAAAGCCCCATTAACAATAGGGTGTGTGAATGAAATCACAGTGCAATACTTCATAAAGTTTTGTAAGATAAAGCCCAGTCTATAAATTATCATTTGCACTAATGTGGACTGCCCATGTGGGGCAAAAAAAAAACTCATTGTGGATCAAAAGATAAAGTCCATGTTAATTGTGTTTTTTGGTAGAGGTCCTGAAGTTCCATTTGTAATAAGCACTCAATGCTAGTTTGGAAAAGGATTACAATAAGCTTTGTTTTGAAGTATTTGAATGGGCTTCATTCAGGCAGAAAGCCAGAATATCTCAAGAATTCAACAAGGCTTAAGATGTAAAGCCATTGTAAACATGTTTCAACTGGAGGTATAGGGTTTATTATGAGTGTGAGGCTTAAGTGCTGGAGAGACTTGGAAAAATTTATTAGTAAAAACACTTGCAAAGGAGACAGAATCTTGTGGTACCTTCTTCAAAGTTGCTTGGCATAGATTGCAAAGAGGAACCGGGCACGTCTCTTGCAGACAGCATGAGGATCAAACTGTTGCAGTTGGTATTTGGTCTAATAATGGACAGATCAGTTCTGACAATCAAAATGAGGTTATCAGTCCAAAAGACAACTGCTAAAAGTGGGTTCTAAAGTCAAATATTTGTTCAAATGAGCGAGTCAATGGAGAAATGGCATTATTCTAATTAGTGCAAGGAAAGTTACTGAAAAATATCAAACTAGGTGTTGAATTGACAAAGCAATATAAATTGGATAGTAGGTCTGGGAGCATTGAAAGCAATCCTATTAATTGAAGAAACAGATAAAAGGCAAGACAGAGGGTATAATGCAAAGGGACAAGAAAAAGTACAAACCAGGAGTATTAGCAGAAGTACAATACCAATGATTAGCAAGTCCTGGTGGCCATGAAAAGATTAGAAGATAAGTTAATGAAAGGTGACAAGCAGCCAGAATTACAAATTCTGAGAATTTTTGACATACACAAAGTTGGCCAGTAGGGAACTACAAACCTAATCGCATATAGGGTGGATCTATGTGGAAAAGGTGCTTCCTGCTGGAAGCATAGAGTCATCGAAATGTACAGCATGGATACAGACTCTTTGGTCCAACTCGTCCATGCTGACCAGATATTCTAACCTCATCTAGTCCCAAATGCCAGCACCTGGCCCCTATTCCTTGCTATTCATATTCCAGCCTTTAAGTGCTGTGATTGTATCAGCCTCCACCACTTCCTCTCTCAGCTCATTCCACACATGTACCACCATGTGTTTGAAAATGTTTCCTCTTAGATCTCTTATATCTTTCGCCCCTTGTCTTAAACCTCTGCCATCTAGTTCTGGACTCCCCCAGCCCATTGAAAATACCTTGTCTATTTATCCTATCCTTGCCCCCTCATGATTTTATAAACCTCTATAAGGTCACCCCTCAGCCTCTGATGCTCCATGGAAAATAGCCCCAGCCTATTCAGCCTCTCCCTATACTTCAAACCCTAGCAACATCCTTGTAAATTCTTCTGAACCCTTAAAAGTTTCACAACATCCTTCCTATAGGATGGAGACCGGAATTGCACACGATATTCCAAAAGTGGCCTAACCAACATACTGCAAGGCCGCAACATGACCTCCCAACATCTATACTCAATGCTCTGGCCAATAAAGGAAAACCTACCAAATGCTTTCTTCACTATCCCATCTACCTGTGACTCTACTTCCAAGCAACTATGACCCTGCACTCCAAGGTCTCCTTTGTTCAGCAACACTCCCCAGGACCTTACCATTAAGTGTATACGTCCTGCTCTGATTTGCTTTTCCAAAATGCAGCGCCTCGCATTTATCTAAATTAAACTCCATCTGCCACTCCTCAGCCCATTGGCCCAACTGATCAAGATCCCATTGTAATCTGAGGTAATATCCTTTGCTGTCCACTACACCTCCAAATTTGGTGTTATCTGCAAACTAACTTACTTTTACCTCCTATAAAGCCAGGCTATTGACATGAAGTTCTGAAGAAAATTTGGGAGAATCAAGATATGAGTAGATTCACTTGTGAGGAAAAGCAATTTTGAAGATTTTCTTCATTTTGTAAGAGTTATAGACAAGAGAATGATGTTGAGAGACATACCTACCATAATTGAATGGCAGAGCGGACTCTCAGGGCCGAATGGCCTTATTCTGTCACTATATCTTATGGTCACTGCCAACTGTAATGTTACTAAATAAATACCAATAAGACGCAAATGGAGTTTGCACAGAAGTTTTTGCTGTGAAGTATTGAATTTTGTTTTACAGTTTTCAACATCAGTGCTCTTGTTTAACCTATGTTCTTCATTCTGATCGATGTTCTGTGATATCACACAGAATTTAGGCAGTTGCATCCACTTACAACATCTTTGCTGTTCACGACATCAGTCCCTCCTTATCATCTTGAATTATCCTGTTGAACTTTTATGTGGCTTTCTGTCTCTTCTTTCAGGTGTGAGGTGTGACAGGCAGCAAAAGTGGCTACCAATTACATGGTTTCCCTTTCAAAGAGCCATGTTGAGTTTGCTTGATTATATTACGATTTTCCAAGTGTGCTGCTATTATTTAATTGATTTGAACATTTTTATAGCAATAAGTGCTATACTATTCAGCCTGTGGTTACCTGCTTTTTGTCTCCCTTTTTGAATAGGCATACATTGGCAGTTTTCCAATCTTCTGGTACTTCTCCAGAATCCAAAGATTTTGGAAAATTAAAAGCAATGCATCCATTACCTCATAGCTATCTCTTTTAGGATCCTAGAATGCAAGCCATCAGAACCTTGTGGGCGGCACGGTGGCACAGTGGTTAGCACTGCTGCCTCGCAGCGCCAGAGACCCGGGTTCAATTCCCGACTCAGGCGACTGACTGTGTGGAGTTTGCACGTTCTCCCCGTGTCTGCGTGGGTTTCCTCCGGGTGCTCCGGTTTCCTCCCACAGTCCAAAGATGTGCAGGGTTAGATGAATTGGCCATACTAAATTGCCCGTAGTGTTAGATAAGGGGTAAATGTAGGGGTATGGGTGGGTTTCGCTTCGGCGGGTCGGTGTGGACTTGTTGGGCCGAAGGGCCTGTTTCCACACTGTAATCTAATCTAATCTAAAAATCTAAAAAAAACCTGGACACGTATGTGCCAGTATACTTTGCGTCTGTTTTATGGAATAAGATACTATTTCTGGGAGATTTTCTGTAAGGGACTTCTGTAACTGCAGTGTTTAAAAATATTCGTAAAGAGATGGTACTTGAAAAACATAGCTACAGTGAGTGTTGATAAATCTCCTTGACCAGATGAGCTTTGTCCCAGAATATTGAAGGTTGTACCAAAAGAGACACTGGATGCATTGTTAGTTAACATTTGATTATTCTTGGGATTCTCAAAAGGCTTCTGCTGACTGCAAGGTAACAAATGTAATCCTACAATTTTAAGAAGAGAGGAAGTAGGAGAGTGAGAGTGAGGGGCTACAACCTGTACTCCAAGGTCTCTTTGGCAACACTCCCTAGGACTTTACCATTAATTGTTTAGGTCCTGCCCTGATTTGCCTTACTAAAATGCAAGACCTCACATTTATCTAAATTAAACTCCATTTGCCACTCCATGACCTGTTAGCCCATATGATCAAGGTCACATTACCCTGAGATAACCCTATTCTGTGCGCTACACAACCAATTTTGGTGCCATCTGCAAGCTTACTAACCGTACTTCCATTATTCACATCCAAATCATTTATATATTAAAAAATGCCTAATGACAAAAAACAGTGGATTGCAGCGCACTGCTGGTCACAGCCCTTAAGTCTGAAAATCAATTCATTACCACCCTCTGCCTCCTACCTTCAAGCCATTTTGTATCCAAATGGCTAGCTCTCCCTGGATTGCATGTGATCTAACCTTGCTGTCTAGTCTATCATATGGAACCCTGTTGAATACCTTGCTGAAGTCCATATAGACAATGTCCACTGTTCTGTTCAGTGGCAGTTGCATAGAGCTTTAGTGAGACTTGCACTGAAGTATTTTGCACAGCTTTGGCCTCCTTATCTAAAGGAGAATATTCCTACTATAGAGGGATTCAAATGAGGTTTCAGATTAATATCTGAAATAGCAAGATTGTATAATGAAGAGACATTGAAGAAATTGGGCTTGTAAGGTAGGGGATTTCAAAACTGGAGAGGACAGTTTTAAGGTGAGAGGAGAAAATGTAAAAGGGACCTGAGGTGCAGCTTCACACTGAGTGGAGTGTATGTGGAATGAACTGCCAGAGGAATTGGTAGAGTCAGGTATAGTTACAATATTTTTTAAAAATTTGGATAGGTACATAAATATTAAACATTTAGAGGAATGTGGGCGGGCCAAATGCAGGCAAGTAGGACCAGTTTAATTTGGGAAACGTGGGCAAACGTGACCAAAGTGCCTGTTTCAGTGCTGTATGATTCTATGACTCATAGTTTGGTCCAGTAGACCTTTGACTTTGCATTTTGGCAATGGTTTACATCTTTTGTTCATCTGTTGGGTCTTTAAGTGAAAGAATAATCCATTTCAAAAAGTATTATCTATTTTAATGGAGCCATCAAATGTCATCATTTGTTCTTGCAGGTGTAATTGCAGCACACTGCTATTTGCAATGGCACACTTCTGTAGTACTTCATATTTCCATATCCACTATAGAGACTTTGGCACTAAGTGCTTTGGTCACATACAGACTGACTTCAATTAGGAACAGTCTGAAACAAGATTGTCTTGCACACATGAGTCACAGAATATCAATCATTGCAGTGCCAATGGAGGTGATTTAGCCCATCATGCTTGCACCAGCTCTCCAAATGAACATATTTCTTAGTGCCATTCTTCTATCTTGTAATGCTGCATGCTGTTCTTTTTCCGATAGCTAGCTATCTAATTCCGTTTTGAATGCTTCAGTTGAACCTAGCTCCTTTAAAATTTCAGGGAATGGATTCCAGACCCTAATTGCTTATTGATGGGAAAAAGTATTTTCCTTATCAATCTTACTAACTTCTTTCAAACTGTGCTCCCTTATTCTTGAGCCTTTCACGAGGGAGAACATTTTATTGCTGTTTACTCTATTCAGACTACTCATGATTTTGAATAATCCAATCAGCTCTCTTCTCGGCCTTCTCTCCTCCAAGAGGAATTCCAGCTTCAATCTATCCTCATAAATGAATTATTCTTCCTAGAACATTTGCGTAAACTTCTTCTATACAATGTCTCCACATCCTCCACAATGTGCAGTGCTGGACACAGTACTCCAGCTGAGGCCAAGCTAGAGTCTTCTATAAGTTCAATGTAAATTCTTTGTGAACTCTACCACCTAGCAGTAGAAGGGCAGCAGATGCAAATGTGAATGACCATCTGAGTTTCCCTGCCAAGCCACACTATCCTGACTCAAATATATAACTAGGTAAAAACAATGACTGCAGATGCTGGAAACCAGATTCTGGATTAGTGGTGCTGGAAGAGCGCAGCAGTTCAGGCAGCATCCGAGGAGCAGTAAAATCGACGTTTCGGGCAAAAGCCCTTCATCAAGAATCAAATATATAACTGTCTCTTTGCTATCGCTGGGTCAAAATTGTGCAACTCCCTTCCTATCAGCATTGAGTGTGTCCCTACACCCCAAGGACTGCAAGAGTTCAAGAAGGCAGCTCATGATATTTTCCAGGGCTACTGGAAATAGGCAATAAATGCTGGTTTAGCCAGCGACACTCATTTAAACAAATAAGTTATGCCTCTTTAACTCCAGCTCATGATACTGTATGCTTTATTAACTGATCTTCCAATTTTCCTTGCCACCTTCAATAACTGATATACAAATATATTCTGGTTTTTCTGCTCTGAATTCTCTTTATAAAATGGAAAAGTACAATTCTGTTGTCTTTACATGTTCCCACAAATGCAGCACTTCACAGATTTTCCACACTGAATTTAAGCTGACACCTACCTGCCTCTCCACCAATTTGCCTTTGTCTTTCGTAGTTGTACATTCTCCTCCTATCTGATTGCAAGTCTTGTATCATCATTGTATCTTATTTTTGACCACCCAGTGGATTGTCTGGCACTATCAAACTCTCCATACACTGCAATTTCTGGTACATGACCATCATTCTAACAATGTGGTTTAGTCATCGTACTTGAATATTGCTAGGATATTTTGATTTAGAAAATTGCTTTATCTGCAGTGCAGTTCATAGGTAATATAGATGTCGAACAGAGACTGAGTCAGTTCTGTTAGTAGTGAGAAAGACTTGATTTACCTAAAGCATAAAGAGTAGATGATGAAGTCAGATATAATTATTTTATCAAGTAATGGCTGAGGATAGACCGTTGAAAAAGAGTAATGCAATTGACTGTGATACAGAAAGATCTGACTTAGAGCTTGCAACTTTCAATGAAGAATGTTATTTGTCACTTTGCTGGTTGTTGTGGTGGAGTGGGAATCTTATTAGAGAGACGGGTACAAAAATGTGGGAGAGAGGGGTATGAATGAGAACTTTGGAAAGGTAAAGGAGGTTTGAAATAAGCAGCTGTTTGCAACAGGTAGAGTTGTTTTGCTTAGGCCTGATGGCAGTTTTGAAGGGAAAGGAAACACAAATTGGAGACATTTGATAGAATCAACATGGAAGTTTGAGTAACCAGCAAGTGAGTAGGAGGATAATTTTTCAGAAATGGGACTCCTAGATCACCCGAGGATGAACTTGGAGAGCAGAATTGGACGAGAAACTGGAGGGCTGAAAATGTGTTGCTGGAAAAGCGCAGCAGGTCAGGCAGCATCCAAGGAACAGGAGAATCGACGATTCGGGCATAAGCCCTTCTATGCCCGAAACGTCGATTCTCCTGTTCCTTGGATGCTGCCTGACCTGCTGCGCTTTTCCAGCAACACATTTTCAGCTCTGATCTCCAGCATCTGCAGTCCTCACTTTCTCCTCGGAGAAACTGGAGGGCCATGGGAGACTTGAATGGGGGTCAAGTGTAGTAAAACATTGAAAGCTGGGACAGGGCAGATTTTGTTGAAGGAACTGGATGGATTGTCTTGATGCTACTGCTAAAGATGTTCATACATCCCTTGGATTTCTGAAGGTGAGATTTTGGGGAAATACAGGTATGGTGGTGGAAAGGATGAAGGGATTTAAAGTGATGGTTTATAGTATGGATTATCTTTAATATCCAACATGATCTTAGTTTACTGGGCATTTATGAAGGAGGCAAGTGAGGTCTGACAGCACATGATGCAGTCCAGTAGACCTGATGATGGATAAAGTGTGACCATTTACTAGATTTGCCCCTGAAATGAGGGTATTCTGTGTTTGGCTGAATAAATTGGCACTATGTTATTTGGAGTATAGAATAATGAAAAGTGGGATCTCATTGAAGATGTCATAGGTAAAGATGTCTAGTCCCAGAGGACCATGGAGCTGCATTGCCATTAGAGAGAGAGAGATTACTGGTGGTGGGTTGAACCTGAGGACCACCACACCTTGGGCAAGGTTGAGAAGATGATTGATAGGTTAGTCATTTTAAAGGTTCCCTGACTGGGATTCCATGATCCAGACTCAGGATGAATCGTAAATCATTTACAAATGAGATGAGAAATTTCTTCATTCAAATGATTGTGAATCTTTGGAATTTTCTATCCCAAGGGTAGTGAATGCTCCATTCAAGACTGAGGCATATTTTTGAACTTCGAGAAAATCAAAAGACGTGGCGATCAGACAGGAAAATGGAAGTGACATATGAAATTAGCTATGATCCTATTTAATGGAGGAGCAGGTTTGAGAATCCACAGGCTGCAATGCTTTTTTTGTTCTGTAATATTTATCTAACTGGTATAATATTTTAAATTAAAACTGGAAATGACATACTAGAGCTTTTAAACATGACAGACTTTTTCTTCTAAGAATGTTGACCCAGGCTTGCATTTTCTGAAATGAACATCTTTCAGGAAATCAACAAACGTTTAGGAAATGTTATGGTGTATTGGCTTATCTATTTGTGGACATTTGAGATGACCACAAGTTCTTAAAATATTCACAATCTTGAATGTTTTTTGTCAATTGTGATAATCTGCATGTGATGTTATCTTCATTTTATTGCTGTGGAGAACTGTGTACTGCTATTCCTTTGGATGCTGTGTCTTGAAATATGAGATTATAACAAACTATAAACCATTCTTGATGGTTGGAATTGATCAAATAATTTTAATTCTTCTGTGACTATCCACCTCAGAAAGCCAAACCAAGAATGTCATTTAAATAAGGTACTTAAAATCTTTCTATTTGTTTCTTTTTTAAAGAAAACACACAATTGTCTGCTTGGCAGAGTGGCTCTGTGCTGTCTCTCAGTGCCAGCGACCCAGGTTCGATTCTGTCTGTGTGGAGTTTGCATGTTCTTCACATGTCTGTGTGGGCTTCCTCCAGGTGCTTCAGTTTCCTCCCACAGTCCAGGGATGTGCAGGCTAGGTGGGTTAGCTATGGGAAACGCAGGGCTACAGGGATAGGGTAGGGGTGTAGGTCTGGTTAGGATGGTCTTCAGAGGGTAGTGTGGACTTGATAGGCTGAATGGCCTGCTTCCACACAATAGAGGTTCTATGAAAGATGACCCATTCTTTTATGCCAGTTAGTTAAGTTGCATAGTTCTTATGTTTCACAGTATGTACCTGTTTCCTTGCAGTTTGTGAAAGGGAGCATATTGATTTTGTTTTTTGCCATTTGAAAGCTCGTAGCAAACACGCTTATTGAAATCTGAAGAGATGATGTAGGAAAGTGTGCCTATGTTGTACAAAATCAATATAAGTAATTGAACAAGGTTTTCTGTCCAGAGAGAAAGTAGTGTGTGTTTAATCTTAGCAGTTTGCTATCTTCACAGTATTTTCGTTTTGTATCCAATTTATGGGTTCTCAATCATATAGCATAACTCATGTTATGGGCTAGACCAGGGTCCCCTCAATGCATCAAGGAGATAGCCTAGACATTACACTTGCCTTGAAATAAGGCAAAAGTGATGTGCTGCTTTCCAGATGTGATTTGATTAGTCAACCTACTAGACTTCAGACAAAATAAATTTTATTCTTACACTACAGTTAAAATACCAACAAAAAAGAAATTGGCCTAACTTTAACTCTATTTTCTGAAGTATTTCAATAATATCTTAGTTAACTACTACTTATCAACTGTTCAATATAGCAGCATCCAATGAACACACCCTTGGCAAAGAAAAAAACGATTTCTTACTTGCTGTATCCAGTCCAGGAGAATGAAGTACCAAAAGAAATAGTCTGGCAGCAGAGAGTATCTGGCAACTTCAACTCTAAAAACTCTACTTCAGCAACTGAAAGCAAAACTAAAACCCTGGGTCTGAGAGCCTAACTCCACCACTCATGCTTCTTTTGTCTAACTTTCATTCAAAACTATTTATTCTGCTTTCAGTGGAGCAGACACACCGCTCCAGAGAAACAGGGTAGAACAAATCCCTCTGAAAAGCAAATCTCGTCACACTCCTCCATTTGTTGCCATTCTCATTAAAAATATGGTGATTGAGTATTATATAGAAAGGTTTTCTATTTGAACTGACATTTCACATCAATTCAATCTGTTCTTGTGCAACCCTCCATTATATAAAAAAATTGTACTTGGTGTTAGTGATGTAATCATGTTACTGCCATCACGCTTTAGAAACAGCATCCCCGATTCGTCAATCGCATTACAGCAAATTCAAGTTGATGAAATGCACGTTATATCAGAACGTCCTGTATTTTATTTTAGACAAAGGTGTCTCTTGTTTTAATCGATGCTTGCTGAAAACCATCAATTATTGTGAAATGTATTTGGAATATGTTTGAACTGACTGCTTGATAAGAATTGAGCCTGCTTATGTGCTGCCACATAGAAGAGCTTTAAATAAAATACTGAGTTATATCAATCAAGGTTACAATGCCAAAACTTTTTTGAATATATCATGTGAGGGTATAGATTCCGCCCCCCCCACCCACCATCATTCCCTTTCTACCTATCTTCAGTGTTGGCAAATTCAGCAATGTAGTTGTGAATCCAGAGTGGTGGGTTGCTTCATTAGTGTCAGGGTCAACAATGTCTTTGGCTGCAAAGTACACAAAGGGAATGGGTGAACACTCAGTAGTTATGGTCTGTATTGCTGCAACTATGAAGATCCTGCAGTCACATTTTGAGAGCTAGGTGGGAAGTTATTGATCATAAGCTTGAAAGTGAACATCTGTAGATTACTCCCAGTACCACTTGCAAGTTACTTGCAAGTAAGTATAAAAGTAAGATAAAGCAGACAAATACTTGGTTTGGAAAGATGGCAGAGGAGGGAAGGATTTAGCCTTTTGTGGAATTGGGATTCCTTACGCCAAATTGGTTGCATCTGTGTGTCTGAAATCGATGTGGGGTGAATTGCTAGTGTGTTTGGGGAGGGTATAAATAAACTGAGCAAGGGCATGAGTGAGGAATAAGATTAGACAGGAATTCTGAACTGCATAGAATACGTGGAGAGAAGGCAGCACTAGAGTAAGAAATAGTAAATTATTAGGTGGGTTCAGAGTAATGAAGGAAGTAATTTAAAAAAAAAGTTATGCATGGGAATGTATGGACTTTATTAAATAAAATGAAACTACAGGTGCTGACTGCTATGTTGAAACATGTGGTTGGAACAAAGACTATGCGTAGAGGAGGGCTGGACAGTGTGTCAAATATACCTGGAGACAGTGTGTTCAGGAAAGATAAAGGGAAAGGTGTAGTGGTACGTTAATTCCTTGAGGCATGTGATACAGTGCTCCAAGACAGACTTCTAAGGAAATTTGAGAGTTGCTGGAATAAAAGGGACAGCAGCAACATGGCTACAGAGTTGGTTGAGTGACTAGGAATATTTGTGGTTTGATATTTTTTGGACTGGAGGAAGGTGTGTACAGTACTTGAATTTCTCAAACCTGACACATGGGACCATTGCTCTTCCTGATATAGGCACTAGACCTTGATGTAACTTCAGTTCCCTACATAATTGGAGATATTGGGGGTGTTCCGTTCTCCTTGGATAAGAGAAGATTAAGAGATTTGATAGTGATATTCAAACTCTTGAGGTGTGTGGGCAGAGTAAACAGGGAAGACCTGTTCCTGTTATTCAAAGGATTGAGAACCAGAGGACAAGGATTTTAGGTAATTGACAAAAGAAATAGCGATCACGTGGCAAAAGACTTGTTCAGTCCAGTGGTTAGGATTCGAGTACACCAACAAGGAATTAGACCCTTTTATATGAAAAGGAGTAATATGCAGGGCTGTTGGGAGCCGGGCCTACAGGGCCACCACCTTTGCTACAGTAGATGAAGGCTTTGGAAAGATAGAAACAAATTACCTAAATACTTTCACAGATATGTTGTTGGAAATTCATCTTGGTGTCAGAACAGTCTGGTTCAGCCTTTGGCAGGGATGAAATTGGATATTTCAGAGCTGTGATCTTAATATTTAAATGGAGGAAGCTTTTGTGCACCCCATACAAATATTGAACAGTTTCAAGACACTGGAAGGTTTTAAAGGAAGCAATAGTGAAACTGACGCAATAAAGTTACAGTAGATGCAAAACCAAATGCTGAGGTAACTGGTCATTTGATACAAAATGCATTGGTATACTATCATGATCATCAGTGATAATCAAACTGAATGTCAATATTTCTGTTCATTTGAAGTCTGAATTCAACCAATTTGAAGGGACCATTGCACTTAATACAGTTATTAAAAAGTGTTATAATGATTGGGAGAAAGTGAGAACTGCAGATGCTGGAGGATCAGAATCGAAAAGGCTGGCACTGGAAAAGCACAGCAGATCCGGCAACATTTGAGGCATGTCCAGATGAAGGGCTTATGCCTGAAATGTCGACTGTCCTGCTCCTTTGACGCTGCCTGACTGCTCTGCTTTTCTAACGCCACCATTTTTGACTATGATACATGGTTGCTTGGTTTGCAAAATTTTCAGATCACCTTATCTTCTGCTACTTTTATCAACCTCTCCCTCCATAGATGCTACAGTATTTCCAGGTTTTTCTGTTTCTGCTTGTCAGCATCTGCAGTATTTTCTCTCCCATTAGATGGCAGTATTGGGATAAGAGTGAGCTCTTGCAACTGTTAGTGATATATTGATCTATGTTTTGCACGGTTATAGCATGCTATACATATGAAAAGAAATTGATTTGTTATAGGGATCTGACAGGAGATTAACTTTTCACTCAGCTTCATCAAACGATGAGATGTATTACAGTCTGAAGTGATTCTTTGGAGAAACTTGAACAACACTCAAATGCTACTTTTGTATATTAAGCATTTGTGGTTTTCTCTATATATTAAAAAAAACAAAGCCACAACCAGATTTTGTGGGACAGGGGCAAAACAAAATTGCTTTAATAGTCTTAATATATGCTGTATATGCTTAAATATTTTTCATTGAATTGAGTGAAAAGTTTCCAATTGACTATACATTGGTATTCCATGTTTGTTGATGAGGGTGGTTTGAGAGTTTCTGGTTTTATCACCTAGATCATCTGCAGCATTATTTGATCCTGCTGTACTCCTAGGAAGGTTGCACGCTGTTCCTAATCTTCCTCTAACATAAATACTTCTCCCTTCCACAACTGCCACCCAACTGCAGACTCTTTGCTTTTCCACAAAAGCTGTAGCCTTAAAAAAAATCAAAAAAACTCAGCTGATCAAAGTAAACAAAATAGAAAGGGTGATGGTTTATCTGTTGCAGCTAGAAAACAAAGGGATGCTGAAATAATGCAGCAGAAACAAAAAACAAATGAAATTCTTTAGCACCTTGTAGAACTAATGCAGGACCTTCAAGCTAATGTACTTGTACACCCTAGTACTCTACCTAACTTGCCTGGATGGGTATGTCTAATGAGCAACATGGCTTTGTCTTTTTTTCCCCTTTCTACTCTGCATTATCCTCTAAGTGCGAGGAGCTCTGTACCAAAATTGAGACTGGCAGTTAATGACCTCTACCCATGTCCAGGACTCAGTGCCTGGGACAAGTAAATAAATTTGACTCTCCCCACCCCCAATGCCAAAGTAAAATTTGATCATGAGAAAAGTTATCCTCCAATGAGTAGAATATGTAGAATTGTGAGCCTGTCAACCGTAAACATGGGAGAATGATCAAGCGTGACAATTGGGAGTTCTGTCTACCGGTTCCAAGAGCAGTTGTGGGCAGAGGGCATTCTGTTGAGAGAGGATACAAGGTGTTTAAAGGTGGGGGTGTGCCGGAGCGTATGCAGGAAGGGGAAGGCATTTAGGAAAGCAAACTCAAGGAAATCTCAAAAAGCCCTTGTGTTTTGTGAATGGGGGATTTGTTATTTTTAGTGACCTGATCCTATCTGTCCCTCACCCTTAGCCTGCCAATCCAGCTTCCCTAAGCTTATTCTCTTTCCTACTCTTGAATGTATAGACAGAGAATCTCCTGCTGTCGCTTTTCTCTCAACTTTTGCAGTTAATTTTAGAATCTCGCAAGGATTTATCTTTGGCCACCTATTTATCATTGTAGAAATCAAAGTCCCATGTATACAATGACACAGCTGTACTTTACAGCCACTTCTGCAAACCTCTCCAATGTCTCTGAATAGTCTCACTGCTTATCCAAATCCAGTGTTGGATGTATTGAATGTTCTCCAAATAGCTTTTAGAAAGACAAAGCGATTGCCTTCAATCCCTACCAGAAATTTATTCTCTAGCCACCAACTTAGCAGAGTTTTGTTAATGCAAGAAAGGAAGTTACACAAGTGTGGTATACTACACCAGTAAAATATAAAGATTATTTTATGTGGCTGGAATCTTTTTCTGAACATTGTAATGTGTAAAATTCATCATTGCCATAGAATTTAAGTTGTGAACAATAAGCTGAGTTTGAAAACTTTATCATTGTTTACTAAATTAAAAATGTAAAATGCAGCTGATCTAGCAGTATCAGACGAGACAGTTAACATTTCAGTTGAAGCTTTTAGCAGTGAACTTAGATGCTTACATTTCAAAAGATTTAAAATCATATTTTAATGAGCTAATTTTATATTTTATTTTAACTAAGAATTATCTTTGCTTTTCAGAATCCAATCTGGATCGTTGTGGATTCAGGGGATCTTCACATCTGGGAATCTCGTATAATCAATCGAAGGTTAGTTGAACTCTGAAGTGCCTTAGTATGTAGCCATTACTTTTCTCATAGTGACTGTTTCAAAGGTCAGAGTAGAATTTCTGGAATATTCCTCAAAAAGATCTAGAAGTAACTTCAAGTCGCATTCAGCAGGTCTCATTCTCTAAATTTGCAGATTTTGCTATAAATTTTTAACTGGTGTAGTTCTTAGGATTTTTGCCATTAGTCGTATCTAATCTTAAGTTCCTCAGTGCTGTTCATTTTCACTGTTTTCTTGAGAGATTTTATTTAGTATGTGTGTAGCAATATTATAGATCAAGTAACTATTCAGGTCCAGTGATGAGTAAGGTCTATTACTTAATTGTTCCAATTGGTAAAACTCACCTCTGTCTGCAGATTTAAGAAAGAATTTGGGGACCATTTTTGTATCTTGATGTTAAAATTGTTTTTGAAACTGAGAAAGCACTAATGTTGCCAATTTAATTATTGCTGTGTTTGTATGAGAAAGTCTTAGAGTGAATTAGAACATAGAATGTTACAGTGCAGTATAGGCCCTTTGGCCCTCGATTCTGCGCCAACCTGTGAAATTAATCTGATGCCCATCTAATCTACATCGTTCCATTATTATCCATATATATGTCCAATGCCCATTTAAATGCTCTTAAAGTTGGCGAGTCTACTACTGTTGCAGGCATGCCCCTACTACTGAGTAAAGAAACTACCTCCTGATATCTCTCCTAAATCCATCACCCTTCAATTTAAAGCTGTGTCCCCTCGTGCTAGCCTTCATCATCCAAGGAAAAAGGCTCTCACTGTCCACCCTATCTAACTCTCAACCTTCTTCTCTCCAACAAAATCAACCTCAGTTTTCTCAGCCTTTCCTCATAAGACCGTCCCTCCATACCAGGTAACATTCTAGTAAATCACCTCTGAACCCTTTCCAAAGCTTCCAAGTCCTTCCTATAATGCGGTGACCTGAACTACACGCAATACTGCATGTGTGCCCTCACCAGTGTCTTGTACAGCTGAGGCATGACCTCGTGGCTCTGAAACTCAATCCCCCTACAGATAAATGCCAACACACCATATGCCTTCTTACAACCCTATCAATCTGGGTGGCAACTTTCAGAGATTTATGCATCTGGATACAGATCTCTATGTTCATCTATACTGCCAAGAACATTACCATTAACCCAGTTCTCTGCATTCCTAGTGAAGTGAACTACCTCTCACTTTTCCACATTAAACTTCATTTGGCTCTTCTCAGCTCAACTCTGCATCTTATCTATGTCACTCTGTAACCCATAACAAACTTCGGCACTATCCACAACTCTGCCTACCTTAGTGATATCCCTAAACTTACTTATCCGTCTTTCTACGCCCACATCCAGATCATTTATAAACATGACACACAGCAGTGGCCCCAAAACAAATCCTTGTGGCACACCACTGGTAACTGAGCTCCAAGATGACCATTTCCCATCAGCCACCACCCTCTGTCGTCTTTCAGCTCGTCAATTTCTGATCCGAACTGCTAAATCACTTTCAGTCCCAAAACTCTGTATTTTGTGCAATAGCCTACCGTATGGAATCTTATCAAATGCCTTACTGAAGTCCATATACACCACATCAACTGCTTCACCTTCATCCACTATTTTGTCACCTTCTCAAAGAACTCAATATGGTTAGTTAGGCACGACCTACCCTTCACAAAACCGTGTTGACTATCTCTCATCAAATAAACATCTGGAAAGGAATAATAATTCCTATCCCTTGTAACCTTTTCCAACAACTTACCCACAACCAAAGTAAGGCTCTCTGGCCTATAATTATTAGGGTTGTCCTGACTACCCTTCTTAAACAAAGGAACAACATTTGTTATCTTCCAGTCTTCTGGCACTACTCCTGTTGACAATGATGACATAAAGATCAAAGCCAAAGGCTCTGCAATCACCTCCCTAGCTTCCCAGAGAATCTCATTTAAATCCCATCCGGCCCAGTGTTCTTATCTATTTTCAGATCTTCCAAAATTGCTAAAACCTCCTCTTTGTCAACCGCAATGCCATCTAATTTAATAGTCTGTATCTCCATATTCTCACTAATATTGCCCTTTTCCAATATGAATACTGACAAAAAGCATTCATTAAGCGCTTCTCCCATGTTTTCAGATTCCACACACAACTTCCCACTATTGTTTTGATTGACCCTAATCTTATTCTCGTCATTCTTCTATTCCTGATTGTACCTATAGGAGGCCTTAGGGTTTTCCTTAATCCTATCCATCAACAACTTCTCATGGCTCTTCTTAGCCCTCTCTTTTCTGGCTAATGTATAACTCTCAAACTCCCTAATTAGCTTTCACGCCACATCCTCACATAAGCCATCATCTTTCTCTTGAGGAACAGTTATATGCAGGTTTCTTGATTGATTGTTTTAGACATCTTAGCATTCTGTGCAAGCCACCCAAAGCGGCATAAACCAGCAGTAATGCTTGTTCTTGTGTTGACCCTCAAATGTAAGGAAGTACAGGTGTGTAACAGAGCCACCTATAGTGATATTTGAGCAGACGGTTAAAAGCTTGATCAGAGGTAAATTCAAAAGAGCATTTTGAAAAAAGATGGGTTATGGGAGGGAATTCTGGAGCTGCCATTAGTGGAGCAATTAAAATTGATATTGCGCATAGGCTCAAAATTGAGTGCAGAAAATCTGTTAGAGTTGCAAAGCTGAAGTTTAGAGATAGTGAGAGATAAAGATGTGGAGGGACCTTAAAAACAAGTATAAAAACTTCTTAATTGAGGCATTGCCTAACTAGAACCCAGTGTAAGTCAGTGGGTGAGAGAAATTTGGCCTGAATATGAATTCACTGGCTGGAGGAGGGACTGTTTCCATCTCCACTTGCTTTTGAGAAGGTTGTGTGGTGGGCCACTGCCTTGAGCCACTGAAGCTGATGTGCTGCAGCTATGTATGCAATGTTGAGGGAGAGACCTTTAGCATTTTGACCCAGCAACAGTGAAGGAATGGTGATTTCATTTCAAATCGGGATGATCTGTGGCTTGGAAGGGAAACTTGCAAGTTATTAACAAGCATCTGATGCCTTTGTTCTTTGGGATGGTTGAGGTCACATGATTTGAGAGGGCTTGTTGAAGCCGCCTTGTTGAGTGAATCTTGTATGCAGTATTCACTGCTGCAATTGCATTAGTGGTAGAAGAGTGTAAATCAGATGCTTTGTTTTGTCCTGGTGTTGAGCATTTTGTCATTGAAGCTGCACCTGTCCAGACAAACGAGAGTATTTCATCACGACTTCTGTATTTTAGGTGTGGCGAAGTTTGGATGTTGTGTGAATTACCTGCAGAAATCCCAACCTCTAATTTACAACCATATAAATATGGCGTCCTAATCAATTTCTGTTCAGTCGATGGAAAACACATTGATAATCATGGCCATGCCATTGAATGCCACGGGGTGATTGTTAGATTCTTTCTTGCAGGAAATGGCCATTCCCTGCCAGTGTGTGATGCAAAGATTACTTTGCACTTTTCATAAAAAGCCTGAATGTGGTCCAGATAAATTCTGAAGCAGAATATGTCCATATACAGCATTTAGGAGTAGACAGTGGTGCTGGATATTGTAAAGTCAACCATTGAATAGATCTCTCCTGATTCTTATTGACCCTTCACTAGGATTCCTTGATAATGCATGCAGCCTTAATGTCAAGACCAGTTAACTTCACCCCATTTCTTGAGTTTAACTGTACCCGTTAATAGAAGAACACCAATAATATTTCAGACTGATAGCCCTTTGAAAAACTAATGACCTGAAATGTTAACGCAGCTTTTCTCTCTAGAGTAGTTATGCATGATACTATTTGGCTACTGCATAGATGTGACAGGGGACATCACCTGGCCACAACAGGAAAAGTCATAGGAAGGTGTCAGTGCATGTGACAGTGATGTCATTGTAGTCTGTGCATGGTGAAATCATTCAGCGCATGTGCTGCGGCCTGGGGTGAAGCTGCGGCTGTCTGCTTTGGAATGGCAGCCTCCCAACAAAATTGGGTGATTCGCTACTATAAGCGAACCACTTCTGTGCTTGGAGTGATTGAAATACTGGGCAAAGAATGCAGGACTAGGAGGAGTTGGAGTGTGTGTGTGGCTGCTGAGGGAAAATAAAGTTAACTCATTAGGGTTACATTTTGTAGGCAATTTCATTTTGCATCCTATACTGCCATCTTTAGGCAATAAGTTGCTTTAGCTGCTTGAGAACTTTGGTTTCTTTTTAGTAGGTGGTATTCCCAGAATCCATAATGTGTTCTTTTCACATGTTACCAAACTTGAATATTTTGACTTCTTTTGTACCGTTTTGTCTAATGATGCTTTTTGATGTTCTTTAGGATAATGGTTCTCATCATTTATATGATAGTGGTCACATAGCCATGACATATACTGGTTTAGCTAGCCTAGTGATCCTCGGAGATGATCTGAAACGGGTAAATAAGGAAGCTTGTCTGGCAGGGCTTGGAGCTCTTCAACTGGAAGATGGCAGGTACAGTGAAATATTTCTGTTGCACTCAAACAAGTTGCTCAAGTACCTTTTGAAGCACCCAATGAAATTGATAAAATAATGACATGTAATGGCTAGTTGTGTTCTATGGTTTTATCCTGACTTGAATTGGAGAGTTCAAGCTTTGCTCAGCTGGGATCTTTGGTGCCTGTGAATAAAACACATTGCTTTTTTTTTGTGAAACAAATGATTGATTTCCTTTACCCTTGCTGTGGGTGGAGTTCTAATCCACTATCTTTCTTCTATATATCTTTTATACAATTGTTTGATCTTTTTTTTAACTCCCCCTCAAAATTTGACTTATCATGTGGTATTGTTTGTCAAGTCTGTAACTTTTATCCAAATGAATCTTTCCTTTGTGAGATTTTATGATTATGGTATGGAAATAACATTCTAATACTGATTATCAGCCATATGTATAAACTTGTCAGTGGGAGCAGGAGTGTTATTATTTCCACTGTACGTTTTCATCCAGCGCAGAAATCACATCGTCTGCATTAAAGCAAATTGTTGAATGCAGCTAAAACTAAGAGATTGAAGGGTTGGTGTTGGGATATTTACAATTCAGTTCGTCAACTGGTGGAATATTCACCCATTGAAATATTAGGAAACCATAGTTCCACTATAGCATTGAATTTATTCTTTGCATCGTAACTACAAAATACATTTGTAGACAGTAGTTGGTTGCTTTTGTAAAATTTAATGCAATTGCTTGATCGCAAAATATATCTTAAGAGTTTGGAATGATTACTGAAAGTGTCCTAATCAAGAAGCAAATTGGAATTTTAGGATTGATACATTTTTAAAACAGTAAGTACAGAAAAACATGGCCAGGATTTTCAAAGGGTGTAGAGCCCAGGACTCTATGGGCTGGCTATGCAATTCACAGTTCGAGAGGTTGTGTCAGGATCTCTGTCGGTTTTGAATTTTCAGCTACCAACAGATAGTTGGGGTGGAGTGAAGAGGAAAGGCATCTCACTCCAATTAACAGTTTGTTAACTTCCTTAAAGGGCAGTCTGAAATAGAGCAAAGTTGTCATTTTCTCCTGACATACCAAGTTGTTTTGTGCACATTAGTGCAGAGTTAACTGGTTCACTGCGCAGATCAAAACTTGATTTGAACATCTCCTTAAATTTAGTAAGTAAACCTGGCATGCACTGCTCTCACTCATCCATGGCCATTTTCTGTAATGTATTGCAGTTCAAAGTGCTGCCTGTTCTAATTGGTAAGGTGAAAGGAGCAGATCTCAACATGGCTGCTGATGCCACTTCACCCCTCCCTTCTCCACCCCACTTCCCCTCCCCTCCAAGCACTGAGCATGGCTCCTGCCTCCAAGCCAAGCATTGAAGCTAGAATTATAAATGTAATGCAGATCAGACCCACAGTCAGAACCTGGATTCATTAGGGTGACATATTCTAAATAAAAGCAGAGTGCTGCATATGATGGAAATCTGAAACATCTGAACTCTTTAATAACTCTCTCCACAGTTGCTGTCATAGAAGTAACGTGGTGACACGGTAGTTAGCACTGCTGCCTCACATCGCCAGGGTCCTGGGTTTGATTCCAGACTGGGTGACTGTGTAGAGTTGGCATTTTCTCCCTGTCTATTTGGGTTTCAATGGGTGTTCTGGTTTCCTCTCTCAATCCAAAGATGTACAGGTTAGGTGGATTGGCTGTGCTAAATTGCCCCCAGAATGTACAGGGCAGATGGAATGAATATGAGGTTACAGGGGTAGGGTGAGGGGTTGGGCTGTTTGGAATGCTCTTCACAGCATTGTTGCATGCTCAATGGGCAGAATGGTCTGTATCAGCACTGTAGGGATTCTATGACCACCTGAGTTTCTCTGGCATTGTGTTTGTGTCACATTCTGAACTCTGCATTGGAAATCTGACCTTTCGTTTTCAGTATCTTAAATTTTATTTTCACACTGAAGATTGAAGTGAATGTTAGAACCACTAAGTGGTCTACCATGTCTAGATAGTTGCTGCAGTATTTTTTGATGTATTATTTGTATTTAATTTTTTAGTAAAATTTACTTATATCGCTTTCTGTTTTCCTTTCTGCCTTGCAGTTTCTATGCAGTACCAGAAGGAAGTGAAAATGACATGAGATTTGTGTATTGTGCCGCTTGTATCTGCTATATGCTTAATGATTGGTCAGGAATGAATACACAGAAAGCCATAGAATATATCAGGAAAAGCATGGTAAGTGACAAAAGAGAAAAAAATGAGATCTTTAACCTGAATACATCATTTGAGTTATTGAATTTCTTGATTTTGTTCTGTTGAATGGTTCATATGTTGTAGTTCTCTCAACTTGAGCTCATGGAATTTACCTTAGAAGTACCAGTTATACAAATGGCAGCTATAGTTCTTCAGAGGATCCAATTTTTTTTTCATTTCTGAAAGAGGATCAAACCATTTTAATACTGTAATATTGGCAAATAATAGAGACAGATGCTTGTCTTTTGCTCATTGATTTGAGACTTGCCCAGCAGAGAATGTAATTACAGGCAATAAAATCAAACATACCACAATCGTCCTGGTGACATTTTAACAGCTGCTGTAGGTTGTGCTTTGTCACTTTGTTTACATTGCACTTTAATAAAAATGTCCATGTTTATTCAACTAGAAATCAAATACAATGTATTTTGGTTGCTTGAGGCAATTTGGTAGTGTTTTGAAAATCACTTAGTTGAAATTATTTTGCATTGTTATGAAAAGGTTGTTAAAAACCTTTTTTGATGCAATGCTCCTCTCTCATTTCAACAATTTTACTGTTTTGAGTATCGGGTACTAGTAATTAAATACTGGGCATGATGCTATTTTTAAAAAAAACTCACCCTATAATACTTACTGTTAATCTGGAATTTGGGATAATGTGCTCTTTAGTAATATCTTAGAACAAATTATAAGCAAAATGGGTATGATTAAAACTGTTTAAATAGTAATATTCCATACTCTTTAATAAAATTACAGTAATTGTTTTTGACTAATTCATAGGGAACTATTGATTTCACAATTTTTCAATAATGTGGCAAGTATGGATTTTTGTGTTGCTACAGGAACTTAATGCATTTGTTCTAGAGTCGTCTTGTTATAAATTGTGCTTTGTGTTTTAATGCAGCTGACTTCATAGGTTTCTCTTTCAGTAGTTTGAAGAGTACTGAATGTCAAGGCAGCAACTCAAATACAAAAGTTTCCAGGACAGAACCATACCTATTTCAATCGTGCACCAGCAACATTAATTGCTAATATTATGGTCTCTTAGTCTTATAGATAATGCAGAGTGTTCTATGAAAAAGTGTCCTGGGGCAGTATTGTTGGTTTGGTGTTCATCGAGGGGATAATGCAGAGAAGGTGCAGCCTCTGGTTCTGCTGACAAGCATGGCTATTTTTTAATCCACTATGAAAGTGTGTTTTGGAAGCTAGTTGTTTCAGGGTAGGAAGTAAAAAAAAAATGGTTTTTGATTTGCATTTTGGTGAGCAAACCAAATGGCCATTGAAGAAAACACAAAGTACTTAATTTTGTTGATGCTTCCATTCTCCTGTACTTAGTTTCTTTATTTTATGTATTAATTTATGGTCAATCGTGATGTTTAGTCCTGAGTTACCACTTGTACAAAAATGTTCAGCAAAACCTTGCAGCGGTTGAAATATTCTTTGAATATCTTGTTTGCTGTTAAATTCTTGGATATGGATTTTCAGTTCTGAAACTCTAACCACAATAAGGGTGTGGTTGAATTCTTGAAGTGGTGCATTTCTAACATATGGACCCATACCTTTTGAATATGATTATAGTACCTGTAGCAGCAGAGAGTGAACATAGATGTTGGGACCACACAACTTAACTGAGTTTTTTTGAAGAAGTAATGAAGAACATTGAGGGCAGAGCGGTGGACGTGATTTATAGGGACTTGAATAAGGCGGTCGACAAGGTTCCCCATGGGAGACTGGTTAGCAAGATTAGATCTCATAGAATATAAGGAGAACTAGCCATTTGAATACAGAACTGGCTCCAAGGTAGAAGACAGAGAGTGGTGGTGGAGGGTTATTTTTCAGACTGGAGGCCTGTGACCAGTGGAGTGCTACAAGGATCAGTGCTGGTCCACTACTTTTCGTCATTTACATAAATGATTTGGATGTGAGCATAAGAGGTACGGTTAGTAAGTTTGTAGATGACACAAAATTGGGGGTATAGTGGACAGCGAAGAGGGTTACCTCAGATTACAACGGGATCTTGATCAGATGGGCCAATGGGCTCAGGAGTGGCAGATGGAGTTTAATTTAGATAAATGTGAGGTGCTGCATTTTGGGAAAGCAAATCTTAGCGGAACTTGTACACTTAATGATAAGATCCGAGGGAGTGTTGCTGAACAAAGAGACCTTGGAGTGCAGGTTCATAGCTCCTTGAAGGTGGAGTCGCATAGTGAAGAAGGTATCTGTTATGCTTTCATTTATTGGTCAGAGTATTGAGTACAAGAGTTGGGAGGTCATGTTGCAGCTGTTCGGGACATTGGTTAGGCCACTTTTGGAATGTTGCATGCAGTTCTGATCTCCTTCCTATCGGAAAGATGTTGTGAAACTTGAAAGGGTTCAGGAAAGATTTACAAAGATGTTGCCAGGGTTGGAGTCTTTCAGCTATAGGGAGAGGTTGGAATAGGCTTGGGCTGTTTTCCCTGGAGCATCGGAGGCTGAGGTTTATAAAATCATGAAGGGCACGGATAGGATAAATAGACAAAGTCTTTTCCATGGGGTGGGGGAGTCCAGAACTAGAGGGTATAGGTTTAAGACAAGAGGGGAAAGATACAAAAGAGACCTAAGGGGCAACATTTTCATGCAGAGGGTCATATGTTAATGGAATGAGCTGCTAGAGGAAGTGGTGGAGGCTAGTACAATTGCAACTTGAAAAGGCATCTGGATGGGTATATAAATAGGAAGGGTTTGGAGGGATATAGGCCAGGTGCTGGCAGTTGGGACTAAATTGGGTTGGGATATCTGGTCAGCATGTACAGGTTGGACTGAAGGGTCTGTTTCCGCGCTGTACATCTCTATGACTCTCTAAGTCCCAATATATCTGAATATGGTATTTGGAAAATTGAAACTTCCAATTTGTACATAGGTGGAGTCTGAAATCCTGTGGAAGAAGTCACCAACTATGAGTTAAAATCTACGACTGTAAAAGGTTCTTGCACACTTTTTTTAAACTCAGGAAAAGTTAAAAGGATTAAAAGTTGCTGTAGCTCTTGGGTAAGTGCAAAGCTGATCACCACCACTGCAAAGATTCATTATTAACTAATGACCTTTGCAGTATAATGACTCCCACTCCCACCGCTAACTCCTGCCTGCCTCACCATAACCCTACACCCACAAGCCAACCTATCCCTTACCTGCTTACATCAATCCCTTCCCCTACAATCATTTATCAAGAATCACAAAATATTTTTTCTTCTTCAACACGCAATTACACTTACAATGCTCTGACCTCCATAATTATGAAGTGCTTCGAGAGGTTCATGTCAATTCCAGCTTACCAAATTGCCTTGATCCTTTACAATTGTTACAGTTGAAACAGGTGCACAACAGATGCCATCTCCCTGGCCTACACACATCCTGAGAGCGTCTGGATAACAAGGATGCCTACATCAGGCTCCTCCATATTGACTACAGTTCTTCCTTTAACATCATAATTCCAAACAAACTCCTGTAAACTCAGAGGTAGAAGTCTTGGCTACTCCCTCTGTAACTGAATCCTTTACTTCCTGACCCATGGACTGCAATCTGTAGAAATAGGTGACTGCACCGCCTCCACTGTCAAAACTGGTGTCATGCAAGGCTGCATATTCAGCCCCCTATTGTACTCCTAATATGCTTGAGACTGTGTGGCCAAATTCTGCCCAAGTTCTATTTGTCAAGTTTGCTGATGACACCATTGTTATAGGTCAGATCTCAAACAATAGCGAGACAGAATGTAGAAAAGAGATTGAGTACTTAGCATGATATAAAAACAATAATCTCTAACATCAAAACAAAGGAGCTGGTTATTGACTTCAGAAAGCAGATTTTAGGCCCCTGTATGTATCAAGAATGTTAAGAATGTCAAGTTCCTTGGAGTGATGATCAACAAGCTGTCCTTGTCTACCCACGTTGACTCAACAGTCAAGAAAACATGATTTCTCTACTTCCTCAAGAGGCTAAGGAAGTTTGCATGTCCTGGATGTAGGTTTGCTTGCTGAGCTGGAAGGTTCATTTTCATACGTTGCATCACCATACTAGGTAACATCTTCAGTGAGCCTCCAGACAAAGCTGGTGTTTCCTGCTTCCTATCGATATGTTTGAGTTTCCTTTGGTTGGTGATGTCATTTCCTATGGTGGTGTCACTTCCTGTTCGTTTTCTTCGGGGTGGTAAATGGGATCCAAGTCAATGTGTTTGTTGATAGAGTTCCGTTTGGAATGCCATGCTTCTAGGAATTCTCGTGCGTGTCTCTTGTTTGGCTTGTCCTAGGAACTCTATCAACAAACACATTGACTTGGATCCCATTTACCACTCCGAGAAAAAGAACAGGAAATGATGTCACCACAGGAAATGACATCACCAACTCAAGGAAACTAAAACATATAAATAGAAAGCAGGAAACACCAGCAGTGCTTCATCTGGAGGTTCACTGAAGATGTTATCTAGTATGGTGATGAAATGTCTGAAAATACCTTCCAGCTCAGCGAGCATACCTACATCCAGAACCTCAATCTGAGCTACAAATCTTCTCAAAACCTGGCATGTCCGCTATCACTCTTAGCAACTTTTTAGGTGCATCATAGAAAACATCCTCTCTGGACATATCACAGCATGGTATGGCAATTGCTCCCATGATAGTTAGAAATTACAGGGAGTAGTGAACGCAGTTCAGTCCATCACGCAAATCGGCATTCCATCCGTTGACTCCAGCTGTACTTCCTACTTTGGGAACGCAACGAACATAAACCTTTTTGCGTCAGACAGAGGACGTGGAAGTTTAAACACATGCGAACAGATTCAAAAGTACCTTCTTCCCTGCTATCAGTTTTTTTGAATGGACCTCTCAAATGTTAATTCTCGTCACTCTCTGCACCTTTTCTTTGACTGTAAGACTGTATTCTTCACTGTGTTCTGCTACCCCGATGCACTTTGTATGGTATGGTATAGCATGTAAAACAACACTCTTCACAATCTCTCACATGCAACAACAGTCTAATCTTTTTTGCTGCTGATTCCCCCAAGCCGTCCCACCACCACTGGTATCCTATGGGGCCATGACTTCACTTCCCAGTTGCTGTTGATGTCTTCCCACCTCGCTTGTGGTGGAGGCTTCAGGAAGTGAACAACTAGCATCGGAGGGCTGCTGATAAGTGGGCACTTTATCCTAGCTTTGTTCAGAACAGTTTTGGCACTGATTGAAGTTCTGGAACATTAAGTTCACCAATAATACAAAATGCTAGAGATTAATATTGGTGATTAGATGTTAGTGTTTTGGTGTATATCACTGCAAGTTATATAACCTGTCAATTTCTTTTCAGTTTTATCATTTTGCCACCAGATCTTTTGTCACGTGTATAATAAGGGTATTTAAACTTGGGTCATTGTGCTAAACATAAATTCCATCTACCTATCCTGATAACCTTTCATTAACTTCTATGCAGACATAAAAGGCTTGATAGCGATGTAACATAATCAGCAATTACTAGCACAGTTTCCATTGTGCTTTACTATAGTTCTGGTAACTAGGGATATAACACTCCAGTGAATGCTAAACCTCTAAATACCATGCAGAACAAGTTCCTTCAAGCACTGCAGCACACTTAATAATCATAGTTTTTGTTTGTGGAGTTCAATTGACCCTTGATTTATTTTTGGTTTTATGGTGCTTCCACAGCATTAACCTATAACGATGTGAATTGAATTTTAGAAACAAGTCATACCTGTGCTGTGTTCTGCAACCATAACCCAACCTTTCTATTTAATGTTGGTACCACTTGTATTTGACAAGCTATTTTGAAATAATTGTTTTACATTATCAGCTATAATCTGAAGTTTAGGATGATGGGGCTTCTCTGTTGCATTATCCCAATAGATGCTGGTTTTTTGGTAGAAATTTCCTCTTCTGTCATGCTCGATTTCATGCTTCCAAATAATTTCTATAGTACAAATGAAAATGGTCAACATTTTGAGCAGTTTGTGTGACATTGTTTTAAATGTCTTACTTTCTTGACTTCTTAAAATGAAGATATTGAATCAGTGCCTGACCTTCAAGTTTTGAAGAATAAAGTTGACATTTTGTTTTTCTTTCCAGTCTTAAAGTTACATCTTCTGAATCTCGTAGCTTTAGTGATTTGTTGCCAGTAATCATAACTTCACAATTACACAAAACAAATCAAGGCTAGGCTTTCTGGGATTTTAAAATATAATTATCAGCTTTCCATAATGCACTTTTGGGTTACAGTATTTTCCTGAAGCTTATGGATAAACTTTGACAGAGTTTAAAGTTTTTTTTAGAATAAAACACTTATCCTTGTTTGTATAAATAGATCAGTCCTTCACAGGAATAATCCTTTTTTTGGCAATGCTTCTCCAAAGCTGCAATCTAGTTTTGTTTCAGTAGATCACATCCTGATATTGCTGTGGAACACCCAGTGACTGTTTCTGCTCCTATGTCATACGGGTTTACTTATTTCACCGTAGCTTTGCTTGCTTAATTACATAGTATTTATAAAGAGATGAGTTTATATCGCGCTCGTAAGAGCAGCTCTCCTATATTTTTGCGTAATTTATCATTTCGACTGCAATTAAGATCTTATTCTCCTGTTAAACCTTTTTACTTCTCAACCTCTTCATTTAAGATATCTCTTAAAACCTAACTCTTGGTCATTTGTCCTAATGTCACCTTGTAAGGCCTTCAAGTATTATTTGGTACATTGAAGGACTTTGGGACTTTTGCATTAAAGATGCTTTTGAAATTTGAATGTTTGAAGAGTATTGGAACAGGAATTATGCATTCAATTGTCAAGCATGCTCAGTTGTTCAATTTGATGGGTAAACAAGCTTAATGATTCATTTGATACTTCAACCATAGTTGCACAAGGGGGCTTTTTAGTTATGGATTGTGGATGTCATTGACGAGCCCAGTTTCTAATTGCCTTCAATGGTGGTGATTGCCTTTTTGGAAGGCTGTAGACTTTGTAGTGAAGATACTCCCACATAGGAAGGGAGCACAATCCATTTACTTCAGAATAGTGTGAATCTGGTAGGAATATATAAAATAATTAAAAATCTGGAATTTATTTTTATGCATTCATTACCCTGGAGGGTAAGGGCTTATGCTCGAAACGTCGATTCTCCTTCTCCTTTGATGCTGCCTGACCTGCTGCGCTTTTCCAGCAACACATTTTTAAGCTCTGATCCCCAGCATCTGCAGTCCTTACTTTCTCCTAGTTGAGAGTTAAGTACATTTTTGAGAGTCTGAGATTTATATGTAGGCCTGACCAGGTGAGCAAGGCAGTTTCCATCCCAAAAAGAAAATAAATGAACCTGTTGGGTTTTTCCTGACAAATGGTGGTTGTTTTATGATCATCATTAGACTTTTAATTCCAGATATTTAGATTGCATTCAAGTTTGATGTATTTGGTTGGATATGTGGCTATGCATGTATGTTACTACTAAGGCTTGCTTATTTTATCTGATTATTTTACTGGAAAGTACTGGATTTTTAAACCTGTTTAATCAACCTGTTGAGGTGTTATTAAACACCTCTGGAGCAGGTGGGACTTGAGCAAGGCCCAGAGTCCAGGATAGGAACACAAACGGGCCCTTGCCCCCTCAACTTACGACAAAATAATGAATTAGATCGGCTGAGCTGTGTGCATCATCATCCTCCTCATCCACATCCTCACATGCTCTTGGTGTTACTCCAATCTTTTCAACTGCTTTACACTAAGCATAAAGTCATACAACGTGGAAACAGACCCTTTGTTGAGAGTGTGGTGCTGGAAAAGCACAGCAGGTCAGGCAGCATCTAAGGAGCAGGACAATTGACATTTTGGACATAAGCCCTTCATCTTGATGAAACGCCAATTCTCCTGTTCCTTGGATGCTACCTGACCTGTTGTGCTTTACCAGCACCACACTCTTGACTCTGACCTCCAGCATCTGCTGTCCCTACTTTCTCCAAACAGACCCTTTTGGTCCAATTCATCCACCTTGACCAGACATCCCAATCTGAGTCGAGAGTCCCAGTTGCCAGCATTTGGCCCATATCCCTCTTAAACTCTTCCTGTTCATGTACCCGTCCAAATGTGTTTTAATTGTACCCAGTTCCACTACTTCCTCAAGCAGCTCGTTCCATATACACACCAAACTCTGTATGAAAACATTACACCTCAGTTCCTTTTTAAATCTTTCCCCACACACCTTAAAGTCTAGTTTTGGATTCCACACCTTACGATAAAGACCTTGGCTATTTACCCTATCAATGGCACTCCTGATTTTATAAACTTCTATATGGTCACCCCTCAGTCTCTGCCCCAGGAGGAAAAAAGCCCCAGCCTATTCAGCTTTACCTTACAGCTCAAACCCTCCATATAAGCAACATCGTTGTAAATCTTTACTGCACCCTCTCAAGTTTAACAACAGCCTTCCTAAAGAAGGTGAACAGAATTGTACAAAGTATTCTAAAAGTTGCCTCACCAATGTCCTGTGCAGCCTCAGCATGACATCCCAACTCCTATACTTAATGCTCTGACCAATGAAGCGAAGTGCGCCAAGTGCTGTTTTTACAAATCAGTCTACCTGAAACTCCACTTTCAAAGAACAATGCACTGGCATCCCGAGGTCTTTTTGTTTGACAATACTCTCCAGAGTCCTACCTTTAACTGTAGAAAGCCTGCCTTGAGTTGTCTTAGTGAAATGCAACACTTCACATTTATCTATATAAAGTAAACTCCCGTTGTCTCATCTGATCAAGATCTTGTTCTACTCCGAGATCATCTTCACTATCCATTACACTACCGATCTTGATGTAATCTGCAAACTTACTAATCTTTTCTCCTATATTCACATCCATATCGTTTATATAAATGACAAAAAGCAGTGGACCCAGCCCTGATTTTTGTGACACACCACTGGTCACAGGCCTCCAGTCTGAAAATCAATTGTACATCATCGCCCTCTGTCTCCTACTTTCAAGCCAATTTTATCCATATGATCTAACCTCACTAACCATTCTATTGTGCAGAACATTGTTGAACGCTATGCTGACGTCCATTTTATTCATCTGCCACTCTGTCTTCTTTGTCACCTCTTCAAAAAAAAACTCAATCAAGTTAGTGAGACACTATTTCCCCACACAAAGTTATGCTAATCAGTCCTTACCTTTCCAAATGCTTGTAAATCTTGTCCCGCAGAATCCCCTCCAACAATTTACAAACCACTAATGTAAGACTCATCAGTCTATAGTTCCTTGACTTTTCCTTACAGCCTCTCTTAAATAATGGCACCACATTAGCCAACCTCCAGTCTTCCAGCACCTCACCATGGCTGTCAATGATGCAAATATCTCATCTGGGCTGGCAAATATCTCAACTGAAAATGTGTTGCTGGAAAAGCGCAGCAGGTCAGGCAGCATCCAAGGAACAGGAGAATTGACGTTTCGGGCATAAGCCCTTCTTCAGGAAATGAAGAAGGGCTTATGCCCGAAACGTTGATTCTCCTGCTCCTTGGATGCTGCCTGACCTGCTGTGCTTTTCCAGCAACACATTTTCAGCTCTGATCTCCAGTATCTGCAGCCCTCACTTTCTCCTGGCAAATATCTCAACTCAACTAGCAGTAGACCAGCAATTCTGTAATCCTATTTAATTACAGAGTGATTAAAAGCAGGGATTTGACAACAGTGGTAATTGGAGGGAATATCTGGCAATTTGCATGCAGAATTGCAAGTAATTGCTAAAATTTGCAAAAGCGATCCAAAGTTTAAACACAACCAGTAATTATATTCATCTTTAAAACATACGAGAGATCATACGAGAGATCCATGTTGCAGCATTGTAAGGCAGGTTTAATGTAAAGCTGGTGCTTGGGTAGAAAACGTTTCCAATATTTAGATGATTCTGTGATTGATTCTACCATTTTTTAAAAATGTGCTTTAATTAAATAGAAATATAAATATTTGCAATATGTGAATTTAAAATTCCAAGTAGTGCTTGATGAATGCACTTTTTGTACACTATTGGGAGAATGCTATTAATAGCAATGTTCTTGCCATTAAGATCACATGTTTTCATCTTTCTGTTCCTAACTGCCAGTGCTGACAAACCTAAGCAATTCAAAAGATTGAAACCCACGGATGAACTGAACACTTGCAATGTATGTAGGTATGTGCGAAAGAAAATATCAATGAATCTGGGAAATGTGACTGAATTAATTGCTCCCTCCCCAAATGAGTTAATCTGTTAAATGTGTGACAATTCAGATGCAAGGTGTAATGTTTCCAAATTTTCAGAGAAATTGACGAATTCCTGACAGCTTGGTGAGGAGACCAAGAGACCATGTTTGGAAGGAGCTGTCCCAAGTAACCTATTCAACCCTCTCCCAAGTGTGGGTGTTTAGTGCAAGAATATTTGTCTTGGCAATGAAGGGAATTTGTCATATCTTGCAAGAATGTGGTCTTTTAGGCATGTTTTTCATTTAGAACTACATTCTCATCACTGTTAAGATTTAAGAGCTTACTTAATGATCAAGAAATTCTGAGACCTTTTTTTGTCCTCCAGTTCCACCTATAGTTTGTCCATTTATTGATTATGAATGGATGAACCCCTTTACACATGTAGCAGTCGGAATATAATGGGGCAAATTATTACTTGTTTGAAATACCACTAGCCTCCATTATAGGGATTGATATCTTTGCTTCTATTGCATTTCATTACAACAAAATTCTGATTTCTGACATTTAAGACAGCCATATGACAAGGTGATTGACTGCAGATGGCCCATGTAACTTTCTCCTGTTCCCTAGATGCTGCCTGACCTGCTGCGCTTTTCCAGCAACACATTTCCATCTCTGATCTCCAGCATCTGCAGACCTCACTTTCTCCATGTAACTTCAACCCCCTTAGTAGAAAGCAGTGTTGTAAGTGAACAAACAGGTGGTCAGAACTTGGTAGAACCTAAAACTTCTAGGAGCCAAGTTGGCCATTCAGCCCATCAAAACTGATCCACTACTCATTTGGATTATGACTGATCTAATAATCCTTAACTCCATTTTCCTGTCTTTTCTCCATACCCTGATTCCCTTAACAATTTAAAAGACAGTCTGTGTCAACCTTGAATTTAAATAATGACCCACCCTTAACAGCAATGTGGGGTAAGGAATTCCACTGTCCTGAGAGAAGAAATTCCTCCTCATCTCTGTCTTAACCGAGTGACTTATTATACCCTCTGTCCTAGACTTTCCACAGAAAGGGTAACAGCCTATCAGCATCTCCCTTATCAATGTCCCCTAAGAATTTTGAATCTTTTAATAATGTAACTTCTCATTCTTCTAAATGCAAATGACTACTAACCCAAATTACTGAACTACTCATAAAACAATCCCCCCATGCCTGGAACAACCAAGTGAAACTTGATTGGACTGCGTCCAGCGCCAGTGTCCTTGAATAAGGAGACAGAAACTGTTTACAGAATGTCAGTCTGATTTGAATAGTTTAACAAGACTTTTTATATTCCATTCCCTTTGAAATAAAGGCCAATTTGCCTTCCCTGTTAACTGCTAAACTTGGTTGTTAGCTTGTTTTTGTCTTTGTGCTGGAAAATTCCCAAATCCCAAATGCAGCTTTCTGGAGGCTTTCTCTATCTAAATAATAATCAGCTCCTCTCTATCCTTCCTAAATGGATAACCTTACATTTTCCTCAATTATATTCCAACTGCCAAGTTCTTGCCCACTCACTTAACCTGTCTATATCCTTCTGAAGACTGTTGTCATCACCACTTGCCTTCCCACCTATTTTGTCATCCACAAACATAGTGATTGCACATCTACTTCTGTAACCCAAGTTGTTAGTAAATTATAAGTAGTTATCGCCCCAGCAAAGATTGGGTGGAGATCAGCTGCATTTCTGGTTGTCAACAGACTGCATTCTTAACCAGCTTCATTTTTACTTTTAAGTAATGAATTTAGGACTAACAGTTAATTCTAATACAACTCATTCTAACTCCTCTCATTATCCTTAATTATCACAGAATAGGTAGAAGCAGATGACATATCTGCTGAGTGCTCCTTACTCTAGCATAACATGATCCCAGTGATATCTAGAAGGTGATTTAGACAATAAACAGAAAGATGTGCACACATTTGATTGAGCTGGTGGAGTAGTTAAGAAGGACACAAAGTCTTATTTAGAGTTTCAGGAAGTTGCTGTGTATTTTTCTTTTCAGAATAAAGTGCAGAATTGGAGGCAATTAATTAGATTTACAACAGGTGATGGGCATAGTTCCATAAATAATGATTTTGTGTGTGAAAGATTTTGGTTCCCAAAAACTGGGACACCCTTACTCTGACTTTTGGTTACAGTGCTGACAACTGCGACTTGACATTAGCCATTTCTTCCCACCTTTGTAACCATTGCCATTCCTCCATTTTAAGTGAACTCCATTTGTTGCTATTTATCTCAAGCAGATGCTTCTCTTTCCACTGTCATTACTTCTAGTGTCCTCCAAAGGATCTGTCTGTAGCTTTCTCTTTTTTCACATTATATGGTGCTTCCTCAAAAACACCAATAAATTGATTAAATGTGATTTCCATTTCATAAAATCATTTTGACTCTGCCTGACGACTACCTAAAGCATTTCTCATTGCCTTGTTTTAAGTACTTAATAGTTTCTAATATCTTCCCCACATCAGATGTGAGACTGTTTTCCTACTTTTTTATTCACTTCCTTTTCAAATAAAGGCATTACATTGACTATTTTCCTTGTTCATGCAACCTTCTCCAAATCTAGGCAATTCTGAAAAATTTGTCAATTATCTCATGAGCCATTTATTTTAAGACCGAAGGGAAAGAATTCACCAGTCATGGGGATAAATCAGCCTGCAGCTCAATAGTTTGCTCAGTCCCACTTCCTTAATAATTATTATTTTCTTATTTCTTCCTTCCTTTGTTTCTTGACCTACAACTATTTCAGTATTATTTACTGTAAAGATCAATGCAAAATACTTATTTAATTCATCTTCTTTCAATTACTATTTGCACACTCATTTTGGACAGGGCTGGTGTAAACTCAGCTCTTTTCCTCTTTTTATATGTATGTTTATAGAATTTCTTATGGTTTTTATATTTCCAACCAGCTTTCTCTCATGCTATTGTTTTCCTCATTAATCCTTTAGTCAATATTTGCTTTCCTGTCCAATCTTGACCTGCCCATCTTTTTCTTTAAGTATGATACGATCTTTAAGTTTCTTAGTTAACCACAGTTTGTGGGTTCTACTTTTGGTATTGGATAGAATCTTTTCTGAAATGCACTTTTAAATGTCTGTTATTCTGTTTCTATTGATCTATTCTTTAATCTAAAAATTAGACAAGGGCAGTGAGAAATACTTAACAAATAGCATTGATCCTAATAAAAAGTGATCTTATGCCAATACTTGGTTACCTAGAAATAGATTTACAATAGTGAAGTTAAAAGACACATTTTGTAAAGACAAATTCAATTATGAGATGACATCTATGGAATAAAAAGAGGAAATCATTTGGAAAAAAATATAAAAAATGGTTTAGAATATTAATATCTGGTTGTCATAACAAAGGCTTTTGCAGATTTTGAAATCATGCATTATTGATTCGAAATAAGGAGGTTTGCTTTTAACTTAAAAGCATCAAATGGCTCTATCCAGTTCTAATGTGTCACTAACCTGAACGGTTAACTTTTCTTTCTGTCAACAAATATCAGGCCAGTTGAGTATTTTGAGTTTTTCCTTTTAATTAGATTTCCAACTTCTCAGTATTTTGCTCTTGTTGCTAGTATATTCTTCTTGCACATTCACTTTTGTCGACTTGCCTAAAGGGTGTGTCTTCTAATCTCTTTAGTGGTCGAAAGGATCAGCTGCATTACACAGTAATGTTCCAATCTGTTGTAATAGCACCAGCAGGTGTCATGTTGAGACACCAACTTCAGTTTAATTGTACACTTACACTTGCAGGAATTTTATTGAAATCGGCTCTTTCTTTTGAGCCATAACCAGAATTGGCATGTGTTAATATTCAAAAATAGCAGTGTCATGAAACTGTTCTAGTGCATAAGTTGTTGCTCAAGTTAGCCAAGGTGGCAATATATTTTGATATTGCTGGATATTTCAAAATGTTAAACAGTGAATAATTCAGTTACCTTTCAAATTTCAATTGTCATGTGTTGTCTTTTTGCTTTTCAGCTAGCAGGTTTGGAATAATTATAATAATTATAGAATAATACAGTACAGAAAAGGCTGTACCAAGTGTGTACCACCAAAATTGCACTACTACCTTACACTAGCCCTGCGTCCCTGCACTAGGCCCATACCTTTCAATGTAATGCCACCTCAAGTGCTCATCCAAGTACTTTTTAAAACATTCAGGTTACCTGCCTCAGCTACCCTCCCAGGAGTGCACTCCAGACCACCACCACCTTCTGGGTGAAAAACATTTCTTTCAAATCCCCTTGAGCCTCCTGCCTTTCAATTTAAATGTGTGCACCTTGCTCTTGATCCTTCATTTAAGGGGAACAGCTGCTTTTTCTCCTCTTAGCTATGTCCCTCACAATTTTATCCACCTCTATCAGGTCTCCCCTCGACGTTCTCTGCCCCAAAGAAAATAATCGGAGCTTATCCAGCCTCACTTCATAGCTGAAATGCTCCATCCCAGGCCAACATCCTGGTGAATCTTCCCTGCACCCCCTCCAATGTAATCACAAATCATTAATTCTAATTACTGTCTGGTACCTCTAAGTTCAGAATATTTTGCTTTGTTAATTCATTTAGCCCTGATTCAACTTTTCAATGTCAAATCCTTGATTTGTTCTAATTCCAACTACAAGGCGAGTTTTTATTTCTAAATTGATTGCAAATTCATAACTGTCATATTTTTTCAATTAATTAATAACCTAATCTTTGAGACATTTTGGTGAACATCACATTTGTCAGTCTTCTGGATTTAGTATGTTTTTCTGTAACATGCAACAAATTATAGTAAATCTAGTTTTCTCCATACCCCATTCCATGTCCATATCTCCTCCCCTTATTTGTAATCTCTTCATCTTTTTACTCATCCAACTCTTTGTCGAGCAATTACTGTGGTCAGCTATTTGTGTTCTAGTAACTGTTATTGGGGTGTTTTTGAGTTGTAGCATTTGGCATAAAATTAAGAAATCTAACCTCAACACCTTGTGCAAAAACAAAACTCAATGTAGTAAAGCATCTCTACGTGCTTCACAGCAGCATTATGAAACAAAATTTGGCATGGAGCCACGGCAGGTGATATTAGATAGGAAAGCCCATAGGTTTAGTCGAAGAAGTGTCTTTTAAGTAGAATCATTAAAGAGACAAGAGAATGTTAAGGAGCGTATACCAAAGTTTTGGGCCTAGGTGGCTGAAGGCAGATAAAACTGGGATGACTCAAGAGTTTAGAAATGGGTGAGTGTAATATTTTGTGGATTGTTTACAATGTCTCCTTGAATGCTTGTTCTCAAATGTTGATTTATTTAAGTGCATAATCTCTCAATTTTTTTGCAGCCATGTGCTATTTTAAACTGACCATGTTGTTTGTTGCCGTGAGTCACTGATTCAGCATAGAAACAGACCCTTTGGTCCACCATGTGTGTACTGACAAACAAACACCAAACTGCATTAATCCCATTTCCCTGAACTTGGTCCATAACCTTGCATTTTAGGTACTCATCCAGATTCTCCTCAAATGTTGCAAGAGTACTTGCCTTGACCACCTCAACCACCTCATTCCATGTATCTGCATGTTGCTAATTCTTTTTCAAATCTCCTCTCAACCACTTACACCTCACTTCAAACCTCTGGTCTTCAACACGTCTGCCACAAAGAAGAGATTCTCACAATCTAACCTATGCCTCTCATAATTTTGTGTACCTCAGTCAGATCGTCATTTCAGCCTCCTCTGCTCCAAGGCAAGCAAACGCAGCCTATCTAGAATCTCCTCAGAACTGAGATTTTCCACCCCAGGCAATGTCCTGGTAAATCTCTTCTGTACCCTCTCCTGTGCAACCATGTCCTTCCAATGGCATTGCAACCAGAACTGCTCACTGTATTACATTTGTGGCCTAACCGATATTTTATAAAGTTTTAACAAGACGTCCTTGCTCCTAAATGAAGGCAAGCATCCCAAATGCCTTTTTCACTACCTTGTCAACTTGTACTGGAATTTTGAAGTGTCTGTGGATTTGAGCACCAACGTCTTGTTCCTCAGTACTCTTTAAGGACTTACCATACATTGTGCATATTTTTCCCTTATGAGACCTCCAAAAATACATGACTTTGCACCAACGGGACTAAATTCCATCTACAATTGCTTTGTCTAGTTTGCCAACTGATCAATGTCAGACTGTAGCCAGAAACTGTGCTTCACACTATCAACAATACCATTGTTATGGGGCTTGAGAATGTAAAAATATCAAAAATGAACACCATAGAGTGACTTGCTACATGGAATGTGCTGCCTGAGAAAGTGGTTGAGGCAAGTATGCTTGCAATATTTAAGGAGCATCTTGGTGAGTACCTGAAATGCAAGGACATATGTGGTTATGGACTAAGTTCAGGGAAATGGGATTAGTCCATTTTGGTGTTTGTTGGACGAGAATTTTAAATTTGAGGTGTTGGTTCAACAATAAGCAATGTATGTCAGCCTGGACAGGTATAATGGTTGAACAGGATTTGGTACAAGAACGGAGCTTTGGGTAACCTCAATCTAATGAAAAGTGGAATGAGACAAGCCAATAGTGCTTT
The DNA here is from genome assembly GCF_037043375.1 of Chiloscyllium plagiosum. Classification (NCBI taxonomy): domain Eukaryota; kingdom Metazoa; phylum Chordata; class Chondrichthyes; order Orectolobiformes; family Hemiscylliidae; genus Chiloscyllium; species Chiloscyllium plagiosum. The sequence continues at coordinate 89,106,674 of NW_028270140.1, forward strand.
TGAAAAATCAAGTCTATTTGTTGGTTGCATCGCTTTAATTGTCTCAAAACAAAACCTTTACTCGACTGGAGAATTTGCCAGGCCACAGGAATTCACATGTCAACACTGGAGCTTTGAAACATGAAAAAAAATGTGCAGCATAAAATGAGATGAAAAATAGTTATTTTAGAAAATAAGGGTTTTCTTTTCCCACAAAACAATTGCAGCTACTTTGTCAGCAATGCAGTCTTCACTCTGCTCACAATGCTTCAGCTTTATACAAGTGCAGACTGGGGAGCAGTACTGCAATTGACAGACCAGAGTGTGCCAGATTAAGGAGGTCCAATCTGTAGTGGTGACAATGGCAGATGGGTTTTAAAACTTGAGACCCTGGTCACAGTATATGCACAATCCTGAAACCATATTAGCTATCTAATCTGTTATTGCTGTTGCTATAAAATAAGATAATGTCTTCTTCTATTAAAGCACTTTTGTGGCAATGTTTGCTTTAAATATACATGGGGTGATTAATTGAAACTGGGAGCTAGCACACTTTTTTTTATCTCAAAGGTTGAAATTTTATACACTTTCTGTTATAGCAAAACACTGATTTCATCAAAATATATCAAGACTATCTGTGTTAAAGGAGTAAGCAAGAAAATGAAACTAAGTATTTTGGGAAGGAAAGTGGTCTAATTGCAAAAAGGTTTTGAGGTTGAACATAAGGGTTGGTAACAATTTTCAGCTGCTTCTTTCAATGCTGTTAAAGTTCTTTTAAAACTCACTATAATGAGTTTAAACAAGCTTCTTCTGCTTTGACTTTGAGAATTCAGTCATATTAGTTAGTTCCAAGGAACTGGGGAGAAACTACATTTTCCACAGAATCTAGCTCAATCCGACATACGTAATAAAGAAAAAACTTGAATGAACGAGATGCTGAAGGTACTAATAAACAAATGGACTTGTTCCCACGTCAGCCAAAGCAGCCAATATATATTGCAGGGCATATTTAATGTGTCCCAGTGCTCTTCTGCTTTAATAATAAAATACATTTGAATATGTTATTCATCTCTCTTCCTTCTTTGTAAAATCAATGTTTGCTTTAAATAAAACTCTACAAATGGCCACAGCCTTCTCCTCACTGTAGATAATGTCTGCTAAATTGACACTGGCAATTGCCACAATTGAACCTGATTATGTTGCCACAGGCATGTTTTATCCCCTCATGAAACCAGAGTATTGTGGTTAATTAAAGTAACTGTGCTGGTCCTGTCTGACTGCCTACTAGGACAGATCCAAACAAATCTGGTTTTCCACATCTGCCGGGCTGTTCACATCAAGTATCATGCTTATCTAAAGAGCTATGGAGAATGACCGGTGAACATAATTGCAATAATTTGTTTCTATTAGTTTCTCAGAAAATACATGAAGTAGATTAGGTTCCTGCAAAAAACAATTACTTAATAACTTCGATGACGCCCAGAATTTATTGAAGTAGGGAATCTTATGGTGTGTGTTGATTTAGATTTTTTTCACAGCACGTTGGAAGTGTACAAGGTCAATAGAGCATCTATTTTCTTGATTGAGGATAGTGAAGACGATGTTTGGTATGCTTGCCTTTATTGGTGAGTGCATTGAGTACAGGATTTGGGAGGTCATGTTGCAGCTGTACTGGACATTGCTTAGGCCATTTTTGGAATACTGCACGCAATTCTGGTCTCTCTGCTGTAGGAAAGATGTTGTAAAACTTGAAAGGGTGCAGAAAAGAATTACAAGAATGTTGCCAAGGTTGGAGGGTTTGAGCTACAGGGAGAGTCTGAATAGGCTGGCACTTTTTTCCCTGGAGTGTCAGAGTCTGAGAGATGACCTTACAGAGGGTGAATAACCACTGTCTTTTTCCCATGGTAGTGGAGTCTAGGACTAAAGGGCATAGGTTTAAGGTGGGAAGGAAAAAATTTAGAAGGGATCTAGGGGGCAACTTTTCCATACAGAAGGTGGTGCATGTGTGGAATGAGCTGCCAGAGGAAGTGGTGGAGGCTTGTACAATTATAATATTTATCAGGCATCTGGATGGCTACATGGATAGGAAGGGTTTTGAAGGATATGGGCCAAATGCTGGCAAATGGGACTAGATTAATTTAGGATATCTGGTCAGCATGGATGAGTTGGACCAAAGGTTTTGTTTACATGCAGTACATCTCTCTATGATTGAATGAGATCAGTCTGTACCACCTCAACCAATTAAATTTGAGAATCCAGAATGAAAAGTGAGATGAGGAAATAGGATAAACTTGAGTAAAATTTGATACAGACAAAGAAAAGATTAGGTTCAGAGAAACAGTGATAAAAGAGAAATAAAAATATAAAGGTTTACAGGTGCACATTGCCATTTGCAGGCATGTGGCTTCACAATTTAAATTGTTTTTATCTGAGTCTCTTGTTGAGTGGCATACCAAACCATTAGTCACTCATTAACAGGATCTTTGTACCATCCTGCTGGGATGAGGTTAACTCCAAATTAAAATACACAAGCAGCAAATTTTTGTTACTCCTGGGAAGTTAGGCAGTTTTTATTCATTCACCGGATGCGGGTGATGCTGGAAAGGTAAATATTTATTGCCCATTTCTAATTGCACTTGAGAAATGGTGGCAAACTGCCTTAGGAACTGAGAACAGGAGTACGCCATTTAGCCCCTGAACCTGCTCCCCCAATTTAGTTCTTGGCTGATAATCCACATGAACACCATATTCCCACACTATTATATTTTGATTCGGGTGATAAAAGGAATGATACAATATTTCCAAGTCCTTTAAGAAAGGAAACTGCTGTCCTTACCTGATCTGGTTGACATGACCTCATACCCATAGCAATATTGTTGACTCTCAACTATTATCTGAAGTGACAGGCTTTTCAGTTATGTAAACCATTAGAAGGAAATGGGGAATTAAAATAGCCAGACCATCTGGCATTGACCTAGATTGCAGAAACAGCACTATCAACCCTGCAAAGCTCTCCTTACTAACACCTAAAAACCAGAGCTAATTGGGTGAATTGTCTCTGACTAGTCAAGCAACAGCCAGACATTCTGTAAGCTGTGATTCTGAGCATGACTATCACCCAGACTCCCCTATCACCTTCCTTTGATATGTCCTGTCCTGTTAGCAGGACAGGCCCAGTAGAGATGGTGGTATAGTGGTAGCCTAGGTGTCCTCTCAAAAAGGTTGCTAACGTCATAGATGCCAGTCTTCAGCCACTTCGATTCATTCTGTGTAATAGCAAAAAAAAACTATATCAAAACGTTGGTGGAACTGAATGTTGCCAAGTCTAAGGGCCCTGACAACATTCTGACAATTGTGCTGCACTTCTATCGAACGTGTTCCAGCTCAGCTACAAAACTGGTATCTACGTGACAGTGTGGAAAATTGCCCCACATACGTCTTAAATGCAAAAGGAAATCCATTCTGGCCAACCTCTGCCCCATCAGCCTACTCTCAATCATCTGTAAAGAGATGGAAGGTGTCATCAACATTACTGTCAGGCAGCACCTACTCAGCAATAATCTGCTCACTGCTCAGTTTGGGTACTTCTGGGGCCATTCAACTCATGAAATCATTTCAGGCTTAGTTCAAATTTGAACAAAGGAACTGAATTCCTGAGGTGAGATGAGAGTGACTTACCCAATTTTGGCACTGCCCCCTAGATTCTAAGTAAGGAGGACTTTGTAAGGTCAGCAGGGCTGCTTTTGCCGTTGTCATTTCTGGTATCCAGTTTGATGTCAGGTGGTCTGTCCATTTCATTCCCTTGTTTTCTTTTTTAGCGGTTTGTACAATTGAGTGGCTTGCTAGATCACTTCAAAGGGCACTTAAGAGTCAACCATATTACTGTGGGTTTGAAATCACACGTAGGCCTGACTGATAAGGACATCACAGCTGAATTTGACAGAGTGTAGCATCCGGGAGCCCTTGGAAAACTGGAATTGGATAAACCTCTGCCTGATGGAATCATTCCTGGTGCATTGGAAGATCGATGAGATCAGTCATCTCAGTTCCAGGACCCCTCTGGAGAGTGTCCTAGGGCCAGCCATCTTCCACTGCATCAATGACCTATCCTCAATCATAAGATCAGTTGCAGTGTGTTTATCTTTGTGAAAGAGCAATATAGTTGGAGATGATGAGGAGCAGTCTTGTTTTTGAACTGTAATCCTGGTCTCTAGACCACCAAAATTGTCATTTTTGACATTTTTGTTTATCCATTTTTAATGTCCTTTGGAAAGCGACTACATGTCAAATTTACAACAGGGTGCAAGGGTGCAGAATTTAAATTTTGTTGTTGGTATTTTGAATGTAGAAGAGTGTATCATATTTGCAATGAGTCCTTGCAAGTAAGAGTTTAAAAACATTGCCTTAGAATAATTTGAGGTTCTATTTGTTACCTATTATAATGAAGCCACAGGTGTTTGAAGTTGTCAGTTCAAGCCCAAGGATGTGATTTGGCCTACACATAATTTCAGACCCACAGCAGTATGGTCTAAACTGATGCTTCAGTGCAGTACAGAGAAACCTACAGAATAGCTGAAGGTATAAGCAGCCCTAAAGTGGCCTTCCATTTTAAGAGTTCAAATGCCTAAATTCTAATATATACTTGTGCTTTCTTTGTGTGCTTTGTCTGCTGATTCTATCGTGGGTGAGCAAAAGGGCCTATGTTATATGAAAATGGCCAGAATTGCTTAATATGCTCCTAAGCACAATGGCAAAGTACCATAATTCATAAAGGAATTGAACTCTTAGGAAGACATCTAATTATAAGTAGGCAAAATTCTACTAAATAGATTAGAACTTCAGTGTTCCTTCATTTTGTCTCATATACTACAATAAGACTAATATAATGAAAATGATACATGATCATGTTTTAAAGATTGGCTTGTAAGCTATTCTGTTTTCAAGTTGTATAGTTGTGCCTGTTTTAATGACTCGCTTGCCTGGGGATAAAGCACATACACAATTACCCACACTCAAACTCAGTGTGCACTGCTTCACTTGAACTTTTTTTGAGTTCTGTTGAATCAGAAATTTAAACATAGTACTTGTACATATCCATCAGAATGGAGTTGGACAGATGAGAGCCTAAGTGATTGGGACTTGACAGTTGAGGTGGAAAACTCATGGAAAGAAGGTCCATTGTATTTCTCTATAGAGAATGTCAACTGGGGCAAATGTTATGTTCTCCCACAAACTATTCCAATCACTGAAAGAGATTCCAACAGCATAAACAATTTTGAAGAAGTCAGTATCCAAGCTGGTAAGAAAAGTTAATCAACAGCTTAAATGTTATAGACACAAATAATTTGCATAACCAGATGTGCTGTCATGCAGAACATTAGTGGATTTGTGTTACTAAGATTGTAAAAGTTTTAGGTGCAAATTACAGTGTTTATCAACTTAAATATTTTCTTTATTGTCTTTTCAGTCATATGACAGTGGACTTGCTCAGGGAGCTGGACTGGAATCGCATGGTAAGTGATAGTTTATAGTTCAAAACTTGTTTATCAGCATGTTTGCCTCCTGTTACACTGCTAAACATCATTGATATAATTACAAGCGGAATGTATACATAGTTTATTATTGACATTGGAGTGATGCATTAAAAGCTGCTGCATTGGCATGTTATGCTGACTGGGTAAAAACCAGGACTGCTGATGTACTGATCCCATGTGCTGAACGGCAAAATGTCATTCTTAAAATCGCTAGTTTTCTGCATATACCAGATATGGTTCAGGCTATCTGGAAGTATTTATTAGCAATATTAAAGTTAAAAGAACATTTGTGCGTGTTAAAAAGTTTATTTCTGTTTTAAAAGTTTGGGATCTTGTCTGTCAATTAGTTGCTGTTTATTAAAAGGTAACAGTCCCTACCTAACAGGCTCACAACAAAGGATAAAGAAATGGTCTGTCTTTATTTACTGGAGTAGCAAATGTTAATCAACTAATGGATAAAACATAGGAGAAAGTGAGGACTGCAGATGCTGGAGAGATAGAGTCAAAAAGTATGGCAGGTTGCACCTGTGGAAAGTATATTTTGTTCTATATGAAACTCACTTCAGTCACTTTCATCTTGGATACTCATATGTAAGAAATATTGTTAGCTGAGTCCAAGGTTTCTCCACCTGAGTTGACACTCATGTCTTGCTGAGTGTTTCATTATTAGCACCTTTGTGCATGTGGTCATCTAATAGTTTGAGGGTAAGCAGGCAGAGAGGTGACCAGCAGTTGAGAAGGTACAGGCACCCAGTTGAGTGCATCTTGCTCTCCAAATATTCAGTTCTGAATTGTTTATTAGGAGAATGCAGCCGGTGACAAGTCCAATGCATCACAGAAGTTTGAGCTGTATGTAGGAGTGGGAGTCATGATTTGGAGATGCTGGTGTTGGACTGCAGTGTACCAAGTTAAAAATCTCTCAGCACCAGGTTATAATCCAACAGGTTTATTTGGAAGCACTAGCTTTCAGAGTGATGCACCTTCATCAAGAGGTTGACAACCACCTGATGAAGGAGCAGCGCTCTGAAAGCTAGTGCTTCCAAATAAATCTGTTGGATTGTAACCTGGTGTTGTGATTTTTAACTTTGTGGGAGTGGGAGAAAGTTTGGAAAAGATTGCTGTGACAGGGAATTCAATAAGGAAACAGTCCAGAGACATGAATTCGAGATGGCATGCTGCCTCCTTTGTGCCAGCATCAAAATGTCATTAAATAACTGCACAGCTTTCCATGGGGGAGGATGAACGTCCAGTGGTCACTAGCCATCACTGCCATCCTTCTTTTGAAGGAATCCTCTTTCACTCTAACGTTTTTATTAAGTGATATAGTCACATAGTAACATGACCTTCTGTATAACACAGCTTGCTATGTGTTGTATTAATTTAGGTGGATCCACATTTTGTGCCATTGCTTCACTGTGTCTAATGGGAAAACTGAATGAGGTTTTTTCTGAGAAGGAACTAAATAGAATAAGACGGTGGTGTATAATGAGGCAGCAAAATGGTTTCCATGGCCGACCCAATAAACCTGTAGATACCTGCTACTCATTCTGGGTTGGCGCAACCCTAAAGGTAATTCAAAATTTAGAATTTTACTTATGCTTAAAGGTTTATGCTTTTTCTTCATTTTGTATTTATCAATATTTGATTTTCACACAACCCAGCCGGGCGAAAGTGAGTACTGCAGATGCTGGAGATTAGAGTCAAGATTAGAGCAGTGCTGGAAAAGCATAGCAGGCCAGGCAACATCTGAGGAGCAGGAAAGTCTACATTTCAGGCAAACGCCCTTCATCAGGCTAACCTGCTGTGCTTTTCCAGCACTACTCTAATCTTTCACCTACCCACACTAGTTTGAAGAATCCAGCTGGGATCAGGGGGAGAGTGAGTAGATCAGAAACCTTCAGCTGCAGTATGTATGGAAGCCTAGTTCTGTGGGAATTCTGCCCTGATACTTTCTTGCAGCCTTTTCCGGTTGGACTTGCCAATCAAAATCCTGCTAAACTGCTCGATGTTTGATGGAAAGCATGTATGGGCTACTTGCTTGGCCTCTCCATGTAAAGTTCACTGCAGCTGAAAAATGGCTTTTTAAGGAGAAAATAAAGCTTGTCCTTTCACTGGTGCTATGAAGTCTATTCTGGAGGAGTTCAAGCTCACCTTTAGGACTTGAATGCGTTATCTAGGCTGACATTTCAGTGTGCAATTGAGGAAGTGCTCAGTCGTTAGAGGTGATATCCTTCAAGTGAGATGTCAATTGTTCAGGGACACCTCGGAAAAGACTGTGAAATGCTTGAGTATCTTTGCTAAAATGTTATGAAAAAAAGATGAGTAGCAGTAATTTCATTGTTACATTGCAAGTTACTTTGAAACAGAAATATGAGCAATAAATAATGTTTTATTGATGCTTCAGCAAAATGTTCAACAGCTCTTGGGAAAATAGAGAAAACAATAAATTGCAACTTTTTGAATATCTTTCAGCTTTTGCAGATTTTCCAGTATACTAATTTTGAGAAAAACAGGAATTACATTTTGTCAACCCAAGATCATATTGTCGGAGGATTTGCAAAGTGGCCAGATAGTCACCCAGGTAAACTCTTGGATTTTTTTTCTCAAATTTATAAAAACGAAGTGTGCATAAATATGGGTGGGAAAAGATTTTATTTTGAAGTTTGGTTGATTTAATATAGAATTTTCAAACTGGTTCTGTGGGAATTAAAACAAAGGTACAATTAAGCAAATTCACTTTGCTAGGTTACAATGAATGTGCCTTCATGGCTATATATTCCTTGACTTGCTATTTCTCAGTGACTACCATTTTCTTCTGTGGCATTATTGCACAGCTGAATTGCCTTAAGTTGCGAAATTCAGGTAGCTAGGGCTAGGAATCATTCGCAGAACTTTGGTCAACTCGGCGTATTAGTTCACTTTGAGTAAGCAGACATTCGAACAGAATGAATTTATTGTGCACAGCTATTTGACCTCTTCATGTGTCTGAAATGCGCTTTCGAATTGGTAATAAACTGAAAAAGAAGATGCAGGAATTAAGGCAGTTCTGCTAACACCTGAAAGGATTAAGGTAAGTTTTGGTGTGGGCCCTTTCACTACAGCTCACAGTTTGAATTATACATATTGACTGTCATGCTGTTATCTCAGGATTTGCAATGATTGCACATTTTCTAACATGCAAGAATGTGCCTAAATTGTGTTGTCTTTGTCACGTGCATAACTTTAACAATTTTCTGATGAGCCATTTGTCCCTTGTTCTGTAACTTAATAAAAACATGCTTAGGGACATCTCTGTATTGGTGACCATCATACCAATGTGTACAGTTTACTGTCAATCAAATGTGAACAAATAGCATTGACGTACTTAAATTGTTGTAATATACTATCAGGATGACATTTTGGATTTGTTTCTTCCTACTTGTTTACACCTCCATCTAAATACTTTGAAGTTTTAATGAAATAGATAATAAAGCTTGCTTGAAGATCTGCCACAACTGTATGCAGTATAATGTAAGATTTCCTGGTTTCTTCTTGGATCTGTGCCATTAGCTCATCTTAGCAAAGTTATCACAATTGGCTCCAGTTCTGAATAGTCATGCTAGAACTGTTTGACTCTAGCCAGCCTCAGATCTTCAGTTCAGTTTGGAAAAGACCAGTGGATTCCATGTTACTGTAGTTTTAGTTAGTACCTTTTATGAAAGAAAAATAAAAGGAGTTTATTGTCTTGCTGAGACGATCAAATGTGATACTCTGTAATTATTACATTGGATCCAGTTTTCAACAAGTCTTCTGTTTTTCTTTTAACATAATACTTATTCTCACCTTTGTCTATTTCAGATGCTTTACATGCATACTTTGGAGTCTGTGGTCTGTCTTTAATTGGAGAATCTGGTGTTTGCAAAGTGCATCCTGCACTGAATATGAGCATAAGGGCTTTTCAACATCTTCAGCACCTGCATCAGACAGCGGAGACTCAGGGGCAGGAGCAGCAATCAGAATCGATGCCTGACTACACATGACAAAGGTGGTTACAGAATTAAAACTGAAACTAGATCAAATATTCTAGCCCAAGGAAAAAGCCATGTCATTAGGAAGAGGTCTTGCTTGAATGCTGAGACTCCATATTAAAAAAGACAGCTCGAAAGAATGTTTGTTTTAAAAATTATCATTGGTCAGTTAATAGACCAATTGCTGTTTGCTCTGAATTCTGATAATGCATTGAATGTGTGTTTTGAGTGGATGGACGTTTGTCTATATTCTGTAGGAAATCATTTATACTAATTTTCTAAACAATTTTGAGCATTTAATAAATAAAAATACCTCTGCCTGTTGTCTAATCCTTTTTCTCACAAGACACTCTCAATTTTCAGTTCTAAGGTTTAAATCACATTGGGAACATTTCAGGTTTTATAAAATATTTTAAAATTCTGTACCTGCTTTTATAGAACTAATATCAATTTGATTGAATTTGTGCTTCAGTAAATTTAAATCAAATGCATTGAAGAAATTCTACCGTGCATCAATTTGTCATTTTGATTTGAGGGAAGTGAACTTCTAATTCATTTAAATTACGAGTAACACACTGAAATACAGTTTCTCTCTCAACTGGTATTCTACCTCCACTGAATCCTTGCATTAATTTCCAAATGCAATCACACACTTCCAGCAAAATTATGTTGACAGAATAGAATTGTTGACAGTATAAATGGAACACATACTTACAGGTTGAAGGGCAGAAAAGAGAGCGCCAGCCCCCTGTTGAACTTCCAACCATTTCAAGACTGAACTAAAAACTACTCAGCTCAGCTAGAGAGCTGACCACTCCCTTTTCTTTATACAGATCACTTCTAAAGCATGACCACTTTGGCCTGAAGTCTCATCTGTTTGCATATAACAAAAGGCCTCTCAAAATCCTTTTCATTTCTGTACCAAGCCAGACAGATTGGAGATGGCCCTGTTTATTGCCCCTCTGAAAAAAGTCAAGGACAGCGTCTCCTTGAGCCAAAGAACAGCTTTTAGGGGAAAAAAGGGACTAGCTTTGTGACACTTCCCCCCCTTTTTTAAAAAAAAATGAACCCAACAATACCAAAAGATGGTTTCATTTTTAACCCTTCAAAAATCCAATTAGTAGTCTAAATGCATACACTATACTGACTATAAGCATGCACAACTACGTGCAAATTCAGGCCACGGCACACCCACCACCAAACGCCACTGTATTTCATTCGAGTCTCAATAACGCATTGGAAATCATGTTTTTGTGACCTGCCACATGCACAATTGTCAAATTGAATGGCTGCAACAACAAGCAGTCCAAAAGATGTGCAGGGTCAGGTGAATTGGCCATGCTAAATTGCCCGTAGTGTTAGGTAAGGGGTAAATGTAGGGGTATGGGTGGGTTTCGCTTCGGCGGGTCGGTGTGGACTTGTTGGGCCGAAGGGCCTGTTTCCACACTGTAATGTAATCTAATCTAAATAGTCTGGCATTTTTGTGGTTAAATTTTTCCACAAATGTCAATGGGTTGTGATCAGTGTATATGATTGTCTCATACATTGCTAGTAATATAAACACTGAAATAGTGTAAGGCCAACACCAAGCTTAAAGCCTTTTTCTCCACCGTTGAATATTTCTGTTGATGTGTTCAACATTCTGGAAACATACCCAATGGGTCTTTCTGTCCCTTCGTCGTCATCCTGCAGGAGCACTGCACCGACACCCACAGCACTGGCTTCGATGGACACCTTGAGAGGCTTTGTGTAATCTGGTGTGGCTAATACTGGGGCAATGGTTTAACACAGCTTTCAGGCTGTCAAATGCCTTTTGAAATTCCGCTGTCCGCTAAAACTTGCCCTTTTTTAACAATTCGGTGAGTGGAGCAACCACACTGCTAAAGTTCGGCACAAGCTTTCGGTAAAGTCCACTCAACTCCAGGAACCAAAGTACTGCTTTCTCTGTCGATGGTGTGCGAAATTCCCCAATTACTTTCGTTTTTGCATTCCGGTCCATTTTTACATGTCCAATAACGTGGCCCAGGAAGGTAACTTGGGCTTTGGCAAATTTACTTTTAGCTAGGTTTACCACCAAGCCTGCCTTCCGAAGCCGATCGAACAAGTCCAATAAATGCTTCCACGAGTGACTAAAAATCACCAGGTAATCAATATACACCAGACAGTTTGGTAATCCGGCAATGACCTTATTAGTCAGTCTCTGAAATGTGGCTGGAGTGTTTTTCATACCAAATGGCATGACTTTGACCTGATATAGTCCATTTGGTGTTATGAAAGCCGAAAGTGCCTTTGCTGTCTCTGACAGAAGTACTTGCCAGTAGCCTCTGAGCAAGTCCAATTTAGAAATGTAAGTTGCTTGTCCCACTTTTTCAACACAGTCCTACAACCATGGAATTGGATATGCATTAGTCTTTGTAACAGCTTTGACTTTATGATAGCCCACACATAACCGTTGGATACCATCTGGCTTTGGCATTATGGCTATGGGTGAGCTCCAGTCACTAACTCACTTCGATTATGCCATCTTGGAGCATGCGTTCTATCCCCTTCTGAACCTGTGCCAACTTCAGGGAGTTATGCCGATAAGGGTATTGCTTAATCGGAACAGCATCTCCTATATCTACATATATGATTTGGTTAGTACTTCCCAGTTTATTTCCACATAGCTCCCCATGTGATAGTAATAAATCGTTCAGGTCATTTCAGTTTTCTTGTGGAAGGAAACTCGATCATTTATCCCAATTTTTGACAACTTCCTTGATGTCCAATTTGATTTGAGGAATGTCCAATTCAGAATCCTGTGAACTTGGTTCTTCCTTCTGTGCTGTAATCATCAACACCTTCTCCTCTTGCTTTCCTTCCATATCAAAGTACCTTTTGAGCATATGCAAATGACACACTAAGAGATTTCATCCTGTCTGGAGTCCTTATCAATTTCTTCTCAATTTGTTAAGGTCCAACAAACCTTGCTTTTAAAGACTTACCTGTTACACTGGAAGTAACACCAATACCTTATCCCCAATTGCAAAATTGTGAATTTGTGATTTCTTATTCGCTGCTTGTTTCATTGTATGCTGTGATACTTGTAAATGCCAACTCTCCAGCTCAATTTAATTGTTCTCTAAAATTTGACACACAGTCCAAATGGGTGGTCTCTGAATTCTGACTTATTAATTTCTCCTTAATCAATTTTAATGGTCCTCTTACTTCATGCCCAAAAAATAATTCAAATGGACTGAATTTGGTCGATTCAGACGGTGTATCTCTGATCGCAAAAAGTACAAACTGAACTTCCTTATTCCAATCATTTGGATAATCCTGACCATAAACCCTCAACATGGTCTTCACTGATACCATCTCTCCAGCACCCCCTGTGATTCCAGATGGTACACAGTAGATTTGAATTGCCTTGTTCCCAAGTTATCCATAACCACCTTGAATAGTTTGGATGTGAAGTTTGATCCTTGATCTGATTGGATCTCTATTGGTAGTTCGTATCTCGTAAAAGATTTAAGTAATTCTACAACTCTTTTAGCTGTGATGTTGCATAATGGAATTGCCTCTGGAAATCTAGTCGACACATCCATTATTGTTAATAAATACTTATTTCCACTTTTTATTTGAGGTAGGGGACCTATGCACTCAATCAAGACTCTTATGAAAGGTTCATCAAATGCTGGAATAGGTATTAAAGGTGCAGGTTTTACTAATGCCTGTGGTTTTCTGATTAGCTAACATGTCTGTCAAAATTCAACTACATCTTTGCGTAGTCCAGGCTAATAAAAATGTCTTTGTATTTTAGCTTATGTTTTCCTCACCTCGAAAGGAGCTACCAGTGGTAGCTCATGCACCACTCTCAGCACCTCCTTACTTTCCTCTACTGGCAAAACTATTTGATGTATCTCTGCCCACTTCTCATCCGCTTGAATGTGTAATGGTCTCCATTTCCTCATTAAGACATCATTTGTTAAGTAATAACACAGGAATACATTCACTTTCTTTCTCTGTATATGCCTTTTGATATAACTGTTTTAACTCCTCATCTTTCTGTTGTAATTCAATCAGCTTAGTAGAGCTAAAGATACTGGCATATTTATCTATTTGTTCCTTCTCTGTTCCACTCATCCGATCAAAGAAAGTTTTGGATAACACTATGTCAGCTTCCTTATCTGTGCCTTTTGATCCCTCTTGCTTCAGCTTGTGCCTCTGTGATCTTGCGATCACACAATCAGGGAAAATTCCTGCAAAAACATTCTCCATGTCTTTAGTTGCCTGTGTCACCACTGGCTTTTCGAGTAGAGTAGGCAGCATGCCTACCGATGAATCAGCAATATCATTTGCAAGGACAAATTGTATTCCTGGAACTGAGTTTGTTCAGTATTCCTACTACAAATTCTCCACTCTTCTCTGGACTCTCTTGCCTTACTTTACATAACTGAGCATTTTTTGTCTCACTATGAATTTCTGTTACAAGTACCTTCTCTGGCAATAGCTACTCAGGAGTGCATATCCCCTCATTCCTCAGCATCATTGACTGAGAGGATCCTGTGTTCCTTAATATTATAACCTCCTTACCTACTGCTCCTGGCCTGTGTGAATAAACTATACCCTTGCATGTATATTTTTTAAGTAGATCTAACACTTCCTCCTTAATCAACCTCTGATCATCTTGTACACTCTGAGGCAGTTGTCTAACTTCCCTTGTGCTTTTTGTTACGTGTCCAAAACAACTTCCAGACTTGTCTGGTTTCTTACATCTGGCTTTCTGCTAGCCCACCAGCAGTGATTTTGTATGGCCCACTTTATTACAATGAAAATACCAGATCTATTTAACTTCTTTGTTGCCCTCAAGTGTTTCTTTTTTTACCCTGTGGTAAATTATCCTCATGATCTTCACGTTTCCCTTTCCACATGAGGATTCCTCTTTGCCCCAATTTCTATCCCTCATGCACTGAAATTGATTCTGGAAGCCAAACCGAGTTTTATGAACCAGCTCATAATCATCATCTACTTCAGCTGCTAACCTTGCTGTTTTAACACTCTGCTCTTCCACGAGTTCACACTACTTCCGGCAGTGAATTTTTGAACTCCTCCAGAATAATTTTTAAGCTCTTATCCATCTATTGAAATTACTCTGTTTGATCCTTTCAAACTCAATGTGGATTTGACCAGGGTCCCTCCTTATGTTCCGTAGTTGTCTATAGGCTTCTGGTACAAGCGCATATGTACTTAAAATTGTTTTTTTTTCCACCTCCTCATCCTCCCCAGATGCCACCACTGATAGTGATGCGAATACCCCACTAGCCCTACCTCCAAGTTTCATTTAGATCAATAAAACTCACATTGCCACTGGCCATTGCATTTCTTTAGCCACCTTTTCAAATGAAATGAAAAAGGCTTCTACATCCTTCTCATAAAATTTAGGCAATGCTTGAACATACTTAACCAGTTTCTCACTAGACTTCTGACTACCAGGGGCTTGCTTATCCTCACTCTCTTCCTCACTAAGCCTTTATCTCTAGCCTTTGCGCTGACTCTCCTTTTTAAGTATCAGTTTTTGAAGTTCAAAAGCTCTCTTTTACTTTCTCTGCTCTCTCTTTCCCCCTCTGCTGCTCTCTCTCTTTCTCTGTTCTGCTGCTGTCACTTTTCTCCTCTCTCCTGCTTTTAATCATAACTTGTTTCTGCTGCCCTTTCCTTATCTCTTGCCTCTAACTCAAGTTGCTTCATTTGCAATTGAATTCTTGCCAACCCTATAGATTCTGATGGTTTCTCCAGCTGTAATTATCTTACAGAAATAAGCAGCTCCAATTCCAGCCTCTCAGCTAATTCCTGCAACTTGGTCTTATTTACTTTTTGCAAAACTTCCAAAGTTATTGCATCCACATTCAGAAAACCTTTGCTGACTGAAAGAGCCATTCCTTTCCCAACCTTTGTCTACCCAACCAAACCAACACCCAAAATAAAGATACGAGCACCAACCACTCGCTGTTTAAAATCCTGGACGAGCCCTCAGTCTGTTATGGACTAGGCCAGACTGCTCAAAACATGCTTAAGCAGGCAGCTCAGACCATAACTTTCCAATTTGTTTTGGTAAGTGTACGGTGAAAATAACCCAGATTAGGCTAGCTAGGTTGACAACTAGATTTTAAAACAGGCAAACATTTATTCACAAAATTACACAATGAAACACAAAGAACAGAATAAAGAACCCTGACAGAACTCAGCCTATCCAATAGACTTCATTATGCTGTTCCGAATATACACAACAGTCTCAATAAGCAAACTCCCTTTAAAAACCAGTATAAATGGAATACATGCTTACAGGTTGAAGTTGAAGGGCAGAGAGAGAGAGAGAGAGTTTCCACACATGTCCCTGTTGAACTTCCAACCAGTTCAAGACTGAACTAAAAACTGCTCAGCTCTGCTAGTGAGCTAGCCACTCTCATTTTACAGGTCACTTCTAAAACATGACCACTTTGGCCTGAAGTCACATCTGTTTACATATAAACAAAAGGCCTCTCAAAATCTTTTTCATCTCTGTAGCAAACAAGACTGATTGGAGCCTGGCCCAGTTCATTGCCCCGCTGAAAAAAATCAAGAACAGAGTCTCCTTGAGCCAAGGAACAACTTTTAGAAAAAAGGGACTAGTTTTATGACACTTCTCAGCCAGAAAATCTATGCTTCAGATGACAGTGTAGTCTACATGCCTCCTCATGCTTACTCGACAAATAAGAAGTTTTAACCAGCAAATTTAAATTACTTTTGTTTGCTCAAGTTTTCTCATTCTCCCTTCTCCTTGAATGCTGATTCATTTGTGATATGGGAATCAGCAACTGTGATTATTGTCTTGTTTCTTCTTTCAGGGATGTGGTTATCACTGTAAAATGAACATTTAATGCCCATCGTGCCCTTGAGAAGATAATCGTATTCAGGTCTAGTGATCATAACTCTATTAGATTAAAATAATTATGGAACTGGATAAGCCTTCCACAAAAGTTAATTTTTAATTGGAGTAAGGTAAGTTTTGATAGAATGAGACAAGAACTTTCAAAAGTTTATTGGAGTAGAGTGTTCACAAGTAAAGGTCATCTGATAAGTGAGAGACTTTCAAAAGTGTGATAATGAAAGTTCAGTTATGTTCCTGTTCAGATGGAAAGGTAAGGCTTGTAGGATTAGGAAACAGTGGATAAATAAAGATATTGAGGCTTTAGTCAAGAATAAACAGAAGTCATATTAGATGTAGACAACGGGGATCAAATGAATCTTTTGAAAATATAAGGAGTGTAGGGGCATTCTTAAAAGGGAAATCAAGAAGTTGAAGAGGATATGAGATTAAGGATAATCCAAATCTATTTTACAAGTACATTAAAAAGCAAGAGAGCAACTCGAGAGAGAGAGTTGAGACTGCTAAATATCAAAGAGCTTATCTTTGTTAAACTCAGATGTGAGAGTAACTGAATATTTTGCACCTTTTTTGTTACTGTGGAGAAAGCAATGGAGGCTAGAGAAATCAGGGAAATAAATACTTGTTTTGAAAACAGTTCACATTTCAGAAGAGGAAGTACTAGAGGTCTTAGAAAATATAAAGGTGGACAAATCTCCAGTACCTGATCTAGTGTATCCCAGGACAATGTGGGAAGTTAGAGAGGATATGGTGGGGTCTCTGGCACAAATATTTGTCATCTGTAACTACGAGTAAGGTACTGGATGACTGGAAGTGGCTCATGTTGTATATTGGTTTAAGAAGGAATACAAGGGGAGACCTGGGAACTATAGACCTGTGAGTCCGATTTTGGTGGTTAAGTTGTTGGAGGTGATTCTGAAAGACAGAATTTATATACACTTAGAGATTCTAAGTTTGCTCACTGAGCTGGAAGGTTCATTTTCAGACATTTCCTCACCATACTAGGTTAGGTAACATCATCTGTGAGCCTCTGGTGAAGCACTGTTGGTATGACCCACTTTTTTGTGTGTTTAGGTTTCCTTGGGGTGGTGATGTCATATCCTGTTATTTTTCTCAGGGGGTGGTAAATGGGATCCAAATCAATGTGTTTGTTGATAGATTTCCAGTTGGAATGTCATGCTTCTAGGAATTCTCACGCATGTCTCTGTTTGGCTTGACCTAGGATGAACGTGTTGTCCCAGTCGAAGTGGTGTCCTTTCTCATCTGGACGGAAAGATAGTAGTGAGAGAGGGTCTTTTTTTTGTGGCTACTTGATGTTCATGTATCCTGGTGGCTAGTTTTCTGCCTGTTTGTCCAATGTAGTGTTTGTTATAGTTCTTGCAAGGTATTTTGTAAATGACATTATGTCAGAGAAATTAGCCCAACAAAGCAGAGACCACACAAGCCAGATTGGGTGAAATTGACATGCGGTTTATTACAAGCGATATCGCTAGAAGAGAAATTGACGAGGCTGACACAGAACTGACAGTCTGTACAGATAGATCAAGGGTTCTCTTCCTCGAGCTGAGGATGAAGCCAGGTTTTCGAGGAATCTTATACAATAAGGGTAATTAAAATGGGGAAAGATACAATGTATTTGGAAATGGAGTAATCTAGTTAAAATAATGATAATTGAAAAACAGGCATTGGATGAATGTCCTGATTCTTGATGCAATGCAACATCCTGACAGTATCAATGGGTCAGGGGATTCCAGTTCTCTTGGCAGGTGAGTGAGAATGTCTCTTTTGAAACAGTAAGGTGCTTCCATTGTCTTGTACTGGGAGCGAAGTCTTGGTGGTGCCTCTCCGTTTGACCTGTTCTTTGGCTTTGGTATTGCTGTGTTATGAGACTGCCTTCGGGGCTTTGGTACAGCTGTGTTGACCGGGTATTAGTGGGTGTTGGAAAGTGTATTCCCTTGTCTGTGAGTGTTGTCTGGTTTCACTTGTCAGCCTGCTTGGTCCCTTCTGAGGCATTCTGGGTGTTTCTGGTATAGTTTGACCAAGTTTGCTTTCTTATGTTATGTGTGGGCCTACTATGGGTGGGCAGGGTGACAGATCTTTTCCCACAATTCCTCCTTTTTTTTGGTTAGGGGAGGGGGCAATGTAGCCGGAGCCAGGGGGATTGTCAGGTGGGGTGGGCTTGGTATCAAGCAGCTCTCGGTGTCTGAGTCTTGCTCAGCAGATGTTATCTCAGGGGCAGGGACATTTTCCCAGTGGATCAGTGCTAGCTGAGTGGTGAAGGGGGCAGAGGGTAGTAGTATTGCACACAGGTGTGCAAATGTCTCGTCCCTTGTCCCTGTTTACCTGCAACCCACCGTGTGATGAACAGACAGGTCAGGTGGAGCAGCTGGATCCACCCTTGGTGTTCCGAGTGGCATCTTCTTCTGTCTAGTCCCTGTCTGTCAGATGTAGAGCTCTCTTGCAGTAGATGGTATGTGTCCATTAGGGCCGTCCTTCCACTTTCACAGCTGTCCGGGTCGTCACAGGATCAGGTATGGGCCTCTCCACCTAGAGGACAGAGAGGCCTTGTCCAATGATCTTATCATGACATTGTCCCCGGGTCAGAATGGATAAATGGGCACTGACTGGGATGTAGGCAACGTGGCCCTGACTTGGTCGTGTGTAACACTAATATTCCTGCTAAAGGCCTGGACATAATCTAGCATAATCTTGCGTCAGGAGAAGGGCTGTATCTGTGGAGAGTTTCGGGGGTCTGGTAGCAATGGGCATAGGTTGCCCCATAAGCAATTCAAAAGGGGCGAGTCCAGTCGTGCGGTTTGCCTGTGCACGTATAGTATAAAGGGCAAGTGGCAAGGCGTCTGGCCAGGTCAGTCCTGTTTCCTAGGTGATCTCGGTCAGTGTAGTCTTAAGGGTGCCATTCATCCATTCGACCATGCCTGATGACTGGGGTTGGTAGGAGATGTGGTGTCGCCATGGTATCCCCAGTGCCTCGCTAATGCCAGTCGTGAGCCGAGCAATCAAGTGAGTCCCCCTGTCCATCTCTATGTTGCCAGGGACCCCAAGTCTGAGGATGACATCCCTTAGGAGGTATTTTACTAACCGTGCATCATCCTTTCTTGTGGGAAATGCTTTTCCAACCATTTGGAGAACATGTCTATGATGACCAGGATGTACTTATAACCCTGTTTTTGGGGCATGTGTGCGAAGTCAATCTGTAAGTGGCTGACAGGCCCCTTCAGGAACTGGCAGGTGGTTGTATTTGGCAACAGGCTTTCCTGCATTGTTCTGGAGGCAGATGAGGCACTGTGACAGCAGGGCTTGGGCAGGTGCATACCTGGATTGTGTGACAGTGTGTATCATGTCCCTCTTGCCCATGTGGCCAATGTGTGTAGGTGGGCTCTTGGGCAAATGATCAGCCATCGGGGTGTATTAGCAGCTGTAGGTAAGCTGATTGCATGGCCCCAGTGCAGGCCCAACTGTACTTTTCCTGCTGTGGAGCGGCCAGAGGTCAGGGAAGACTGGAGCTTTCACTATTCCAGGGGCCTGCAGGACGTAGGTGGTGGGGTGCAGTGCGGCTTCCCAGGCTGCTGTATTAGCTGAGGCTTTCCTGAGGGTGACACGGCAGTGGCAGAGGCATGGGCAGTGCATTTGATAATTGCTAGGGCTGAGGGTAACAGGATTGCTTTCCGGAGGTTAGAGATCAGCACAGCATGTTGTAGTGGCCTCCCTGCTGACGTGATGAAGCCTCTCTGTTTTCTAGAGTGTGCCAAAATCATGGACAACTCCAAAGGCATATCTGAAGTCAGTATAAATGTTTACTGTGTGACCTTTAGCAATGATACAAACCTGAGTAAGTGCAAACAGCTCCGTAGCCTGTGTGGAGGTGCCATCTGGCAGCGCAGCTGATTCTAGCACTGCAAAAGGGGTGCAGATGGCATTCTCTGCCAGTGTGCAGTGGTCCGAGGGCCTGAAGGAGAACCAATCTGTATAGAGTATGAGGTCAGGGTTGTCTTGGTGTTTCAGAGAGGTCAGGGCGCAGGGTACAGGGAGCGGGGCATTCCTGATGAAGGGCTTTTGCTGCTCCTCAGATGCTGCCTGACCTGCTGGGTTTTTCCATCACCACTCTGATCTAAACTCAGGGTGCGGGGTGACGACTTGCTGAACAAAGTCTAAACGGTCATGATTGTCCGCAATGACGTTCAGAGTGAGTGGGAGCAGGGTGGCGGGGGTTCAGGGCAGGGGCACATTGTAGGGACAGGTTGGCTTTGGACAATAAAGTAACCTCCTAGCCAGTTCTCTGGGTGGCAGTGAAGTGTCGGGTAGCTGCAGAATTTAGCAGCAGGGAGACCGAATGGGGAACCAAAACAGTGCATGGGTGATCCAGGACAACAGGGGTGGCCTTCTCTACTGTTACTGCGCTCAAACATGTCGGCATTCCCCTTACAACAGGTGGTAAGTGTACAGAGTAAAAAGCAACAGGGCGTCGGAAATCCCCATTGAGCTGCGTTCAGATGCTGGATGCAAACCCCTCAGATTCATTGACATAGAGGTAGAAGGATTGAGTATAGTCTGGGACCTCCAGGACAGGAGCAGAGACCACTGTTCCAATTAAGTGAATGCCTGTTCCATCTTTGGTGTCCAGGTCACTTTCGCTGGCTGCTTTGGTGAGGATGCCTCCCATAGGGGCTCGTCAATGGCACGGTGGTCTGGCCTGCAATAATTTACCATCCCCAGGAAAGCCTGCAGCTGAGTTCCTGTGGCTGGCGGGGGAAGCTGAGTTATGGCGTGACTCTGTCTATAGATAGTGCCCTGAGGCCATGTGAGTGTTCATACCCCAAGTACTGTACTGTGTACTGGCAGAGTGGCATTTTCTCCACAGAGACCCACAGTGTCCACCCTTTGCCAGATAGCAGAGCAATGCTACAGGGTCCTGCATTCCATGGAGGTGGAGGGTGGTAACAAATCATCCGTATATTGCAGGAGGATGCTGTTGCATGGCAGGTGTAAAGTAGAGAGGGTACAATGTACTGCAGCGGAATAGACTGTGGGAGTCTCTGTGTAACCCTGGGGAAGCCTGGTCCATGTGTACTGGCAGCCACCATACATAAAAGCGAAAAGGTACTGGCTTGCAAGGGACAATTTGATGGAGGAAAAGGCTGAGCAGAGGCCGATTACAGAAAAGCAGGTGGTGGAAGCGGGAATATTAGTGAGTATGGTGTTAGTGTCCGGGACTATTGGGGAGCAGGGAATCCCAATTGAGTTTACAGCCCTCAGATCCCTGACAAAACGCCACTTTTCTGGCCTTCCGGGTTTTGGGATGGGTAGGATGGATGTATTCCGGGGACTGCTTGTTGGAACTAGGACACCCTGCTTTAGGAGGGAGTCAACCACCAGCTTAATGCCTTCTGCTCTTACTGGGGACAGTGGATAATGCCGTATTGCCAGCAGTATGCCTCCCGTTTTAGTGTGACAATGTGTGGCGGGGCAGACCTCGCCTGGCCTGCATGGTTGGGGTGCTGTGCCCACCGTGATGCTGGAAGGTCAACTAGCAACAGGGGGTTTTCGTAGGAGGGGGCAGTGCTTGGGGCTTGCGTGGTGAAAGTGGCCTGGAGTGTTGGAGGATCGCAGCACACACAGAACTCATGCTGCCCAAGTTGGGCAACCTGTACCGGGGGACGGGGCCTGACTAAGGGGTGCAAAGTGGAGGGGTTACACTTATAAAAGAGAAAGCCCAACGCCGGTTCAACTGAGGGGACTCTAAGTGCGTGCAAGGCGACCAGGCGCAGCTGGAGCTACCAGGGTCGGAGGATCCAGGGCTGCGGGAAATCACTGCCTGCAGCATGGAGTAGTGTGTGTCTGGGATTTCCAGCATGGAGACCCTGAAGGGAGCAGTGACTGCTAACATCCAACTTGCACAATGTCAGCCGACCCAGGAGGGCCACTGGGCATGCAGCAGATATGATTGCAGTATCGGGACAGTGACGGGTCCTAAGCTGAAGTTGACAGGGCCAGATAGTAGCTCCACACAGATATCCTATACTTCCTGATGAGATGCAGCAGTCTTAAAATTTTGTGGACCCCAAAATAAAATTTAATTATGCCAGTATAATTTTCTGAAAGCCACATTGGTGATTTGGGAGATTTAGAATCGTCTTTAGACTTAGTTTTACAATTTTCTTTTGTATTTTAATTAAGCCATATAAAGTTCATATTTATTCTCATGCAGAACCATTCTGCACCTCAGCCCAGGATGCCAAAATGTTACTTACACTGTATTATACTATATCATTGAATCTTAATATATTATTTTTTAAATAAACATACTGCCAAAAACTCTGATGGAGAAGCAGTGTACAGTCTGATGCCAACTTAGTTATAGTGCGACTGCTTTGATCTACTTTAGTCAATTCTTTAACTAATTGGAGAGTGCCAGTGGGGCAGTCATGGTGTCTAAGGAGGGTAGGACCGTTAATACCTTATTAATAAAACTTGTGCAGAATTTTCATTTTATAAGCACCGATGATTCCTTAAAAGAAAAACAATCATAGATCACCAAATGCAAAATAAATCAAGTCATCTCTGGATCTTCAGCTGCAGGGATTGAAACAGACAAACAGCAAGCAAATGTCCATGCAAGGCCGAACACAAAGAGTTAAAGTTTCTCCAAGGTTCAGTGTATAAGTGCATCCGGGCGCTAGGACCCTGTTGAGTACTAACATGAATTGTGACAGCCACTGTCTCTGCTCTCTCTCTCTCTCTCTCTGTCTCTGTCTCTGTTGCCCTGTGCAACTGGGAAGCCAGTAACACAACCACCTCATGCCACCACCCCTCCAGGATCAAGTTCCTCAGCAACAAGGTAAGTGTGGGGCAATGAGGGAAAGGGGGCTGGGAGGGGTCCTTTTTTTCCCCAAAGAGTTTTCAGGACTCTGTGATTTTAAGTTGTGCTGAACACTTTAAACTTATCTAAACTCAGGCCACGAAGGGTCGCTGTACTTACCTTCCCTGTTCTGCTCCCAAATAATATTGGCCGGTGGCCTGTATTAATAATAATATTGGCCGGTGGCCTGTATAAACAGGGTATTCCATACCTTACTCTCTGAGCGAAAGTGGTTACCCTGGCGCTTCTTACTTCCTTGAGAGAGTCGGTGTCTGCGGACTGCTGCCTCAGCAGGACCAGTTAGACTTGTCCCCGGAGCGGACCTTCTCCCGAGTGTTGAGGTCCCACAACCTCATGGACCTCTGGTTCGAGATGGCAATAGAGAACAGACTGCAGCACTGACAAACACAGGAACAAACAGGACAAACAGACCTGACAACTACAGGACAAACGCAAGACAGACAAACAAAACAGCAGGGCCCCTGTCAATTTCCCACGATCTGGGGATTTCTCAGTATTAAAGCAAAAATGTAATTGGCAATCTCTCCGTTTATCTTGCCATTCTCTCTCTGCCCATCCGTCTTTCCCCTGGCTGGATTAGGATCGTGACACATTGGATCACGCGTGTGCCAAATTGTTTTAAAATTTAGTTGATCAGTTGAGGTGCTTATCCAACTACCTCCTCAGGCCAAGTCTGTGGTTGCTCAACTCCCGAATTGCCACAGTAACTGGCTGCCAAATTAGTTAAAATTTTGGTGATTAATTTATTTGCTTACCCGACTACCTCCCGAGGCCAAGTCTGTGGTAGCTGAAGCCAATTCGCCGCAGTTGCTAGCTCAACTAGATTTACGGGTTGCACCTGAACCAGAAGGGCACCAATATCCTGGGAGGTAGGTTTGCTAGCACTCTTGGGGGGGGGGGGGGGTTAAACTAATTTGGCAGGGGGATGGGATCCGGACTTCTAGTCCAGTAGTCCAGCAAGTAGGTTAGCTGTTTTTCAGGATGTCCAAGAGTGTAGGGAGGCTGTGGAGAAGGTAGCACTGACAGGGAATACTTGCGGACACAGAGATGGGCTCAAGTGTGTATACTTCAATGCAAGGAGTATCAGAAATAAGGTGGGTGAACTTAAGGCGTGGATCGGTACTTGGGACTACGATGTTGTGGCCATCACGGAAACGTGGCTAGAAGAGGGACAGGAATGGTTGTTGGAGGTTCCTGGTTACAGATGTTTCAGTAAGATAAGGGCGGGTGGTAAAAAAGGAGGAGGGGTGGTGTTGCTAATTAGAAATGGTATAACGGCTGCAGAAAGGCAGTTCGAGGGGGATCTGCCTTTGGGGTAAGTATGGGCTGAAGTCAGAAATAGGAAAGGAGCAGTCACCTTGTTGGGTGTTTACTATAGGTCCCCCAATAGCAGCAGAGATGTGGAGAAACAGATTGGGAAACAGATTTTGGAAAGGTGCAGAAGCCACAGATTAGTAGTCATGGGTGATTTCAACTTCCCAAGTATTGATTGGAAGCTCTTTAGACCAAGTAGATTGGACGGGGCGGTGTTTGTGCAGTGTGTCCAGGAAGCTTTTCTAACACAGTATGTAGATTGTCCGACCAGAGGGGAGGCCATATTGGATTTGGTACTTGGTAACGAACCGGGACAAGTGATGGGCTTGTTAGTGGGTGAGCATTTTGGTGATGGTGACCACAATTCTGTGACTTTCACCTTGGTTATGGAGAGGGACAGGTGCGTGCAATAGGGCAGGTTTTACAATTGGGGGAAGGGTAAATACGATGCTACAAGACAGGATCTGAGGAGCATAAGTTGGGAGCATAGGCTGTCAGGGAAGGATGTCGTTAAAATGTGGAACTTTTTCAAGGAACAGATACGACGTGTCCTTGATATGTATGTACCTGTCAGGCAGGAAAGAAACGGTCGTGTGAGGGAACCTTGGTTGACGAGGGAGGTTAAATGTCTAGTAAAGAGGAAGAAGGAGGCTTACATAAGGTTGAGGAAACAAGGTTCAGACAGAGCGTTGGATGGATAGAGGATAGCCAGGAGGGAGTTGAAGAAAGGGATTAGGAGAGCTAAGAGAGGGCATGAAAAATCTTTGGCAGGTAGGATCAAGGATAACTCCAAGGCCTTTTATGCGTATGTGAGAAACATGAGAATGACGAGAACGAGGGTAAGTCTGATCAAGGACAGTAGTGGGAGACTGTGTATTGAGTCAGAAGAGATAGGAGAGATCTTGAATGAGTACTTTTCTTCAGTATTTACAAATGAG
The DNA here is from genome assembly GCF_037043375.1 of Chiloscyllium plagiosum. Lineage (NCBI taxonomy): Eukaryota > Metazoa > Chordata > Chondrichthyes > Orectolobiformes > Hemiscylliidae > Chiloscyllium > Chiloscyllium plagiosum. The sequence continues at coordinate 89,132,248 of NW_028270140.1, forward strand.
AGGGACTGTATTGTTGAAGAGGAAAGTATGAAACGGACTGGTAAGCTAGAGGAGATACTTGTTAGGAAGGAAAATGTGTTGGGCATTTTGAAAAACTTGATGATAGACAAGTCCCCCGGGCCTGACGGGATATATCCTAGGATTATGTGGGAAGCAAGAGAGGAAATTGCGGAGCTGTTGGCAATGATCTTTTCGTCTTCACTGTCAACGGGGGTGGAACCAGGGGACTGGAGAGTGGCGAATGTTGTGCCCCTGTTCAAAAAAGGGAATAGGGATAACCCCGGGAATTACAGGCCAGTTAGTCTTACTTCGGTGGTAGGCAAAGTAATGGAAAGGGTACTGAGGGATAGGATTTATGAGTATCTGGAAAGACACTGCTTGATTAGGGACAGCTAGCATGGTTTTGTTAGGGGTAGGTCTTGCCTTACAAGTCTTATTGAATTCTTTGAGGAGGTGACCAAGCATGTGGATGAGGGTAGAGCAGTGGATGTAGTATACATGGATTTTAGTAAGGCATTTGATAAGGTTCTCCATGGTAGGCTTATGCGAAAAGTCAGGAGGCATGGGATAGTGGGAAATTTGGCCAGTTGGATAGAGAACTGGTTAACCGGTCGAAGTCAGAGAGTGGTGGTAGATGGTAAATATTCAGCCTGGAGCCCAGTTACAGGTGGAGTTCCGCAGGGATCAGTTCTGGGTCCTCTGCTGTTTGTAATTTTTATTAATGACTTGGAAGAGGGAGTTGAAGGGTGGATCAGTAAATTTGCAGACGATACGAAGATTGGTGGAGTTGTGGATAGTGAGAGGGCTGTTGTCAGCTGCAAAAGGATTTAGGTATGATGCAGAGCTGGGCTGAGGAGTGACAGATGGAGTTCAACCCTGTCAAGTGTGAGGTTGTCCATTTTGGAAGGACAAATAAGAATGCGGAATAACGGTAGGGTTCTTAGTAAGGTGGAGGAGCAGAGGGATCTTGGGGTCTATGTTCATAGCTCTTTGAAAGTTGCCAGTCAGGTGGATAGAGCTTGTAAGAAGGCCTATGGTGTATTAGCGTTCATTAGCAGAGGGATTGAATTCAAGAGTCGTGAGGTGATGTTGCAGCTGCACAGGACCTTGGTAAGGCCATATTTGGAGTACTGTGTGCAGTTCTGGTCGCCTCGCTTTAGGAAAAAGGTGGAAGCTTTGGAGAGGTAGCAGAGAAGATTTACCAGGATGTTGCCTGGAATGGAGAATAGGTCGTACGAGGATAGGTTGAGAGTGCTAGGCCTTTTCTCATTGGAACGGCGAAGGATGAGGGGTGACTTGACAGAGGTTTACAAGATGATCAGAGGAATAGATAGAGTAGACAGTCAGAAACTTTTTCCCCGGGTACAACAGAGTGTTACAAGGGGACATAAATTTAAGGTGAAGGGTGGAAGATATAGGGGGGATGTCAGGGGTAGGTTCTTTACCCACAGAGTGGTGGGGGCATGGAATGCGCTGCCTGTGGGAGAGGCACAGTCAGCATCATTGGTGACCTTTAAGCAGCAATTGGATAGGTACATACATGGATGGGTGCTTAAGCTAGGACAAATGTTCGGCACAACATCGTGGGCCGAAGGGCCTGTTCTGTCCTGTATTGTTCTATGTTCTATTTTCTATCAGAATTGTGGCCACCCCCTGCAGTCGTCCAGCCTTTCTCTGGTCTGACCCACTGGGGCAGGGCTGGCCGCCAGGTCTGAATTGGGCTAAATTTAAAATATCAGGTTCGCTTACCCTGTTGGGAAAAAAAGGGGCTGCCGACTGGCGCTAAACTGTCAGAGAAATTAGCCCAACAAAGCAGAGACCACACAAGCCAGATTGGGTGAAATTGACATGCGGTTTATTACAAGCGATATCGCTAGAAGAGAAATTGACTAGGCTGACACAGAACTGACAGTCTGTACAGATAGATCAAGGGTTCTCTTCCTGGAGCTGAGGATGAAGCCAGGTTTTCGAGGAATCTTATACAATAAGGGTAATTAAAATGGGGAAAGATACAATGTATTTGGAAATGGAGTAATCTAGTTAAAATAATAATAATTGAAAAACAGGCATTGGATGAATGTCCTGATTCTTGATGCAATGCAACATCCTGACAGTATCAATGGGTCAGGGGATTCCAGTTCTCTTGGCAGGTGAGTGAGAATGTCTCTTTTGAAACAGTAAGGTGCTTCCATTGTCTTGTACTGGGAGCGAAGTCTTGGTGGTGCCTCTCCGTTTGACCTGTTCTTTGGCTTTGGTATTGCTGTGTTATGAGACTGCCCTCAGGGCTTTGGTACAGCTGTGTTGACCGGGTATTGTTAGTGTGTTTTGGGAAGTGTATTCCCTTGTCTGTGAGTGTTGTCTGGTTTCACTTGTCAGCCTGTTTGGTCACTGCTGAGGCATTCTGGGTGTTTTGTTTGGTATAGTTTGGCAAAGTTTGCTTTCCTATGCTCTGTGTGGGCCTATTATGGGTGGGCAGGGTGGCAGATCTTTTCTCACATATTAGTTTTGCTTGTTGTCTGTATGGGGTCTTACAAGTTCATTAGCTGCTGTTTTAGTGTGTTGGTGGGTTTGTGAGCTGGAACAACACATTCATCCTAGAAGAAGACAAACAGAGACACGCGCAAGAATTCCTAGAAGCATGGCACTCTAACCGGAACTCTATCAACAAACACATTGACTTGGCTCCCATTTACCACCCCCTGAGAAAAATAACAGGAAATGACATCTCCAACCCAAGGAAACCTAAACACATAAATAAAAAGTGGGCCATAGCATCAGTGCTTCACCAGAGGCTCACTGATATGTTACCACGTATGGTGATGAAATGTCTGAAAATGAACCTTCCAGCTCAGTGAGCAACTTACATCCAGAACCTCAACCTGAGCTACAAATCTTCTCAAAACTTGCGAACACTTGGAGAAGCATGGAATGATTAGGGATAGACAACATGGATTGGTGTGAGGTAAAAGGTTTGAGATTTTTGAGGATGCAACCAAAACGGTTGAGGGCAGAATGGTGGATTGTTTATTTGGACTTTAGTAAAGCCTTTGATGAGTTTCCTCATGGTAGACTAATTAATAAAGTTAGATCACATGGGATTCAGTATGAGCTTGCCAATTGGATATAAAATTGACAATGGCAGAAGACTGTGATGGTGAAGGGCTTTTTGGACTGGAGACCTGTGTGCAGTGGTATTCCACAGGGACCGGCGCTGGGTCTACTTTTGTGGATGAGATGAGAATATAGAAGGCGTGGTTAGTAAGTTTGCAGATGACATCAAAATTGGTGGTATAGTGGACAGTGAAGAAGGATATCTTAAGATTGCAAAGGGATCTTGGGTCAATACGATGAGCAGTAGCAGATGGAGTTTAATTTGGATAAATGTGAGGTATTGCATTTTGGTATGACAAGCAAGGGCAGGACTTGTGCGATTTAAAAGTAAGGCTTAGATAGTGCTGTAGAACAGAGACCTAAGGGTTCATACACGTAACACTTTGAAGTTTGTGTCACATGGGCAGGGTGGTTAAAAAGTATTTAGCATGCTTGTCTTCATTGCTCAGACCTTTGAGTATAGGAGTTAGGATGCCATGTTGCGGTTTTACAGGACATTGGTGAGGTCTCTTCTGGAGTACAGTGCTCAGTCCTGATTGCCCTGTTATATAGAAGGATGTTATTAAGCTACAGGGCATTCAGACAAGATTTGCTAGGATGTAGCTGGGTTTGGAGGGTTTGCGTTATAGGGAGATACTGGATAGGCTGGGACTTTTTTCCCTGGAGGGTAGGAGATTGAGGGGTGACCCTTATAGAGGTTTATAAAATTGTGGGGGTAGAGGAAAGGTGAATTGAAAGTGTCTTTTCCCTAGGGCGGGGGATTTTAAGACAAGGGGGCATTTTTTAAGGTGACCAGAGAAAGATTTAAGAAAGACTTGAGTGACGATTTTTCTTACACAGTGATTTGCAAATAGAATGAACGCCCAGAGGAAGTGGTGGATGTGAGTACAGTTACAATATTTAAAAGATACTTGGCAAAGTACATAAATTAATGTTTGAATGGATATGGGCCAAGCACAGGCAGGTGGGACCAGTTTAGTTTGGGATTATGTAGGCATGGACTGGTTGGACTGAAGGGTCTGCTTCTGTGCTGTCTGATTGTACATGAAGAAGACTGTTGGTGGGAAGGGAATACTCACCTGGTCGACATAGTTATAAGGTCAGAATGGTAAAATACAGAAGGAGGCTCTTGAAATTGTGGAGTCTGCGCTGGTCCAATTTGATGGAGTCCAGTCCTCTTCCTATTTCCTTAGGCTTTAAGTATTTATCCAGTCCCTTTTGAAGGTTGCTGTTAGTCTATATACACTATTTCATTTCAAACCATAAGTACTCTGTTTAATTTGTCTTTTAATGGCTGAAGTTCTTAAATCATCACCTTAAGTTGGTGCTGTCTGGTTGTCAACCCCTCAGCCTTTGGAAAATGGTTATGTTAATATACATTTTTCAAATCCTTTATGCTTTTGAGTACTTTTATCAAGTATCCTCTTAGCCTTTCTGCTCAAAGGAGAGCAAGTCCCCATTCTTCAGTCTATCCAGGTAATTGTGATCACTCAGTCCTGGAACCATTCTAATAAACTTCTGCATCCTTCCCAAAATTTCCAACTTTCTTAACGTAAGGTTTCATGCAGTGGGCACAATGCCCTACCTTCAACTGAGCTAATGTTTTATAAAGATTTAGTATAAGCTGTGTCTTTTGCAGAGGAATATATGCTGTCTCCTCAGAAGCAGGAGCTCTGACCCTGAGGCTGCCAGGCATTGAGGTTGGTAGCTCTGATCCCTGCAGTGCCAGAAGTAAGCACTGACTGGCTGCTGGGGCCCCTAGGGTGGACGGGAGAGACACAAAGAAATTGAAATTCAAAATGGACACCACAGCAAGGGAGGTGGACGGAGTTCAGACTGCAGAGGTGGAGGGGAGAGACACCAATGGGAGTACCTTTCCAGATGTATAAGTAGGAGTGCCCCCATGCTGTGTACAGGGGAGCTTCCAAAGGAGGACACATTGGTTCATGACCACTTTTTAGACCTGTGCTGTGAAATTTGCTGGTCTGGTCTGCATTCCTTCTATGTTCTGCAGTTACGCATAGTGGGAGAAAGAGATCCTTAAGTATCCATTAGTTAGTTGATGCCTCACCCTCCACCCTCTTTGTAACATGTGGGAGAGGTTGGAATGGGTGTACAAGAAGGATGTGGCCTGATTATCCTGTTTTGTGTATCTCGCCCCCATCTTCAAATACTCTGGGGGTTGGAGAAAGGGTGGCTGCATTAATCACCCCATGGATCTAAGCCTTTGTACCATTTAGCTAGTATTGACTCTTTGTCCTTCCTGTTAAACCTAACATGGCTTCCATCAGACTCATAGTTTAATGGACCAGACCAAACCCCCTCAAAATATTTTAAGCAAGTAACCTAGACCCTGACTTTTTCTTATTTATAAAGGCAAATGTAATGTGCTGTATTCGGCATGCAATTTGACTGGTTAAACGACTTGACATTAAGCAAAATGCCATTTATTCAATGCTATAATTAAAATACAAGAGAAGTAAGAACTTAGAATAATTTAACTCTGTTGCAAAACTTAACAGAATAATAGATATATTAACTATTATTAATTAACTGTTCCAATCTAGTAGCATCTCATAAACACACCCGTTAGGCAAAAAGGTAAATTGACAAATCAGATTTTCTCGCATGCATTGCCTGCAATAGGAAAAGAAACGGTAGCTCCTAGCTGTAACTGAAAGAGGGGAGAAAATAGCTGCTGCTTCAAAACTTCTGCCCTGTTGCGTCTCCAACAGCAACTGCCTAAAGTTTTTTTTAAAAACTCTTCTTTTGAAAAAAATCGAGAGCTGGCCACAACTATCCAGGCTGCTTCTATTGTTCCAACTTCTTAAAAAAGAAAAGCCAAGACCTCACGAGCTGTTTGTTACCACAGACAGCTCGTAACCTTTCATTTAATCTCGCTATTAAAAGAAACTATGACAAAATACATCTCTTAAAGCAACAGCATCGTTATAATAGTGACGTCTTACTCATTTTCATTAACAAATCAGATCAGTGGCTAATCCTGATTTAATCTTTATAATCATAAGTGAAAAACATGTTACACCATGTTTTGGACAACTGACTTTAAAACAAACTGAATTGCCACAAGCACTTGGAAACTCTGCAATAGAAATATTTAGTACATTTTACTGAAAGGGCATGATTGCAATTAAAACTAATTAACACAGGTGATAGACTGACTTAGGGCTAAGAATAGAACTAAACACAAGCAAAAATAGGATGAGAACTTTGCAATGTAAAATTGCTGTAAGTATCTTGGTATTCAAAATTATTTTTCAAATATATCTTGTATGTTTTACAGTAAATATAAGATAACAACATAATTCTGAGGCTGCTGGAAGACTGAAAATCATGAACAGTGCTAGAAAAAAAATAGGTCTGGGACCATATTACTGTTCTGGGTCAGTGGTGCTGGAAGAGCACAGCAATTCAGGCAGCATCCGACGAGCAGCTGCTCTTCCAGCACCACTGATCCAGAATCTGGTTTCCAGCATCTGCAGTCATTGTTTTTACCATATTACTGTTATATGGCTCTCCTTCAGAAGTGGATCCACTTACAAATGATGTAGCCACAAGTTTAAAAAGTTGTAGTCAGTAGTTTTGTTGAATCTCATTTTCAAGAAAGTTTCCTAACTCAGCTATTAGAACTCCAAGGAGGAACATATGATTGTGTAAATAATGTGATTCGGTTGCAAGGTTTCTTCTGCAATATTTATAGTTTGCTTATGGGAAATGTTTTTGCAATTTTGCTACAAATAGCAGTTGGAGGAAAATATCCTCTCCGGTTATAGGTAGATTTGCTGCTTTAAATGTACCTGGCTGATAGTTTGTAGCCATGAATCTTAAGAGCTGGGATTGAATTTAGGAATCAGGACATAATCTTATAAAATTAATTCACAGAGAAATCCAATATTTATACTGCATGAGAGGAGAGTGGTGATTTATTGGAAAGTGGACTCTGATTGGTAGAGCCATTGCCGAGTAGAATGCATCTATTAATGACAAGTGACAGTGAACTGCCAGGTATATAAGCTGAATGTCCCAAAGACTGGTAGATCATGTCAAACAGTATATCCTTTGGCTGTTTACAATAATCAAAGTACACATCCAGATGCCTTTTAAATGCTGTAATTGTACCAGTCTCCACCACTTCCTCTGGCAGATCATTCCATACACGCACCACCCACTTTGTGAAAAAGTTGCCTTTGGGTCCCTTTTAAATCTTCTCATCTTAACCCAATGACCTCTAGTTTTGGATTCCCCCACTTTGGAAAACTCTTTAACTATTCATCCTCTCCATGCCCCGCATGATTTTATAAACCTCTATAAGGTTACCCTTCAGCCTCCAATGGTCCAGATAAAATAGGCCCAGCCTAATCAGCCTCTCCCTATATCTCCAACCCTGGCATCATTCTTGTAAATTTTTTCTGAACTCTCTCAAGTTTAACGACATCTTTCCTCTAGCAAGGAGACTGGAATTGTATGCAGTATTCCAAAAGTGGCCTAACCAATATCCTGTACAGCTGCAACATGACAACCCCCCCCCCCGCAAACTCGTATATTCAATGCACTTTGATCAACCAATCTACAAAACTCCTAGTAGTGGCCAACATTAGAAGTAATTCTGCATTTGATAAACACTCCTTCGTATGTGCAATTATGCCGACAACCAATTTAGGATTGTCAACTCAGCTTTCAGTGTCTTGCAGTTGTATATACTGCAAGTTACATATATATTCCTACACAGGATGAATGCGTACACACATTGGTTGCTTGTTTCAGCCCAACAAAATAGGTGCCAGCCAGTCGCTACCTCTCACTGGCATTTGTCAGAAAAGAGAGAAGAAGCCTCACATTCATGTGGCGATGTGGTGTTGGAACCATTCTACTCTTCTCAGGATCCCTGAAATCCTATGTCATTGCAAAAGGTTTGGGGCCATGAAATATGGATGATTGCCTTTGTTTCTGTAGATAGCATGTAGGAAATTATCATTCCAGAAGGACTAATGATGATAAATTGGTATATTGTTTGTAAGGAAGCAATGAATAATCAACTAAGAAAAGACTATGAGGACAGGTGACCAAACTTTTTTTTTTCAAAACTATGATTAGTAAGTTTGCAGATGACACCAAAATTGGGGTTCTAGTCGACAGTGAAGAAGGTTACCTCAGAGTACAATGGGATCTTGATCAGATGGGCCAATGGGCTGAGGAGTGGCAGATGGAATTTAATTTAAATAAATGTGAGGTGCTGCATTTTGGAAAAGCCAATCAAAGCAGGACTTATACACTTAATGGTAAGGTCCTACGGAGTGTTGCTGAACAAAGAGATCTTGGAGTGCAGGTTCATAATTCCTTGCAAGTAGAGTCGCAGGTAGATTGGATAGTGAAGAAAGCGTTTGATATGCTTTCCTTTATTGGTCAGAGCATTGAGTACAGGAGTTTGGAGGTCATGTTGTGGCTGTACAAGACATTGGTTAGGCCACTTTTGGAATATTGCAATCAATTCTGGTCTCCTTCCTTTTGGAAGGATGTTGTGAAACTTGAAAGGGTTCAGAAATGATTTACAAGAATGTGGTCAGGGTTGGAGGATTTGAGCTATGGGGGGAGGCTGAACAGGCTGGGCCTGTTTTCCCTGGAGAGTCGGAGGCTGAGGGGTGACCTTATAGAGGTTTATAAAATCATGAGAGGCATGGATAGGATAAATAGGCAAGGTCTTTTCCCTGGGGTGGGGTAGTCCAGAACTAGAGGGCATAGGTCAGGGTGAGAGAGGAAAGATATAAAAGAGACCTAAGGGGCATTTTTTCACACAAAAGGTGGTGCATGTATGGAATAAGTTGCCAGAGGAAGTGGTGGAGGCTGGTACAATTACAATATTTAAAAGGCATCTGGATGGGTATATGAATAGGAAGGGTTTAGAGGGATATATGTTCCTGGCTTTTATTGGTAGAGGAATTGAGTTCCGGAGTCCTGAGGTCATGATGCAGTTGTATAAGACTCTGGTGCGGCCGCATCTGGAATATTGTGTGCAGTTTTGGTCGCCATACTATAGGAAGGATGTGGAGGCACTGGAACGGGTGCAGAGGAGGTTTACCAGGATGTTGCCTGGTATGGAAGGAAGATCGTATGAGGAAAGATTGAGACACTTGGGGCTGTTTTCATTAGAGAAAAGAAGGTTTGGGGTGACTTGATTGAGGTGTACAAGATGATTAGGGGGTTAGATAGGGTTGACAGTGTGAACCTTTTCCCGCGTATGGAGTCGGGTATTACAAGGGGGCATAGCTTTAAATTAAGGGGGGGTAGATATAGGACTGAAGTTAGGGGTAGGTTCTTCACTCAGCGAGTCGTAAGTTCATGGAATGCCCTGCCAGTAGCAGTGGTGGACTCTCCCTCTTTATGGGCATTTAAGCGGGCATTGGATAGGTATATGGAGGATAGTGGGTTAGTATAGGTTAGGTGGGCTTGGATCGGCGCAACATCGAGGGCCAAAGGGCCTGTACTGCGCTGTATTCTTCTATGTTCTATGTTCTATGTTCTATGATATGGGCCGGGTGCTGGCAGGTGGGAATAGATTAGGTTAGGATATCTGGTCGGCATGGACAATTTGGACTGAAGGGTCTGTTTCCGTGCTGTACATCTCTATGACTCTGTATGTTTCAAAGAGTTATAGCTGGCCAAGGTAAGGTTGACTAGTTAAGATTGACATGAGAAATTTCTTCATGCCGGATATACCATCTTTGAAATTCTGTACCCAAGAAGGCTGTAGTCACAGGTCAGCTGAGTCAATAAACGTATTCAAAAGTCCATCAATAGATTTTCAGACTTAAGGAATTGAGAGATATGGGGTTATGGCAAGAAAATAGGCTTGAGATCAACATGAATTTGTGAACAGTGTGCAGGCTTGTAGGGCCAAATGATCTATCTCTGTTTCTCGGTTCTTTTTGAATGATAGAAGAGGCACACGATAACTAATCTGAAATATTAGCTCTTCTATCCACTAAAGCCGTATGTATTTTGAATGTTTACAATATTTTCTTTTTCTATTTCAGCTGAGACCACTATTGTGTAATTTAGTTAGCCTCAGGGTCCCAGGTGAGAAAGAGAGAAAGGGGGGAAATCAATCAGAAATCCCATCTTTGAGTATTGTCTGGTGTCTAATGTTGCGATGTTTCCATAGTCTCAAAGCTTGCTGGTATTATTTAAACAATATCTAACCATCTGCAGCTGCTTCCCTCCAGTATAAGGTTAAAAGTGGGGATTTTCATGAATGATTGCACAATGTTCAGCAACATTCATGACCTTTCAGATGCTGAAGCATTCCATGTCCAATAGCAGGAAGACATAGTGTGCAGATTTGAACTTACAAGTGGCAAGTAATATTTGAGCCACACTCATGCCATGCAATGATCATCTCCAAAAGGAGTGAAAATGTAACCAATCACTCTTTGACATTTAATGGAAGCCCCCCACTATCAATATCCTGAAGTTATTATTGACCAGAAGCTGGGAGAAAGGAAGGATTTTGGGTTGATACTCTGGAATTAGAATTAGGTTTAGTGTCACATGTACTCAAATACAAAAGTAGGAGTACAGTGAAACGTTTACAATGTCGCCTCTCATACAAAGTACCGAGGTACTAATCTTAGATACAAAAAGAAGACTAAAGAAAAAAATTGCATTATCTTATAGTGATTCATAGTATGAGTTAGAAAAAAGACATAGTTGAAATAGTTAAAAGGATAAATATTACAGTTCAATAAATAGATTACATATAAACATTACATTTCAGTAGATCAGGGCTTCCACATGTGTCTGACTGGCCTCGCAAGATGCTGACCACCTGCGACAGACCCCATCTCCGCCATGCTCCGGGCGTCAGCCCGCTTCACTCCGGATCTCAGCCGCTCCATACCATTCCAGGCCTCCAGCCCGCTCTGCTCCGACTCTCAGCCGCTCCATACCATTCCAGGCCTCCAGCCCGCTCTGCTCCGACTCTCAGCCGCTCCATACCATTCCAGGCCTCCAGCCCGCTCTGCTCCGACTCTCAGCCGCTCCATACCATTCCAGGCCTCCAGCCCGCTCTGCTCCGACTCTCAGCCGCTCCATACCATTCCAGGCCTCCAGCCCGCTCTGCTCCGACTCTCAGCCGCTCCATACCATTCCAGGCCTCCAGCCCGCTCTGCTCCGACTCTCAGCCGCTCCATACCATTACAGGCCTCCAGCCCGCTCTGCTCCGACTCTCAGCCGCTCCATACCATTACAGGCCTCCAGCCCGCTCTGCTCCGACTCTCAGCTGCTCCATACCATTCCAGGCCTCCAGCCCGCTCTGCTCTGGATCTCAGCCATTCCATACCATTTCAAACCTCCAGCCCGCTCTGCTCTGGATTTCAGCTGCTCCCAGCTAAATTTTCTTATGAAAAAAAATCACTTTAAAAAAAGAGAGAGGAAGAAAAAGGAAAGAAAAGAAAAAAGCTGACGGCAGGCCAAGCCCGGGGCTGAGAAGCCTGAATTCCATCTCTGGCATCTTGGATTCCTGAAGAGGTTACATGGTTAATTAGTGTTTTTTTAAAATAGTTTGTATTATTGCTGCTCATTGAATTTTGTAAAGTACATTTTGTTAGTAATGCATAGTTATTCCTATTTTACGTAAAACAGTGTCTGAAGTCTTTGTACATTGAGGGATAGATCAACTTGTAGAGATGGGTTCGGTGGGGCAGGAGCAGGCTGAGACAATGGGTCGGCCGGGGCTGTCCTGAAGAAGGGCTTATGCCCGAAACGTCGATTCTCCTGCTCCTTGGATGCTGCCTGGCCTGCTTGTGTTTTTCCTGCACCACATTTTTCAAAATTGAAGGATAGGTCAATTCACAAAACTTTCATCATGTTAGCCATTTGAACACTGTGGCTAAAGGAACAGGTCAGAGACTAGGAATCCTGATGCCCCAGAAGTATCTCAGAGACACAGACAGTGTTGTTATGGAAAACTCAGCATCTGCTTTGATAAGCACAGCTTCAACTACACTCAAGAAGCTTGAAACCATTGAGGACAAAGCAGCCCGCTTGATTGGCACCACATCCACAACCATCCCCTCCTACACCACCAATGCTCAGCAGCAGCAGTGTGTACCATCCACAAGATGTACTGCAGAAATTTACCAAGAACCTTTAGCACTTTCCAAACCCACAACCACAACTATCTAAAAGGATAAGGGCAACAATTCTAGGACTTTGTTCTGGGAATCATGAAGTTAGTGTGTTTCTAAGTCAGGATAGTGTTTGATTTGTAAGGAATGTAAAGATAGTGATTTTTATGTGCAGCTGTAGATGAGCCACACCATTTGCTTTGGGAAATACCAAGAGTTTCCCTACATCAGCATGAGAGAATAACATGGGCCATTAGTAGTAAGAGTGCCAAAGACTAGCTGAGAACACCAGAAAAATGCGTAGCACCACTGGAATATGAGATGCACTGCCTCTGTTCCACTATTCCATATAACAGCTCTGAAATCAGTAAAGCATTCTCATCTGTCATGGGTACTTTAATTAATTAATGTACCCTATCCACAACACTGTTTCTGAATAACAATCAAAAAAATTACAATAAATTGTCAACTGTCTATATTGTGCTCACGAATCGTTTTTTTTAAAAAAACTTGTTTTCTGGTAGATGTTTTATGTTTGAAAGATGCTGTCAAAGGATGCTTGACAAATTGCTGTAGTGCACCTTATGTCGGATATCACTGCACTGCAACCACAGTGCACCCTGCTGGAGAGTGTGAATATTTAAAAATGCTCATTTTCCTCAACAATATACTTGAGTGTTATTAGAGCTACATTCATTCAAACAAATGGACAACATTCCATCATACCCCTGACATGATTTTTAGATGGTATTCAGTTTTGGTGAGCAAGGGGATGAGTTTCTCACTACAGGATAAAGCATCTGACCATTAGGTGGGGAGATCAGCTGATGCTTTCTTTTCTTTCACATGATCCACAGAAAGTGAGGCCAATCACAATCATTCTTCCATTACTTTAGTTGGCATCAGGTATAAGATAGATTAATTCAAAGCACACCCATAATATATTATTTTTAAACATACACCACCAAATTGGCAAATGTGTTACTTTTAAATGCTTGGCTGGTAATCTGGCAAAAGAATTGACCAACATTGTTGTAATATCTGAATTCATTACCCAGGATTAAAAATTGTGTGTATTCCATCGCAGGTTGGCAATCCATTCCTTAATGTTGCTGGGCATCCTGTACAGTTGAAAACTTACCTTTCTGATTTTGCCAGCACATTGTACCCCTGTGGCGACGAACTGAATGATTCTGCTCTTCTTTTGTAATGGCAAAATGCTGACCTATAGTGTTTAAAACTCGAGCTATAGTAGGTTAAAAGGTGTACTTATGGGACTTTAAGTAGGGATTGGATGACGATTATAATTTTAAAAAGATTATAAAAGATTTAAAAAGGGGACATGAGATAGCTTTGGCAAAGAGAATTAAAGAGAATCCAAAGGGTTTTTACAAATACATTAAGGACATAAGGGTAACAGGGAGAAAATAGGGCCCCGACAAAGATCAGCAAGGCGGCCTTTGTGTGGAGCTGCAGAAAATGGGGGAGATACGAAACAAGTATTTTGCATCAGTATTTACTGTGGAAAAGGACATGGAAGATATAGACTGTAGGGAAACAGATGGTGACACCTTGCAAAATGTCCAAATTACAGAGGAGGAAGTGCTGCATGTCTTGAAACGCATAAAGGTGGATAAATCCACAGGACCTGATCAGGTGTAACCTAGAACTCTGTGGGAAGCTAGAGAAGTGATTGCTGGGCCTCTTGCTGAGATATTTGTATCATCGATAGTCACAGGTAAGGTGCCGGAAGACTGGAGGTTGGCAAACATGGTGGCACTGTTTAAGAAGGATAATAAGGACAGGCCAGGGAACTATAGACAGTGAGCCTGACGTCAGTGGTGGGCAAGTTGTTGGAGGGAATCCTAAGGGACAGGATGTAAATGTATTTGGAAAGGCAAGGACTGATTAGGGATAGTCAACATGGCTTTGTGCGTGGGAAATCATGTCTCTCAAACTTGACTGAGTTTTTTGAAGAAGCAACAAAGAAGATTGATGAGGGCAGAGTGGTAGACATGATCTATCTGGACTTCAGTAAGGTGTTCGACAAGGTTCCCCATGGAAGACTGGTTAGCAAGGTCATATCTCATGGAATACAGGGAGAGCTAGCCATTTGGATACAGAACTGACTCAAAGGTAGAAGAGGGTGATGGTGGAGGGTTGTTTTTCAGACTGGAGGCCTGGAGCACCACAAGGATCAGTGCTGTGTCCTCTACTTTTTGTCATTTACATAAATGATTTGGATGCGAGCATAAGAGGTACAGTTAGTAAGTTTGCAGATGACACTAAAATTGGAGGTGTAGTGGACAGCGAAGAAGGTTACCTCAGATTACAACAGGATCTTGACCAGATGGGCCAATGGGCAGAGAAGTGACAGATGGAGTTTAATTCAGATAAATGCGAGGTGCTGCATTTTGGGAAAGCAAATCTTAGCAGGACTTATACACTTAATGGTAAGGTCCTAGGGAGTGTTGCTGAACAAAGAGACCTTGGAGTGCAGGTTCATAGCTCCTTGAAAGTGGAGTCGCAGGTAGATAGGATAGTGAAGAAGGCGTTTGGTATGCTTTCTTTTATTGGTCAGAGTATTGAGTACAGGAGTTGGGAGGTCATGTTGCGGCTGTACAGGATATTGGTTATGCCACTGATGGAATTTTGCATGCAATTCTGGTCTTCTTCTTATCGGAAAGATGTTTTGAAACTTGAAAGGGTTCAGAAAAGATTTACAAGGATGATGTCAGGGTTGGAGGATCTGAGCCATATGGAGAGGCTGAACAGGCTGGGGCTGTTTTCCCTGGAGCATCGGAGGCTGAGGGGTGACCTTATAGAGGTTTACAAAATTATGAGGGGCATGGATGGGATAAAAAGACAAAGTCTTTTCCCTGGGGTTGGGGAGTCCAGAACTAATGGGTGTAGGTATAGGGTGAGAGGTGAAACATATAAAAGCGACCTAAGGGGCAACGTTTTCACACAGAAGGTGGTACGTGTATGGAATGAGCTACCAGAGGATGTGGTGGAGGCTGGTCCTGCAATATTTAAGAGGCATTTGGATGGGTATATGAACAGGAAGGGTTTGGAGGGATATGGGCCGGGTGCTGGCAGATGGGACTAGATGAGGTTGGGATATCTGGTCGGCATGGATGGGTTGGACCGAAGAGTCTGTTTCCATGCTGTACATCTCTATGACTCTATGACTGTATTCCCATCAATTATTGCGATATTTCTTTCAAAAATCAAGAAGGACTTTATCAAAATTTCATCAACTTAGTGTTACTTGTTTTAGTACATTTCCCTTGGGAATGTATTCTAATAGAAGACAGTGAGGAAGTTTAAACTTTAAATCATCTAGAAAAATGCCTGCTTGATATGCCTGAAAGCTTTCTCACGTGCCTGATTTTATGACTTCGGGTTTTAATTGTTTATACATTGGTGCTTGACTAAGGAAAGATAATTCAAAATACTTAGAGGATCTTCACTTAAGTGAAGAAAATAGAATAAGATTTCAATGAAACGTAGTCTATGAAAATTTAGCAAGATTTATTTAAATTTACATGTAAAATCTGAAAGAAAACCGTTGACACTCTTTCCACTGAATTGGATGGCATTAACGTGAACATGCACTGGGCCAAGAATTGCTCAGTACTTGTATTCAGAGGATTTTAACAGAAATACAGAAGACAATTATACCAGCATTGTAAGTACCCTGTACGGACTGCACAATAACGACTGTGTTGTGAATTGCTCATCTGTATCTGCGGACAACTGCATTATTAATACTTGAAAATAATAGTTTATTTTACAAGTCATAAGATAAGGTGAAACAGTAAAGAGATTTTATGCGAAGAAGGATTTGCATTGGAATTATCTGGATTAGTAATGTACTGACAATTAACCTCCAGTTTTCTTAATTACACTTTATACTTCTTTGCTTTTTCTTTAATAATTGTCTCTCCTGAAATCCGGGGCAATTTGGTTCTGCAGAATTTTCTCCAGTAATAATTGTGAGGCGAGACCACGAAAGCTGTTTAACCTTGAGTGGAGCAGGCCATAATGTTGAAGTCTGATTCTGTCCTCATCTAATATTCACTCTATTAATTTATAAGTATTTTCTAACAGACTTGTTCAGGGATGTTATTACGCACCTCAAGTAGGTGGGACTTGAACATAAGCCTCTTTGCTCAGAGGTAGGGACACTACCACTGCACCACAAGACCCCTGCATGTGTATTTATATAGGTATCATGAGATAATGATCAGGTATGGAGATTAGTTACAGTCTTTCTCTAACTGAGATACTGTGGTCAATGGTACAAGAAACTGAGACCAAAGTAATCTCACAATAATGCCACTGTGGAATGGTTTGCAGATTTCATTACTGGAGATACAAATGCAACTGAGAAATGGAAATAAGTCAAACTTTTATAACAATTAAGATTATAGGAGATGAGTGTCCCTTTAAATATTCCTGGAACTGACCCTATCCTGCCCTTTAATTCCTATGATTGTGGGTGGTCACAGGAAGCTGTAGTGACAACTTTGATTCAGCCCAAAAATACAATCCTGGTTTTAATTCTGCCAAAAGACACCAATTCTTGCCTGTGCTCAGTGCAAGAACTAGTTGTATAAGTTATAATTTGCTCAAAAATCATAGCAGCAAGACTCCAAATGAATCAAACTATTTAACTCAATTTTGACCCTCCACTGCCTCCTTCATGTTGGAACTTGGACAATAGACCAGTGAAAGATAGCTCTTTCACCAAAGAATAATCTTCAGTGCACCATGCCAAATATATTTTGCCTAGATTCCAGTCTCATCAAGTTACACCAAACAAACTGCCTCTCATGTTGCACAATACAAAAACAGAAACTAAACTTATTAAAATGCCCTTCCCACAATATCAAATATGATTCCAATATTTCCTCTGTGTTAAACTCTACCCATCCTGACTTTGTAAAGAAAATGGGGCAAACATGAAACAAAACTGTATCACATTAGCACTAGGAATGCCATCAGATTTTCTCCCAATCAAAATTCAGCTGGAGACTGGCAGAAACTCTTGTATTGGTGAAACCCATATGTAAACATCACCAAAACCATACTGGCCAATCCGGAGAACTTCTGAGCACATTCTTGGCAGTAGAATTTTTTTCTAATTTCATCTTTATCTTCCCTTTCAAGGAGAAAACAGTTATTTATTGTTGCCATATATAACTTTCAAAAGCTAGATGGGCCAACCAGCACAGTAATTCGTTGGTATGTATTTAGCTATGTATACTCCCAGTGTGATTTGCAAATGCAACCAGTGTGATCTGAGAATTTTTCACACAGGGAGTAGTCAGAATATACTATCTAAAAGTGTGGTGGAGATAAGTTTGATAAAAGAAGTCAAGAAGGCATTTGATTATTTAAATAAGAATATAATCTACAGCATTCCAGAGAAAATGGCATTAAATCATAATGCTCATTTGGAGAGCTGATGCAGGTACAATGGGCTGAAGGGCTTTCTGCTCCATAACAATCCACTGATCTTGTGATCCTTAGGGAGAAGCTGAAAACTATCATAGAATCCCGACAGTGCAGATGGAGGCCATTTGGCTCAACAAGTCTGCACCAACCATCTGAACAGCATCCATCCTATCCCTATTATCCCATGGCTAGTCCACCGAGCCTGCACATTCCTGAAAATCTCAGGGCAATCTACCTAACCTGCACATCTTTGGACTATGGGAGGAAACTGGAGCACCTGTACATCCCTGGAAATCTCAGGGCAATCTACCTAACCTGCACATCTTTGGACTATGGGAGGAAACTGGAGCACCTGTACATCCCTGGAAATCTCAGGGCAATCTACCTAACCTGCACATCTTTGGACTGTGGGAGGAAACTGGAGCACCCAGAAGACGCAGGGAGAATGTGCAACCTCCACACAAACAGTTGCCCGAGACTGAAATCAAATCTCTGGTGCTGTGAAACAGCAGTGCCATCCTGTCCTCAAGTATGGTTTAAGCCTTCTGTTTTTAACTAGATTATAGTCAACAGCCCTAAGATTCCTGAAGGGATGGATGGAGGGAGGACTCACTGAATATGTATCTAATGATTGAGCATGAGGTATGATGCAAACTGACAGCAATCTTGGATGTTTTTATCAATGATTAATTATAAGTAATGCAAGTATATCTGATTTGGGATTTCCACACAGTTTGGTGCTTTGTTGATGATGTTATGCTGCTGCCTTTTCATTGGGTTGCACTTGACTCCCACATCTTGAATTATTTAATAAACAGTGAATAGGACCTTGAACATTTCTGGGTGATTTAACTTGAGGTAAAATTTTCTGTGGAGGTTGCTCATTCTCTGGCACCATAACTTGGGCAGTATGTCGACTGAAACACCTGGGACATTGTGTAAACCACCTTCCCTGCCATATTTCTGGGATTTTCAACACCCTCCACAGAAGGAGCTGGGATTTGCTTGCAGAAATAACACTGAGTGTTTACCTAAACCGCACAAATGGCAATCCTTCAAGAACACACTACCTTGTGGAGGGCAATTAGGGATGGGCAATAAATGCTGGTCTTGCCAGAGATGCTCACAATCCATGGATATAAAGAAATGTTAGTGGTATATGATTTTGTAAGGTCATACTGAGCTGGGATACATTAACACAGAATATTTTTAAGACAGAGGCTGATAGATTTTGACTCACAGGCGTCGAAATTTATTGGAGGAGGGCAGCAATGTGGAGTTATGCCACAAGCAAATGATCCATTATCTTATTGAATTAGGAACTCCTGCTCCTAACTTGTACATGTGCTGTGACTTTCAAATTCAGTGACTAACAATTGCAATAATTTTAATCTGAAGTTGTCATTGGATAAATGAGACCATGCATTGAAAGTTAGTGATCCTAGTAAAGATTGCCCACACAGTAACTAGTACTGGTCAGTCCAGTAAGATTGCTGAATTTAAATAGATTATCTGATGTTGAGTGGATAGTGAATGACTGACAAAATAAAGTAGAAGACTTTGAACTGATTAAAGTTGAAGACAATGGATAGGAGCTTAAATCAAATAAAAGGTTACTATCTGAAAGTAACGTCAGATGCAGCCATACGACAATACCAATCACAAATCTCTTGATTTTACACAGATTAAGAATGTCAATGTAAGTCATTTGATCT
The DNA here is from genome assembly GCF_037043375.1 of Chiloscyllium plagiosum. NCBI lineage: Eukaryota > Metazoa > Chordata > Chondrichthyes > Orectolobiformes > Hemiscylliidae > Chiloscyllium > Chiloscyllium plagiosum. The sequence continues at coordinate 89,151,680 of NW_028270140.1, forward strand.
GTTTGAATAGTATCCATGGATACCAGAATTCCAACCACCTCTGTTTTCTCTCTGCTCTTCATTCAGTTTGTCATTAATACAAATTGAGACCGTTTTTAAGAGCTCTGACTAAGGTATGTCAGTATTTTGCACATATCTAAGATTTCTCCAGCTCTATGTGGACTAAGCCAGGTGGATGGGGATGTTCTGGTGATGTAGTTTTGCTACAAACAGTCCCATACATATTAATTTCCTTAATGGCATGTTTCAATGCAAAACCATAGAGGAATCTGATGAAATATGACATTTACTTTGGGTACTGCAAAAGAAAATCCATTAACCTCTGGAAAACAGTGTTAAACTTTACATCTGCATGCATTTCTTGTCTCAAAATCTTAAGTTGAGATCACTTCTGTCAATTATCACATTAAAAACTCCTTTGTGTACATTCATAATGTAAGCTGCCTGTCTGTATGAACTAGATGATAATTATATCCTCCTCCAGTCATGGGCAGCAGTGTCGTTAAATTCCACACCCCATTCCTCAGTCTGTGGTCTATGGGCTCCAACTGTGGGATAATAGGATTGAAGTGCATCATCATGATGTAACCAATCACATGATTCATTAAAAAAAAACACAGTTCCAGAAAATGCACTTGAAGAGAGCTGTATTTGATAACCTACTACACACAGATGCAAATTAAGGAATATTATAATACCTAAGGAGTTGAATAGTCTTATGAGGAGGTAAGGAGCAGGCAGCCTTGGGAACAATGTATGTATAAGACACCACATACTGGCATCTTAATTTGAGGGTGGCCGTATCATTTATTGTCCACCACAACGCATGCTGGTAACCAAGCAGGAGAAAAAAACCCCCTCCAAAGCCAGGATCTGGAAATAAATAGATTTCAAGGAATACAACCAAAAAGGGAACACCACAAAGGCAGGACAAGATATCAGATGACTTTGGGGAATAAAATCTTGAAAGGGGGAAGACTTTGTTGATGCAATTGACTGAAAAGCTGGAGGACTCCGAAGGCAAGGAAAATCCTTCAGATGACTTTGATTACAGAGAGCAAGAAGATGTCAAACAGCAGGAATCAAAACCTCAGAAGACTTTGTAGCCTAGCCATGAATCAGCAAAACTCTGCAGTCGGAAAACACAAGATTGGAACATTTGGACAGTAACAAGGAAATACCCAGGTGCCTATCCAGGACAATCGATAACATAATATTCCTAGGTCTAGGAGGCACAGATCTTCAGGTGCATGGGCAAAGTGAAGCTAGTCACAGTGTACAAAGTATCTGTGAAACACTTTTTAGAGTGAGGAATCAGAATAACTTATTGTTGAGCTAAAATGCATGGACTCACCTAGGCCCGTCAGAGAATGAATACAATATTTCAGAGTGCAGAGAGGAGGGAATTTTGGCAAAAATTTCCAAAGCTGGAAAACATTGAACACATTGAAGCACGAGCATCACATCACTCTGTAAGAAGATGTTCAATCCGTCAGTATCTTTGTTTGCAGGAAGATTCCTCATCCTTTAATGAGAAAAGTCAAATTTCAGTTAGATAGTATGAATGAAAGAAAGGTCATAACACCAGTGGCAAAGCCAATTCAATGATATTTAGCATGAGGAACTGTTCACAGGTCAAATGAAGAACAATGATTGTGTTTGCATTTCATTCAAAGGAATTAAGAGGGGGAATCCCCATCCTACTTTGTCAGACTTCAATCACTTGGAAAGTTTCGCATTTGTCAGGACAACAGTAGGCAGTTTTGGCAGATACCCTCAGACCAAGGGTCAAGATTGCTGACTATGTTTCCACCATTCCAAAAGAAGTTGCTGCATCTAGCTAATGACTTTCATAAGACAATGTGTAAAAGCCCAGAAGAGAACAGTGAATCATTTGCCAAATGGATGACAGATGAATGCATGATAAAACAAAGAAGGAAAATGAGCAGAGAGTCAGGGATGTATACAGTGTATTACAGGATGTGGGTCTTACATTGAGAAATGCCAACTCTCTAGGCTAATGATTGCATTTGTTGGACACATTGTCCAAGTACAAGGCATCATGGTGGATCCAAACCACACAAAAGCCATCAAGGAATTTCTAGCACTGAATGATGTCTTATTGGAATGGTGAACCAAATGAGAATATTTATTGTCAATTTAGTCAAACCTTAACAGAACTTTGGAAGGAAGTCCAGCAATTTATTGGAGTCAGGCATTGAGTGTAGCCTTTGGAAGGATTAAAGAGAAGTTACCTTCTGCTGAAGTTCTCACATATTACAATCCAGGTTTACTTAGCTACAACGGCCACAGATGCATCATCCACTTTGAGAGTTCTGCTGGAGACCAACAGAGGTCTTCAATCAAGAAGGAAGTGTTGGCAGTTGCAATGGGATGTGAAAGGTTTGTAATTACCTCTTGGGACTGAAATTCTAGGTCGAGGTGGGTCACAAGCCTTTGGTAACATTGCTGGATTGAAGGAAACCTCAGGAATGCCCCTACACATAGTAAGATTCAGATTTAGACAGATGTGGTTTGACTACGGTACAGTCTGTGTTCAGACACGGCACAAGTAATGACAGGTATGGTCTCGAGCAACAATGAATCATGGAGTAAAAGGTGATCTATTCTGGTCCAGTAGCTAACACTTTATTGGCAAGGGAGAGAAAACTTATGAAGTTCAAAAATCTGACATGGAGTGCACAAAGGTATGATGATTCTGCATATTTTGGGTTATTTATATTTTCATGTTACAAACCAATTCTGCAATTTCATTGACTAAGTTTTGAATTATACTAAATCAATAATGTTGTGTTTATTAAGCAAATACAGAAAAAGATGGAAATAAGAGTATAGGTGGACACTGATGGTAAAAATATAGCAATGGAGAATACATCAATTAATGATAATTGGCATTTAACTGCTGGTTTTTTCTCCTTAAATTGGTATTCTTACAAATTGTTCTGATAAGTACAAGCTGAAAAGCTTCAACATAATGCATCTTTTTTTTCAGTAACTCAAGTTTGGCTCTTCTTATTTTAAGTCTAGTATAAGCAAAGCGTACAATTGGTGATTGGGTACCAGTAATTGGGGAGATCACTTAACTTAAATCCATTGTGGAACTAGAGGAAGACAGCATACACCTCCCAGCCTCATTTCACGTTAAATGATTACATAAAATCACAGTATTATGTGAAAATAGACTGCATGTCTTTAAAATGAGTAGCATACTATGTCTGCCACCCAATATCGTCCCTTACTAATTTTAATTCATTAGCAGATGAGGTGTAGTGTTGAAGATTGTAACCCTAATATAGGTGATGGCACCAACGTTCTGTGGGCTCACTTCATTTTGGGAAGGTTTGTTCAATTAAACGTTTCATTGAAATATTAACAGCATCTCAATGGCATACGCAGGATAGAACCTTCAGTATTTCCCCCTCCAACTCTATTTTGATTTGATCCCTGCCCTCCCCTTCACTGTTTGATCACACAGCATTGCCCTTTGATGTGAAGGGCACTGCTTGTCACAGGCCACTCAGGTGTTTCCTTTCTTTCTAGTGGTGAAAAATTGAATAAAGATTTGTGCACCTTGTGTCTTTCACTGTGTCTCACACCTGCACACACACAACATGGATGCTGGGGAAAAAATAAGCACTACCGCAGTTGGGCAGTAGTGTAGGGTTAAAAAAAACAAAAAAATATAAACAGGAGTCTAAGACGTCCTGTTCACTCGGAGAACTGGCTCTGCCGGAGCTGCATTAGTGTCAAGGACTCTCGGTGTATAAATCGAGAGGGACTTGGTGACAGGATACTGGCCTCTGTGGCATTATTTCACTCATGGCTAGGGAGAAGAAAGAGTTAAAGTATATTAGCATCAGTAAAATGATTGTACTGATGAATTTAGTGAGTCTGAAAAAAAGAACTGAGTGAGGGGGAGACAATGGCCTACTGGTACTATCACTGGACTGTTAATCCAGAGACCCTGGAAATGCTCCAGGAACTTTGATTTGAATCCCACCATGGATGATGGTGGTATTTGAATTCAATAAAATCTAGAACAATGAGTCTTACCGCAGTGTGGGGATAAGGAAAAAAATATAACCAGGAGATTTAGAGTCTCCTCAGTTTCGGGCATTGGCTGGTGCTACAGTCAGTGTATTCCTGTTGCTACTGAGGAGAGGAGTTTCCTTGCCTTTTTTCCTCCTTGCTTAGGGAAGATATTTGTTTCTTTTTTGTTTGGGTTTCTTTAAAAAACCTTGAGTCTATTACTCCTTGTGGCAAATTAATTGGAGGGGGGAAGTTTTGATCAAGCAGTCAGTTAGCAGTCGGGTCCATTACGGCTGGCCCTGACCTAATTTACTCCAGTGAGAAAGCTGAGCATGGTTTCCCTGCCCTGCTAGCAATTGCTGCTCTGAAGTGAGCAATTAATGTATCTTAATAGCCTCATCCCATGCTGTTAGTGCTAACCCAGCATTAGAGAGGGAGCACATGTTTGTTTTTAGTTAAAACAGTGTTTAAAGGCATTGCAGGCCTGATTGAGGGTCTATTGAGAGCTAACACCTGTCCTTGCTGCTGAAATCCCTTATGTCCTGGTGGTGGAAACTGAATAAAAATTTGTGCACCTTGTGTCTTTCACTGTGTCTCACCTGCGCACACACACATGGGTGCTAGGGGAGAAAAAAGAAATCCCTTATGTCTTTCTCCTGAAAACCCTAGCCCAACTCTCCACTCACAACCAATCAGCTCTGACCTGGGTTTCAGTGATAATCCTAGTCCTCAGGTGGGTGCTCAGTGGAGCTGCTTCTCAATAAAGTGGCTGGCAGCAACCAAGACTTTTATCCTGGACTCCTTGACCCCAGGGAAAGCCCCACTGCTGGCTTGTCAAGTGCCCGAGTGGAAAAAGGCACAGAAGATCTTCCCAAAAATTAGTGACACTGTGCAGTTGCCAGCTGTCTGGCCAATGGCCAAGATCCTGACACTGCCACACAATTCAACGGATTGGGTAGGATTTACATTCCCAGGTCCTAATTATGCTGCTGGGATCAAATGTGGACTGGGAATCCACAAATGGACACAGACATTTTGGAGGAGTACAATTGGTGATTGGGTACAGTAATTGGGGAAATCAAATAAATTACATCAATTGTGAACCATTAAGTAATGGAATTAGAGAAATACATCATAATCTTCCCATCCTCATTTTGCTATAAATGTTTATATAGAATCACAGTATTATGTGAAAAGAGACTGCATGACTTTAAAATGAAGACCTCTAAAACCTGAAGGGCCAACAGGATGCCTTCCAGCAAGATCAACAACCCCATCATCAGAAGGGTTTCGAGGGGAACATTGTTGAAACATATAATGAGGATGTGTAGGTCCTTCCACTCCTGGTTGTCAGTGGGAAAAGGGATAAATAAGAGGACCAAAAGGGTTAGGCCCATCAGACATGTGAGAGAGTGATCCCACAGTAAAGGCACTGCTACCGTTGCGACCAAATATTGGAGTGGCATCTTCCACATTGATTGAAGTCTCTGGCTCCAAGGTTTACCCTCCCTGCTACTGATGACCTCCTGACACTATGGTAGCCTGCAAGCCCATAGGAAAGTCCAGCATCAGAAAAATGCCTTGATTCATTCTTTATTGGCCTGTGCAGGTAGCCAGTCCCACCATCAGCCTGACTCCTGTGTAATCCCATGAAGGCAGCGAGGTATCAAGGAACTGTCCCAAAAGAATTTCCTTCTTCATTTTTAAAAATCTCACAACACCAGGTTATAGTCCAACAGGTTTATTTGAAAATACAAGCTTCTGGATTGCTTCTCCTTCATCTGGTGACTAGTGGGGCAGGATCATAGGACATAGAATTTATGGTAAAAAAAGCTAAGTGTCATACAATGATGCGATGTCTTGTACAAACCTAGATTGCTGTGAAGTCTTTAATCACTTAGAATTTGGATGCAGGTTTCAGTTGATTAATATGTAAATCCCAGAATTTCTTTCAAGTTACAGCTTCGAGATAACAAGGCTTTATCAATACAAAAAAGGGACATCTCAGCTCAGACAATGCATTATGGATGTCAGCTTCGAGTCTGTCTGTATCCCAACCTTGAGTCAGACTAGTTATATTTCCAAAGTCGGAATTTATAAAATGTCACATGGACTGACTGCCTACAGATTGTGTGCTTTTTGAACAAAATAGAATGCATCTGCAAATGCTTATTCACTCCATAGACTTGTGTGTGCGTGTGTGTCGGGGAGAGAGAGGGAGAGGGTCTGAGGGTGTGTGTGTTTGTAAGAGTGTGTGTGTACTTGTGCATGCTTAATAGAATGCATGCAAGTGTGACGGAGTATATGCCTGTGAGAGGGTATCTGCATGAGTTTGTGTGTGTATGTGTGAGAAAGAGAAAGCATGTGTATGAGAGAGGGTCTGTGTGAGTGTGTTCATATGTGAGTGTGTGTGTATGTGTGCTTGAGTGTGAGTATGTGTGTGAGTGTATAGTGTGGTGGGGTGGGGTCACCTGTAGTGTGACATGAACCCAAGGTACCAAGGTCCTCATGGATACTGAACTTGGCTATCAGCCTCTGCTCAGTGACTTTGTGTTGTTGCATGTCCCAAAGTCTACCCCAACGCCACTCAGTGTGCCTCCAAGTGCCATTGAAAATTTAGCTTTCTGTTATGAGTTACAAATGAATTAACAACTTGTGGCATTCAAAGAAGTACAATATGGTACAAAATACCCCAAGTTGCTGAGCAATTTGCTGCACTGCACCATTAGTTTTATATTAGTGACATCTCATGCTTAACCTCCCTGCAATTTTCAGGAAGTTCCTGCATTGGCACATTGATTGCAATTAAACTTGACATTGAAAGCTAAGTCTAATATTAACAGTGCTAGGTATTTTTATAATAATGTGATAATTACGAATAAATCCCAAACTATTTCCAGGAAGAGAGCAATTATATCCCTGGAGTCTTATTCTTGCAAGTTGTGAATTGTTGTTGGGAGATTTTCAAAAAATACTTTTATTTCCTTTCACTTTCTGTCTTCTGTTTTCACTCAGCACCTAATTTGAAACTGAATTTACACTCAATCCTCGGCCAATTTCTCAATCTTTTGATCTCATTGGCTAAGAAAATAGACCATCCAACTGTTCACCAAGGTTTCAGAAGCCCTCTTGCAGGCTTTGATGCTTCATTATCAGCTTAAACATCCAGAAACATTGTGGGAAAGAAAGATTTTCAAACTTAAAACATGCACAAAGAAGTCTAACAGGACACACTCTGGGATGCTCTGCTACAATAAAACCTGGAGCAATCCTTCCAAATTTATATAGTGCAGGATCATTATTAGAGTTTAGAGCTACTTATAGTATAACCATTAGTAAAGAGATCAGGTAGATCCCTATTAATAAAGAAGGTAGAATAAGCAGGGAATAATCCTGAGTGCATGAACAACAGCATTTAAGATAATCAGTTAATTTCATAATCTGACTCATTTGCATTTGTGAGAAGCAACAAACGTTCATGCACAGTATCCTTCTCTCTGCATCCAAAAGGAATCTGATCAAGCATTGTTTCTTTGAATTACCCAAGAGCTTGGGGATTGTTGTCAATTTCTGAGCCAGTTTCCAACAAATCAGCCTTCTATTTCTCCTGTCACAGAAATTATTGCATTTGTTTGAAATTTTGGCATTTGCCCTGAGGTACAAAATGCAAAACTTCAATAATGTTTGGTTTTTCAACATTGTGCAAATATCTCTGTTTTTAAATACCCCCAAGAGAGTGTTGAATAAAATTAACCCTTTTCTAAATGAAATGGATGGTGTGGAATTTATCTTGAACTTTGGGCATTGTGTAAAACAGACTCCAGATTCACTATCTCCTATTTCAAAACAGTCACCCTCCAACCTGAATGCATTATACCCGAAGTATGCCAAGTTAGTTGATCTCATTGGAGATCTGGTAAAGGTACTGCAGTTGACCTGTTAGTGCTGGACAACATTTATAATGATACAAAAGCAAAACAATTTGAAATTGAACAGGAAAACTCAGCAGATCTGGCAGTATCTATGCAGAAAGAAATAAAGTTAATGGTCAGGAATTTCCTAGTACATAGTGATTCATGATATTGGGACCATATGCAGATCACAAACCAGCAGTGGCAGCCTGCTGGTGCATAGCTGCACTTTTCCTGACACTGCCAATTTAGCGGCAGTGCAAGGTGCATTATACAATGAGGAATACATACTGGTTCTCCATGCTAATGACCTAGTAGAAAGTTGACTTCCCTGCCGCCTTGGCGACACCACTGAGAAAGGTGGCCACTATTGAGGCTTGAAGGGGAATGAGAAAACAAGTAGAAAATATTTTCCTGTGCCAGACAGGCTCAAGCACTGAGAAAAACATCATCTATGCTTGGAGGACCATCAATTCGATGAAAGACACTCTTTAGTCTGCCCAGAACTTGTTGGTCTTCCAGAGCAAGGAGGTGACCATGACTAACTTGCAGACTGCCACATTCCAAGGTCTAGGACTACGTGCTGAGGGACGGACTAAAGCTTGGGGCAGCTGTAAGGAAAGACCACGATCTAAGGTCTTCCTACCAAAGTTAAATGGGAGTCTGGTCTGTTATCAGACCCACCCCCTGGTGCCTCAAATATCTGTAAACATATTATGCAAGTGACAAATGTCTTGTGTTTGTTTGCTAGATAGAGTCACACTCCAATATTTGTTTCATTATATGCTACTGTTTTAGTGACTATAAATATATTGTGATATTTTTATGAATAAAACATTTGTTTTGTTTTTTTTTTAGAAATGGTCCTTTCACCAGTGATGCTGGGCCCACAAGGATGCCCACTGGGAGTGCCTTGTGCCTTGCAGTCCCTGGATCCCCTTAGCATCACTCTGGAAGCTACACTGGGAGGCTAGCTCCAAGTAGCTGGAGGCCACCCTATGCAGAGACAGTGTCAGCCCTCTGGCCCTGGAAAAATGTCTATCAATTGCCACTTTAATTATGTAAAGTGACCACCTATTTCCAGTCCGGAGTCAGCAGCAGCACTGTGTATGGAAGCCCTTCTAATCTACTTCCCTGGCTTTTATTGAGAGCCACAACTCTAATAGCTCACCAGATGATAACGAGTAAACTCACCGTCAATGTATCAGGACTGTAATTTGTTGAGCATTTCAAGTATCTCTGTTTTTATTCAGAATGATACTACAGGAAAGTGTAAATGTCTATAAATCAGACATACATAGTAGCATCTTGTTTGCAATAGTAACCCAAAAATTTGCATGTGTGTTAATCGTTGTCCTTTAAGCATACTTGTAGAGGTTTTAATTTAGGATATATTTTCTTGAACAAAAAAATAGTAATATAAATAACACCAGATACAAAGCTATTCCTTCAGCTGTATCTGTGTTTTTTTAAAACATATCATCTATGTTTCCAAGTTATCTGCTGTGGTCAGTGTAAGAGCTATCCTAAAAGAGATAGAGAACATTTCTTTTTAACAAAGAATAACTCATATTTGGTGACAGATTCCAGGCAATAATTCAGTCTCAGGTTGTGCTGACTCAAGAAAAAACTGATCTTGTTACACTCACGGTTTTAGATGTCATCAGAGCTGCTTATTGAATTGCACTGCCAGTCATTATTAACCTCTGTCAGCTTTAGTAGGCACAAAGGGCCTAATCTTTCCAGGGAGATGGAGCGTGGTGGAATGGGGTAGAGGGAAGTGGTCTTGTTGGGGAAATGGTGGGGAATGGCCAAAGTAGGTCACAGAATCTGACAAGACCAAGAATGAGGAGGAGGTGTTGAATTTAACACAAGAATCTCACGATCATGGTGGTATTCTAGAACAGTAGGTAATGAAAAGCTGTGCAGCCAGAAAAATGACAGTCTAGTTGGTTGTCAAGGCACTTACCAGTAGTAAACTCTATGGGATGAGAGGGGTCACTAATCATGGCTGAAGTAAAATGGCCAGAGTGTATATTTCTAGAATAGGTTTCCCAATTACTCTGCTAACTACTTTAAGATGAGATGTATGATATTTAAATGCATCACTTAATGACATTTCTTAATTCTGAAAAATTTTGGAAACTATCCTCATTCCTGGTGATATCATGACCATAGCTTATTAGTTCTAGTAGGATGGGTGTGTAAGGAGGATGAAGGGAATCAGCAGCAAAGACAAAAGATGATTCTAAGAGGGACCAAGTCTTTACTTACCAATGCAAGGTCCCTCATTCAAGCACTACATGGCCTTTGAATATGAATGTCCTCACCCTTGCAGACTTCATGCAATTATTTTAAAAGCCACAATTGGTGGAAGGATAGGAAGACCGCCCATAGACCTTTCCATCCTGAACTCAATCAGAGTGGAGACAAGAAGCTCTCAGGCTCTCCGGCCCCCCTCCCTCCTACCTAATGTCCAACATCAAAGTTCCCACAGAGGAGTGCACATGATTCTATCCAGTTACCCCAGCTGCTATACTTTAAGAAGGTTTTCTTTAGCTTTAAAGCATGTTGAGGTCCTATGGGCAAGAAAGACACTTGATAAATACATTTTTCTTTGAAATTAGCAGGATGTTTTTGCTAATGCATGTGTTACAGATGAAATATGTTACTCCATGAGAAACTACTGTCACTGTAAAAGTGTCCAGGCTAGTTATCGTCTTCAGTTCTCGGTCCAAAAGTAAGCCTGACCCGCAGCTCCATGGCTTCTGTTATGACTAACACAGATTCATATGAATCCTCCAGCCCAAACTAGGATTGAATCCTATGCTGTTGGCATCATTCGGATGTGTAAGTTGTAGCTCAGGAGACATGAATAGTGATGGTACTGTCTCCACATTTTTTCAATCACAGGGCTGACCAGGAATCTGTCCTGTTCTTATTACCAATCTTCGGCATTTGTTGGAATGATTCGTATTCGATCTGTTTAGCTGCTTTTTAAGTATACCATCCTTGACTATCAAGTTCCTGCAATGCATTTAAATTTAAAGCTTCTGGCTTCCAATATCAATTATGATTTATTTATGCAACATTCAAATTATGCATCCAAACTGAGTTCCTCTCTCAGCAGTTACAGCTTTTCACCATGGTTGGGATGTAGTTACATGTGGTGCTATCTTGAGACTGACTAGTATAAGTTCAACCAAGATGTGACCCAAATAATAAATGTCCCTTTTGTTCTGGTTTGGAATAGGGAGATTGTCAGAGGGTGAGCTGTTCATCGTAGCTTAAGCAGAAGAACACTAAAAATACTGGAAAACTGCAATTCTGATTTTTGAATCATTTCTTAGGTTTCTGTCAAACTTTAGCCCACTAAAGTTATACATGATTTGTACATGATTTGGAGATGCCAGTGTTGGACTGGGGTGTACAAAGTTACAAATCACACAATCACCTGATGAAGGAGCGATGCTCCGAAAGCTAGTGCTTCCAATTAAACCTGTTGGACAATAACCTGGTGTTGTGTGATTTGTAAATTTATACAGAATGCCTAAAAGAACTTTGCCAAAAATTTGTTTCCATCACTTTTTGTCTGAACTGCTCTAGTTCCCATCTGAGCAAAGGAAGTTACGGCATAGTAAAAGGTGTATTTTGGGAGGCTCAGTGGTTAACATTGTGGCCTCACAGCACAGGGAACACAGGTTCAATTCCAGCTGCAGGCAACTGTCTGTGTGGAGTTTGCATATTCCACATGTGTCTGTATGAGATTTCTCCAGGTGCTTTGGTTTCCTCTCATAGTCCAAAGATGTGTGGGGGAGGTGGATTGAACATGCTAAATTGGTTTCCAGGGATCTGCAGTCTACATGGATTAGCCATGGGAAATACAGAGGTAGGGAGGTTGGTCTGAATGGAGGTTTGGCGTTGACGCAATAGGCCAAATGGCCTGCTTTCACAGTGTAGGGATTTTCTACATGTATTTCTGAAATTAAATCACTATTATGAAGGAGTCTGCACTTTGAAAAGTTCACAGAACTGTAGAATATTAAATTTTGTACCATCAGGTGTTATGAAATTTTCAGATATACTTTGACAAAAATATAAAATGATATGTATTTTCAGTGAGTTGCAATGTAATCTAGTCAAAAACTTCACAAAAAAAACTTGTCACTTTATCAGGATCTTATAGGCATTGTTAGATGACAACCATATAATACTGTTTAATTTAGACAGTTTTTAACTTTATATTAAAATGCTACTGTGGCTATTTAAGTGAGTTAAATTGGGATTGCTCAGTGTTTGTTTACTGTGGAGGATGTTTCTATCATTATTAGTAAGGCTGCATGTATAAGACCAGAAAACCCAGTTTATAGATGAAGTGACAGAAAGCATATTCCTGATAATAGCTGCAATAGCAATGGCCAGAACCATTTTCTTGATATCACAAGTAATTGACATTAAATATACTGACATGTAACAACGGCATCCAAAATGATTTGGAAAAAAAACAGAATAAACAAACTAATTTATGAGTTCAATATTGTAATCTAAATTTAGCACTATATGAAATTTTCATATCAACTTTTGCCCTCCACTTGAAATCTTAGTTTCAGCCCTGTCTCAGGGATCTTCATTAAATAAAAAAATCTAACACGCTGTTTTGAAGACAAGCTGGGGAGTTAGAACATAGAACAATACAGCGCAGAACCGGCCCTTCAGCCCTCGATGTTGCTCCAACTTGTGAACTATTCTCAGCTCGTCCCATTACACTATCCTAAAATCATCCATGTGCTTATCTAAAGATTGTTTAAATCTCCTTAATGTGGCTGAGTTGACTACATTGGCAGGTAGGGCATTCCACGCTCTTACCTCTCTCTGTGTAAAGAACCTGCCTCTGACACCTGTCTTAAATCTATCACCCCTCAATTTGTAGTTATGCCCCCTCATACAACCTGATGTCATTATCCTAGGAAAAAGACTTTCACTGTCTACCCTATCTAATCCTCTGATCATCTTGTATGTTTCTATCAAATCCCTCTTAGCCTTCTTATTTCCAATGAGAACAGACCCAAGTCTCTCAGCCTTTCCTCATAAGACCTTCTCTCCAGACCAGGCAACATCCTGGTAAATTTCCTCTGCACCTTTTCCAATGCTTCCACATCCTTCCCGGAATATAGGGGCCAGAACTGTACACAATATTCCAAGTGTGGCCGCACCAGCATTTTGTATAGTTGTAGCATAATACTGCGGCTCAGTCAGTCAGAGTTCAGTCAGTGTTCTGGTGATTACATATGTCTCAACCTGCACCACTAAAACTGGGCTCTTACTGCCTGCAAATTATTTGCGACGTCTCCTACATTACTATATTGGTTACACTTTTAAGAAGTCTTCATTGGTTGTAAAACATTTAGGGATATCAGTTGGTTGTAAGGGGTGCTTTTTAAATGGAGGAAATGCAAGTAACAGATCTGTACATGTGTTCAAACAGTCAATGGCTTGCACCAACATTGAAGAAAAAAAAGACTTGCAGGTAAAGATCAGCTTTAACAATCTGAGGATGTCACAAAGTGTTTTCCAGCCAACTCAGTACTTTTGAATTGTAGTTGCCACTGTAACATGGAAGGAATATAGCAGCCCGTTAGCAAAGTGTTCATCAGCAGCAGCACCATTCATTCTTCAGCAACACAGGAATAATCTGTAAAGTGTAAAGAAGGCATCAGATAACTTACAGACTATTCTAGCTTTCCTACTAACAACATGTTATATTTGAGTGGATCTGTATTTGAAATTTCAAAAATTATATGATAAAATATTAAGTGTTGGTCTTGATTTCCACAGATATCCCTAACTCTACATGGGTCATTTTTATGAATGACATTGTGTGGTTTATTGTAAGGCAGTATGGGGCTGAAATTGAAGCATTTTTCTGATGGAGAGGTGACGGTGAGTTGCTCAGGGTCCAATTGATTTACCACAACTCAGTCACCACCAGAAGTTAGTGACATTTGAGTTTTCCTGACAGCACAGAAGAGGAAATTTAATAGAAGTTGTCAAAATTATGAAGAGTTGTGATACAGCGATTTTGGAGAAGATTTGTAGCTCAGGTTGTGGATTGGGTTGTAAATTTGCTTGCTGAGCTGGTAGATTTGTTCTCAGAGGTTTCGTCACCATGCTAGGTAACATCATCAGTGAGCCTCCAATGAAGCTCTGGTGTCCTGTCCCACTTGCTATTTATGTGTCTTGGTTTGTGGTGGTGGGTGATATCATTTCCAGTTATGTTTCTGAGAGGTTGGTAAGTGGGGTCCAAATCGATATGTTTGTTAATGGAGTTCTGGTTTGAACTCCAGGTCTCTAGGAATTCCTGTGCGTTCTTTGTTTAGCCTGTCCCAGGATGGATGTATTGTCCCAGTCGGACTGGTGTCCCTTTTCAACTGTGTATATGGATATTAGTGATAGTCGGTCACGTCTTTTGGTGGCTAGTTGGTGCTCATGTATCCTGGTGGCTAGTTTCCTGCCTGTCTGTCTGATGTAATGTTTGTTGCAGCCCTTACAGGATATTTTGTAGATGTCATTTGTTCTGCTGGTTGTTGATATGAGGTCCTTTAAATTCATCAGGAGCTGTTTGTGCGATGGTAGGTTTGTGGGCTACCATGATGCCTAGAGGCCGGAGTAGTCTGGTTGTCATCTCTGAGATGTCTTTAATGTATGGTAGGGTGGCAGAGTCTCTGTATTTTCTAGTTTAGGTCTGTGGTGGAGGAATTGGCAGACTGTACTTATTGGTTACCCATTGTTCCTGAATACATCGTATAGGTTATACCAACAACCAGCAGAACAAATGTCATCTACAAAATAATCTGTGAGGACTACAACAAGCATTGCATTGGACAGACGGGCAGGAAACTAGCCACCAGGATACATGAGCACCAACTAGCCACCAAAAGACATGACCAACTAACAGTGGTATCCATACACACAGGCGAAGAGGGGCACCAGTTCAACTGGGACAATACATCCACCCTGGGACAGGCTAAACAGTGCACAGGAATTCCTAGAGGCCTGGCATTCAAACTGGCATCCATTAGCAAACATATCGATTTGGACCCCATTTACCAACCTCTCAGAAAAAGAACTGGAGTGATATCACCCACCACAACAAACCAAGACAGATCAATAGCAATTGGGACAAAACACCAGCGCTTCACTGGAGGCTCACTGATGATGTTACCTAGCATGGTGATGAAACACCTGAAAACAAAACTACCAGCTCAGCAAGCCAGTTTACAAACAGTTGTGAAACAGGAAATAAAGAGAAGTTGTTTACAAGGGTGGAAGTGTGAGAAACCAGGAACAGGTAGGACAAGGACAATAGTGGGAAGTTGTGTGTGCAGTCAGAGAAGATAGGGGAAGTGCTAAATGAATATTTTTTGTCAGCATTCACACTGGATAAAGACAGCATTGTTGAGGAGATTTGGCTTTGATCTTTATGTCGTCACTGTCTACAGGAATAGTACCAGAAGACTGGAGGATACAAATGTTGTTCCCTTGTTCAAGAAGGGGAGTAGAGACAACCCTGGTCATTTTCGACCAGTGAGCTTTACGTCGGTTTTGGATAAAGTGTTGGAAAAGGTTATAAGAGATAGGATTTATAATCATCTTGATAACAATAAGTTTATAAGCAATAGTCAACATGGTTTTGTGAGGGGTAGTCGTGCCTCACAAACCTTATTGAGTTCTTTGAGAAGGTGACCAAACAGGTGGATGAGGGCAACGCTGTTGATGTGTATATGGATTTCAATAAGGCGTTTGATAAGGTTTACCACAGTAGGCTATTGCATAAAATACAGAGGCATGGGATAAAGGGCGATTTAGCAGTTTGGATCAGAAATTGGCTAGTTATAAGAAAATAGAGGGTGGTGGTTGATGGTAAATATTCATCTTGGAGTTCAGTTACTAGTAGTGTACTGCAAGGATTTGTTTTTGGGTCCACTGCTGTTTGTCATTTTTATAAATGACCTGGATGAGGGCATAGAAGGATGGGTTAGTAAATTTGCAGATGACACTAAGGTCAGTACAGTTGTGGATAGTGCAGAACGATATTGTAGGTTACAGAGGGACATCAATAAACTGCAGAACTGGGCTGAGAGATGGCAAATGGAGTTTAATGTGGAAAAGTGTGAGATGATTCACTTTGGAAGGAGCAACAGGAATGCAGAGTATTGAGCTAATGGTAAGATTCTTGATAGTGTAGATGAACTGAGAGATCTTGGTGTCCATGTACATAGATCTCTCAAAGTTGCCACTCAAGTTGATAGGGCTGTTAAGAAGGCAGATGGTGTGTTAGGTTTTATTAGTAGAGGGATCGAGTTTCGGAAACATGAGGTCATGCTGCAGCTGTCCAAAACTCTGGTGCGTCCACACTTGGAGTATTATGTGCAGTTCTGGTCACTGCATTATAGGAAGGATGTGAAAGGTTTGGAAAGGGTTCAGAGGAGACTTACTGGGATGTTGCCTGGTATGGAGAAAAGGTCTTATGAGGAAAGTTTGAGGGATTTGAGGCTGTTTTCGTTAGAGAAGGTTAAGAGGTGACTTAATTGAGACATATAAGATAATCAGAGGGTTAGATCAGGTGGACAGTGTTGGATAGTACAAGGGGGCATAGCTTCATATTGAGGGGTGATAGATAATAGGACAGATGTCAGAAGTCGTTTCTTTACTCAGAGAGGAGTAGGAGCGTGGAACGCACTGCCTGCAACAGTTGTAGACTTGCCACCTTTACAGGCATTTAAATGGTGATTGGATAGGCATATGGACAAGAATGGAATAGTGTAGGTTAGATAGGCTTCAGATTGGTTTCACAGGATGGTGTAACATCGAGGGCTGAAGGCCCTGTACTGTACTGTAACGTTCTATGTTCTAGGTATGTGAGTTCATCGACAAAGGACCCAGAGTTGACATGAGGAATAAATGATTTAGGGATGAGTCTTTATGATCTGGAATTCACTGTCTGAAATGCTGATAGAAGCATATTCATAATTTTAAAAAGAATTGGATAAGTGAAGGGGACAAACTTGTAGGGCAACAGGGAAAAGAGCAGAGGGACAAGGGATTTTTTCTCAAGGGCCAGCACAAAGACAATGGGCTGAACTGTCTCCCTCTGTACCATATTATCCTGTGATTCTATGTAGGTGTGGGTCTGGGTGGTATACTCTTCAGAGGGTCAGTGTGAACTCGACGAACTGAATGGCCTGCTTCCATGTTATAGGGATTCTATGATTTCAGGACTCTTAAGTCGATGACTTCAAAGAAATGTTGGGGGTCACTATGAGTAAAGAACTGTCTAACCTGAAGCCACTTGGTGTTTGAATATTGTTAATATTGTAACCATAGATTAGAAACAAATTCTACGTTTATTTGACAATTTACCTCGGTCATTAAACAGAATCTGGGTTTACAATGAACACAAAGGTATCCTGGGCACAGTGGGTAGGGAGGTTACAGCGTACTGAAGTGTGCTTGGTGGAATTAAAAACAATGTAGGAACGCCCAAGCTTAACACCCGAGGGTGACACGTCTGATTGGACTTTGTCTGATTGTGTTCTGTCCTTGTTTATCCCTGTGCTCCATCTGGAATGCTTAGAAGGAGAGGCTGTAATGAGTGGCGGTGTTGAAACGTGAATGATACATTAGCTTTAGACACAGCGTGAGTGTGGCCGGGCAGCGCCGCCGCCTTGGGCTGAGACAGAAATAGACAGCGGCTGTGGGTTTGCACAAACATTTCCGCGGTCTGGGTGCACTGGCTGGTAGAGCCGAGCACGGGGCTCGGCAGGAGCTCACCTGCACTCAGCGTTTCCCCGTGGGATCGCGGTTTCAGTTCGGGAGCTGGGGTCCGGTTTCGCACCTGATCACTTGGAACCAATCCGAATCCAATGCCAACCCTGTCAGAACTGGAAACGTGGCTCAGTGCTCCAGGGAAACACTCCCACAGTGACTGTCAGTGAAGGGCGGTCTCAGCTGAGGCCACTTGCTGTTGGAATATTGTAACCACATCTTCAAATCAAACTCTTAGTTTATTTGACAATTCATCTCGGCAATTAAACACTAACAGTGGATTCGGAATCATTTCTGGGAACAGCTGCACATAGGGATCGAGGGGCTCTCCCACAGTGGGTTGGGGAGGGTTATTCCTGGCTCTGGGGGTGGGTGGGGGAGCGGAGGGTTATTCCTGGCTCTGGGTGGGGTTGGGGCGGGAGGAGGGTTATTCCTGGTTCTGGGGGTGGGTGGGGGGTAGAGGGTTATTCCTGGCTCTGGGGTGGGGGAGCGGAGGGTTATTGCTGGCTCTGGGGTGCGTGTAACAGCGGCGCTCTCCCACTGGGTGGGGTGGGGGGAATCTCCTGTCTCTGGGAAGGGGGGGCTGTGGGGATTTAGCGGTGTGCCAGGGCCGTGCTCTGGGAGATCAGGGCGAGGCAACTGAACCGGCTGGAAATGAACCTTTGTGCAGGTGCCCCTCGCTAACCTCTCACACAGATAGATGCACTGTCTCCCCCCTGCCCGTCCCCGAGTCAATGTGTCTGACCTTGAGCAGCCCACCTTGACTGCAGCTTTATAGTGCCAGCACTCTATCTATTATTTAACCCCCCGCTGGGAAACGGAGAAAGCTCCATTCCATTTGACCACTTCCTGTTTCAATATTCAGTAAAACCCACCGTGCCTGGTGCTAGCTGCGGTCCTGAACTGACAGGGGCTGCTAAAAATGTGGGATCACGGACTTGCTGTCCATTTGAAGGTGACCAGAGGTGCAGGGCACTGCTGATGGCTCTCCTGAAAGCCTGGGAGAGACAGAGCTTTGTGCTAAACCCATTAGTCTAATGCTCCCATCTGTTAGCACAGAGTGTCAGTGAATGTTCGCTGTCATTCCGCCGCTTGGTTCGGGAATCTCTCCCCTCCCCGACAGAGGCTGGCCGCCCGGAAGGCGGGGTCTCACATCCAGGAAAGTGCTGGAGTTGAGGCCAAGCTGAGGATTTCAGGGCGGTCTCAGGAGGTGCTCGGAGCTCAGCAGCAGCCTGACTGTCCCCGGCTCCACTGACAGGGCAGAGTCCACACCTAATCTCCAACTGGCTTCTGTCCAGGAAAGTACCTTTAAACCAGGAGCATGTCCGATTCGGATGACCTGAGTGAGTTTGGATTTATCGTTGACAGGATCTCCAGAGGCGAGGTAGGTGTGGACAGCAGGACAGGCGATGGCTTCGCTCCATCCAACCCTCCAAGCTCTGTCCGTAGTGAACACAGTCAGTGAATCCCGTCTGTCTCCTTCAAGCTTTCAAGGCGCTGATCCCAGCTCCTTTCTCTCTCACACACACACTGTCTGAGTCTGGGCTGCTCCTCTCTAGCGTCTGCCTGAATGAGTCCCTTTCTCATGTCCGCTTCAGTTCCACTGAGCTGTGTGTACACACCTCCCTGTACCAGCTATCTCTGGGTAATCCCCCTCGCCTCTCCAGCCACCTCCACCATCAGTGCAAACTTGATCTGAACCCCCCCTCCCCCCAATCAGTCACAATGTGCCGATCCTCGGACAGACACGTATTACTAACTACAGCTTTATGTAACAGTTTCCAATGGTTCCATGGCGAACTTTCCTTCAGCTCAGATTAGCGTCCTGATAAGATTGCTAGCTATTCGGATCTGGGGTCCTTCCCATTTTAGTCACGCCGCTGTAACAGTAATTGGTGTGGACCATGGCAGTCCAAACGCGTAATATATCAGCAGTTACTTCCTGAAGGAGGATATGGTAAAATGTTTGCAGAACTGATACACCACACACACACACAAAGACAGACACACGCTTAACACCCCCCCCCCCCCACATTTACACACATGCATAGTCACACACAAACACACACACACACAAGTATACAGACACCACAGACACACGCATACACAGACACACAAAGCCAGACACATACACACACAAACACACATACACAAACACATACATTTACACACATGCATAGTCACACACACACATAGGCACCACACACACATGCACAGACACACAAACACAAGCAGAGACACACGCACACAGATAGACACACATAAACATACACAGCCACACATAAACACAGACACACATAGACAGACACACAGACATACTCAAACGCAACCATCCAGACACAAAAGCCATATACACAAAGACATCACACGCGCACACATAAACCCAGGCACATAGGTACTCACGCACACAGAGAGTCACACACCAGACTAATCACATTCAGACACATAGACACACAACCCAGACTCAGAGACTAACTGGAGCTGGATTGAACAAGCTCGCTGAGTGTGATTAATTTCTCATCTCCCCGCGCTATAGAGCGGTCTCCGTCCACCAGCACATTCCTCAGAGCCGAGCTTATTACTGTCATGTGTGATCCGCCTGGAGTTTGGTTGTTTCGAAGAACCACTGGACTCAGGTAATTATTTTGTCGTCCCTTTCTTGCAGGTTCCCATTAAAAACATCGAGCGGGAACTGATCTGCCCGTGCTGTAAGGAGCTCTTCACCCACCCCCTGATCCTGCCCTGCCAGCACAGCGTCTGCCACAAATGCGCCAAAGAGTTGCTGCTGTCCCGGGACGATGCGGTTTCCGAGCTGGACTCGGAGTTCTCCAACCCGGCCACTCCGGTCAGTAGCCCCCGGATCCGCCGCCTCTCCTCGGCCAGTGTCGAGAGGCTCGATAGACTCACCCGGACAGGTAGGTGCCAGGCGCTACCGTGACCCATTGCAACAACATCCTGGGCAGGTTTGGCAAACACTCCATCCGCCGACCTGTTGATTTCCAGCAATAATGTTTGCCTTTGCCTCGAAATTCCAGCATCTGCAACTTTCCATTTTGCCAAAGGAAAATTACAGGTGCAGAATCTAAATCCAGAATTTAAGGAAGGATGGTACCGGCTTTGGCTGGGGAGCAGTAAAGATTCATTAGAAACCGGTGAGCTGGTTCCTGGGTAGGGTTAAATGTAAACAACACCCTGCAGTTATTAGTCTCAGAGCAGTAGCACACATTGTGTATTCACAAACTAAACCAAACCACACTGCTTGATAGCTTCCTAGAGTGGTCTTCGTTTTAGTCTTCAACATTGGGACTGTAAAGTTTAAATGATGAGACCAGGCTTATATTCCAGAAAGTATTCAGTGTCAAGGGTGATCTAAGGTGTTTAAGATGATTAAAGGACTTAACAGCCAAGATAGAAATAAATTATTTCCTGCATATAAAGGTAATAAAGAAAATAAAAGGACACAACCATAAAATGAGAATTAGGCCGTTCAAGGTGCACTGCCAGGTAACATTTTTTGATACAGGAAATCAGAAATTCTCTCCAATGGAAGAGCTCTCAATGCAAGGTCAGTTGACCATTTCAAAACTGAGGGTGTCAGGTTTTTGTTGGTCGAGGGTGTAGAAGGAGATTAAATGTATGCAGGAAAAAAATGAAGTTATGATAAAGGTGAAACCTGACTTAAATGATTGGTGGAACAGGTTGGCTATGGAAAATCCTGGAATGTCAGAAGTCACATGACACCAGGTTATTGTCCAAGAGGTTTATTTGAAATCACAAGCTTTCGGAGCGCTGCTCCTTCATCAATGAAGTCTCTACCTGATGAAGGTGCAGTGCTCCAAAAGCTTGCGATTTCAAATAACCCTGTTGGACTATACCCTGGAGTCGTGTGACTTCTGACGTCGTCCACCTGAGTCCAACCCCAGCATCTCCAATTCGATCCTGGAATGAGCAGTTCTAGAACACAAGAAGAAGAGATGCTGGAGATCAGAGTCAAAAATGTGGCGCCGGGAAGGCACAGCAGGTCAGGCAGCATCTGAGAGTCCAAAAGAGAAAATGCTGAAAAATCTCAGCAGGTCTGGCAGCATCTGTTAGGAGAGAAAAGAGCTGACGTTTCGAGTCTAACTGACCCTTTGCTTTTATTTGCTTTTGCTTTTATTTAGCATCTGAGAGTTAACGTTTGGGCATAAGCCTTTCATCAGGAATGTTGGGGGGTGGGGTAAGGGGGCTGAGAGATAAATGGGGAGGGGGTGGGGCTGGCAGAAGGTAGCTTGAAGGCGATTGGTAGCTGTAGGTGGGGGGTGATGGTGATAGGAGCGGAGGGTGGAGCAGATAGGTGGGAAGGAAGATGGACAGATAAGACAGTTCAAGAGAGAGGTGCTAAGGTGGAGGGTTGGATCTGGGATGAGGTTGGGGGGGTGGGGAGATGAGGAAATTGGTGAAATTGACATTGATGCAGTGTGGTTGGAATGTTCCAAAATGTAAGGTGAGGCTTTCTTCCTCCAGGAATCGGGTGGCTCGGATTTGGTGGTGGAAGAGGCCCAGGACTTGCATGTCCTTGGCGGAGTGGGAGGGGGAGTTGAAGTGGTCAGCCATAGGGCAGTGGGGTTGTTGGGTATGGGTGTCCCTAGTAGGGTTAGGTGTAAATAGCACTCTGCAGTTATTATCTCAGATCATTAGCACACACTGTGTATTCACACGCTACATAAAATTACAGTGCTTTGTTGGCTCCTAAAGTGGTTTTCATTTTAGTCCTTACCATTGACTCAAGATAATGTCTCAGACATGGGTAAGTAAACCTCCAGCTGATTACCATATACCACTACTCACCAACTGCTCCCCCCCACCCCTGCCATACACATGTATGCACATATATACACAGGCACACATATACCTCACCTGATGAATCAATATGCCTCCATGTTGAACAGCAGTTAGTGGAAGCACTGTGGATAGAAAGGGTGAAGAAAGTACTTTGTGTGGGGAACTTCAATGTCTACTACCCAAAGTGGCTCCATAGCTCTGCTACTGACTGAGCTGGTAAAGTCCTAAAGGATGTAGCTGCTATGTTGGGTCTGAGGCAAGTCGTGAGAGAATCAAGAAAAGGGAAAAATATACTTGACTTCGCCTTCATCAATCTGCCTGTCACAGGTACATCTGTGCATGACAGTATCTGTATGAGTGACCACAAAATCCTGTCTTCACACTGTGGCACCATCATTGTGCTTTTTGGGATAGACTTTGAACAGATCTAGCAACTCAAGATTGGTCTTCCATGCAGCACTATGGGCCATCAATTGCAGCACAATGTACTCCAGCACTATTTCAACCTCATGGCCAAGCATACACCCCCCTCCCCCCTCCCCCCTCAACCATTACCATCAAGCTTGGGAATCCACCTTAGTTCAATGGAGAGTACAGGAGAAAAAGCCAGGACCAGCACCAAGCATACCTGAAAATGAGCTGTCAGCCTGGTGAAGTTCCAAAACAGGACAACTTTCTTGACAAACATCACAAGCAACAACTGATCAAGCTAAGCGATTCAACAGTCATCAGATCTAAGTTCTACAATCCTATCATATGTACTTATGAAAAATAGTGGACATTTAAACAACTCACTGAAGGAGGAGGGAGAAGCTCAACAGCACTCCATCCCTAGTAATGGAGTACATACATACAAACCTATGAATAAAGAACAATAGTAGGCCACTCAGCTCTTTCAGCTAGCTCCACCATTCAATACGATCATAGCTGATCTGATTTTCACTTCAACTCTACTTTCCCACATATCCTTATAATGTTGCATCCCATTGATAATTAAGAATCAATCTACCTCTGCCTTAAAAATATTTAAAGATTCTGTACCCACTGGTTTTGAGGAAGGGAATTCCAAAGAACCACAAATCTCCATGAGAAAAGTATTCCCTCAAATTTGTCTTAAAAGGGTGCTCCCCTGGTTTTAATGATCCTTAGTTCTAGATTCTCGTACAAGAGGAAACATCCTTTCTATAACCTCTCCAGGTGCAGTTTTACCAAAGCCCTGTATAACTGAGGCATAAACTCCCTGCTCTTGCATTTAATTCCCCTCAAAATACACCATAACATTCATTTAGATTAGATTAGATTTCTTACAGTGTGGAAACAGGCCCTTCGGCCCAACAAGTCCACACCACCCCGCCGAAGCGCAACCCACCCATACCCTTACATTTACCCCTTACCTAACACTACGGGCAATTTAGCATGGCCAATTCACCTGACCTGCACATCTTTGGACTGTGGGAGGAAACCGGAGCACCCGAAGGAAACCCACGCAGACACGGGGAGAACATGCAAACTCCACACAGTCATTCGCCTGAGTCGGGAATTGAACCCGGGTCTCTAGCGCTGTGAGGCAGCAGTGCTAACCACTGTGCCACCGTGCCGCCCATGATTACTTCTTGTACCTGCACACTGACCTTCTGCAATTCATGCATTAGGACACTCAGATCTCTCTGCATCTCAGAGCTCTGCAACCTTTCATTGTTTAGATTTTGTTCAACTCCCACTTTCCCACATTATATTCTATTTGCCAGATTTCTTACTTAACCTATCTATATACCTTTACAGGTTTCTTATGTATCTTTGTGTCATCAGAAATTTAGCAATCATACTTTCAGTCCCTTCATCAGCCACTTATATAAATTACAAAGTGTTGAGGCCTCAGCTCTGACCCTGTGTATCCAGCCGGCCTGAGAAAGAGCTACTTATTCCTACTGTCTGCTTCCTGTTAGCTAGCTACTCGTCTATCAATGCCATATGTTATCCATGATTCCATTAGTTTTTATTTTCTCCAATAACTTTTGTTATGGCATCTTATCAAATGCCTTCTGGAAATCTAAGTACAATACATCAACTATGCATCCCTTGATCGATAGCACAGGTTTCTTCAACAAAGAACGCCAATGGATTAATTAAACATGATTTCCTTTTGACAAAACCATCTTGGTTCTGTCTGGTTAACTTGAACTTATCCAACGTCTTGAAGAATAATTTCTAACATATTCCCTGTGACAGATGTTAAACTAACTGGCCTGTCCATTCCTTCTTTCTGCCTCCCTCTCTCATTGAATGAAAGAGTCACATTAGCTATTTTCCAATCTAAAAAAACCTTCCCCGAACCTAATACGTTTTGGAAAATTCAAATCAATGTATCAACGATCTCACTAGCGATCTCCTAACACTTTAGAATAAAATCCACCAGGACCTGGGACTTGTCAACAGCAGTTCCAATAATTTACTCCATACTGCTTCCATGGTCATTGTATTTTTCTTGGGTTCCTCTCTCCCTTTCAATTCCTGACTTAGAGCTATTTCTGATGTTACTTGTGTCCTCCCTAGTGAAGACTGACACAAAATATCGGTTTAATTCATCTGCCATCTTTTTATCATCTATTAGTAATTCCCTACACTCATTTTCTATCGAAATAACTCTTACTTTGTTCACTTTTTTTAAATATATGAAGAAAGGTTTCTTCTCTGTTTTTATATTTTTTAGCTAATTTTCTCTTATACTGTTATTAGACTTATAATAACTATTTTTTATATTCTGCAAAATCTTCTGACCTGCTGTTTTAAAAAATTCTCAAGGTCAGGTTCGTAGGAGAGTAGTCTGACACAGAACAAACGACCAAGAGGCGAGTCTGCTAGAATATGAGCATTTTATTCCCCGCAGCGTCGCCACAACCAGGTCTCATACTTACAACGGGTCTGGCTTATACTCACTCTACATGTTACCGGAACTGGGAGCCGTCAGTTCTCGTAGAGCGGTTGCCAACAACCCACGCTCGGCGGTTAGACGTAACCCCGGAGCAGACTCCCGGGTCTGGCTTATACTCACTCTACATGTTACCGGAACTGGGAGCCGTCAGTTCTCGTAGAGCGGTTGCCAACAACCCACGCTCGGCGGTTAAACGTAACCCCGGAGCAGACTCACCGAACTGGAGACTTTTCCAGCTGATATACTCTTTTCCAGATATAAACATTCATGTGAACAGCAGAGCAAGGCTAAAAAACACATTCCATTCTGGTTACATACAGATAAGAAGATTCACACGGGGAGGTGTGTAATAAGATTCACACGGGACTAAGCAACACCTCCATTCCGGTTAGATTCACACATGTATTGGGACATAATTTTTAACCGTTTCACCACATTCCACTGCTTGGCCCAATACATGTGTTACATTATGATTCACACATGTATTGGGACATAATTTTACACCACATTCCACTGCTTGGCCCAATACATGTGTTACATTATGCTTAATTCAGTTCAATTCGTTTCAGTTAATTTCAGTTCAGTCAATTCAGTGTAGTTCAATTCAGCTCAGTTCAGGTCTGTTCAGTTCAATTCAATTGTGTTCAATTCAGTTCCGTCCATTTCAATTCAATTTAGCTCAGTTCCATTTTGTTCCATTCAATTTGATTCACTTCAGTTCAATTCAGTTCAGTTCCACTCAGTTCAGTTCAGTTCAATCCCATTCAATTCTGTTAACTCCGCTTCAGCTTTTTGGACATGCCCACATCCTCCGCTGTACCCCAGGCAAGGGGTTCTTCGGCAGGACTGGGATCCTCTCAAGGGTGGACAGCAGCGACCCTGGGGTTCCTCCGGTCGCCCCCCACCATTTCTCAAACAAACTGCCACGTCATGCCACGGTCCATGCCATCCCGGGACGGTCGGGACCTCCACAGTTTGTTCTTCTGGTTTCTTAGTCTTTTTCCAAAACATTGTTCTGTATCAAAATCTCTCCTCAATTGCGATTGACCCTGCTCGCAGCGCCAAATGTTTTAAAAAATTCTCAAGGTCAGGTTCGTAGGAGAGTAGTCTGACACAGAACAAACGACCAAGAGGCGAGTCTGCTAGAATATGAGCATTTTATTCCCCGCAGCGTCGCCACAACCAGGTCTCATACTTACAACGGGTCTGGCTTATACTCACTCTACATGTTACCGGAACTGGGAGCCGTCAGTTCTCGTAGAGCGGTTGCCAACAACCCACGCTCGGCGGTTAGACGTAACCCCGGAGCAGACTCCCGGGTCTGGCTTATACTCACTCTACATGTTACCGGAACTGGGAGCCGTCAGTTCTCGTAGAGCGGTTGCCAACAACCCACGCTCGGCGGTTAAACGTAACCCCGGAGCAGACTCACCGAACTGGAGACTTTTCCAGCTGATATACTCTTTTCCAGATATAAACATTCATGTGAACAGCAGAGCAAGGCTAAAAAACACATTCCATTCTGGTTACATACAGATAAGAAGATTCACACGGGGAGGTGTGTAATAAGATTCACACGGGACTAAGCAACACCTCCATTCCGGTTAGATTCACACATGTATTGGGACATAATTTTTAACCGTTTCACCACATTCCACTGCTTGGCCCAATACATGTGTTACATTATGATTCACACATGTATTGGGACATAATTTTACACCACATTCCACTGCTTGGCCCAATACATGTGTTACATTATGCTTAATTCAGTTCAATTCGTTTCAGTTAATTTCAGTTCAGTCAATTCAGTGTAGTTCAATTCAGCTCAGTTCAGGTCTGTTCAGTTCAATTCAATTGTGTTCAATTCAGTTCCGTCCATTTCAATTCAATTTAGCTCAGTTCCATTTTGTTCCATTCAATTTGATTCACTTCAGTTCAATTCAGTTCAGTTCCACTCAGTTCAGTTCAGTTCAATCCCATTCAATTCTGTTAACTCTGCTTCAGCTTTTTGGACATGCCCACATCCTCCGCTGTACCCCAGGCAAGGGGTTCTTCGGCAGGACTGGGATCCTCTCAAGGGTGGACAGCAGCGACCCTGGGGTTCCTCCGGTCGCCCCCACCATTTCTCAAACAAACTGCCACGTCATGCCACGGTCCATGCCATCCCGGGACGGTCGGGACCTCCACAGTTTGTTCTTCTGGTTTCTTAGTCTTTTTCCAAAACATTGTTCTGTATCAAAATCTCTCCTCAATTGCGATTGACCCTGCTCGCAGCGCCAAATGTTTTAAAAAATTCTCAAGGTCAGGTTCGTAGGAGAGTAGTCTGACACAGAACAAACGACCAAGAGGCGAGTCTGCTAGAATATGAGCATTTTATTCCCCGCAGCGTCGCCACAACCAGGTCTCATACTTACAACGGGTCTGGCTTATACTCACTCTACATGTTACCGGAACTGGGAGCCGTCAGTTCTCGTAGAGCGGTTGCCAACAACCCACGCTCGGCGGTTAGACGTAACCCCGGAGCAGACTCCCGGGTCTGGCTTATACTCACTCTACATGTTACCGGAACTGGGAGCCGTCAGTTCTCGTAGAGCGGTTGCCAACAACCCACGCTCGGCGGTTAAACGTAACCCCGGAGCAGACTCACCGAACTGGAGACTTTTCCAGCTGATATACTCTTTTCCAGATATAAACATTCATGTGAACAGCAGAGCAAGGCTAAAAAACACATTCCATTCTGGTTACATACAGATAAGAAGATTCACACGGGGAGGTGTGTAATAAGATTCACACGGGACTAAGCAACACCTCCATTCCGGTTAGATTCACACATGTATTGGGACATAATTTTTAACCGTTTCACCACACCTGCCACCTATCTTTGCACAATTCTATTTCCTTTTGTTGAGTTTGAGTTTTTTGACTTTTTTAGTTAACCACTGATGGTGGGTTTGTCCCTTGGATTATTTTTTCTTTGCTGGAATGTATCTATTCTGTGCTTTATGGAATATCCTCTTAACTATTCACCACTGCATCTCTAATAACCTGTACCTTATCTGAAATTACCAGTGCACTTTGCTTGCTTTGTTTTCATGCACTCATAATTGGCTGGGTTTGGATTTGTCCTATTCTTATTTAAATTCAAAATGGTAATATTGAACCTACATTTCTTCCCTTAAACTGTATATAAAATGATAACATATTATAGTTGCTGCTACCCAGAGGTGCAAATAATCCTGTTTCTTTGGTCAAAACCAGGTCTAGTATAGTGACCTTTTAGGTTGGTGCTATAACATACTGGTCTAAGAACTCATCCCAAAAACATTTAATGAATTTTTCATCTTGACTATTCCTTCCTATTTGATTTTTCCAGTCTGTATGAACATTAAAATCCTTCATGATAATCAAAGAACAAAGGAGAACAAAGAAAATTTACAGACCAGGAACAGGCCCTTTGGCCCTTCAAGCCTGAACTGATCCAAATGTACTATCAGTGCATAACTCCTACAAATGACCCCTTTCCTTTATCATTCCTCACCTCTGCCCAGACTGCTTCAAAGCCCAGTTTCCTGATTTAGGTCATCCCTCTATTATACTAATATCATCTTTAATTGACAGAGCTACTCCTCCACCCTTTCCTAGCATCAAGTCCTTTTTCAATGTCAAGTACTCATCAACATTCAGGTCCCAGTCTAGGCCATACTGCAGCCTTTTCAATTATGGCCACTAGATCATACTTACTTATCTCAATTTGTTCTCCTATTTATATTGTTTTGAATGCTACTTGCATTCAATACAATGCCTTAAATTTTGTCTTTTTTTTTCTAACCTCTAGTTGAGGTTGGAGGCATTGGATATTGCAAAGGCAATGGACTCTGATGGTATTCCTGTGAAGTACTGCAGAGCAAGTCTGCCACTAGTCAAGCTGTTCCAGTCCAGCTATAACACTGGCATCTACCCAACCATGTGAAAAGCTGTCTTGCCATGTTCTGTACACAAGAGACGGGAAAAATCCAGTTTGCTCAATTACTACCTCGTTAGTGTACTCTCAATCATCAGTAAAATGATGGAAGTGGTCATTAATGTTAAGCAGCAGGGTAGTCAGTGCTGGCCCAGTCAGCAATGCCCACATCCCACAAAATGAATTTTTAAAAATTCCAGAGATAAGGAGAGAGCGACAGCGCTTGACATCAAGGCTGAATTTGACCAAGAATGGGCTAAAGGAGCTTTTGAAAAACTGAAATCAGTGGGAATCAAAGAGAAAGCTCTCCAGTAGTTTGACACGTAAGAAGATGGTTATGGTTATTGAAGGTCAGTCATCTCAGCTCCAGGACAACTCTGCAGGAGTCCCTTAGAGTAGTATCCTCGGCCCAAATATCTTCAGCTGCTTCATCAATGACCTTCCCTCCATCATTAGATCAGATATAGAGAAGTTCGCTGATGGTTGTACAATGTTCAACACCATTCATGACTCCTCAGATACTGAGGCAGCACCATGTTCAAATGCAACAAGATCTGGGCAACATCCATGCTTGGGCTGACATATGGCAAGTAACAATCATAGCATACAAATGCCAGGCTTTGACCATCTCCAAGTAGAGAGACTATAACAATTATGCATTGCCATCATTGAATCCACCATTATCAACATCCTGGATGTTATCATTGACAAAAACTGAATTGAACTAGTCACCAAAATACTGTGGCTACAAGAGCAGGTTGGAAGCTAGGAATCTTGCAGTGAGTAACTCACTTTCTGACTCCTCAAAGACTGTCAGAAAGTCTATAAGGCACAAGTTAGGAGTTTGATGGAATTCTCCACACTTGTCTGAATGAGTGCAGCTCCAATAACACTCAAGCTGCTCAACATCATCCAGGACAAAGCAGACCACTGATTGGCACCAAATCCACAATATCCTCCATCACTGACACTCAGTAGCAGCAATGTGTACTCTTTATAAGATGCACTGCAGAATTTCACCAAAGCTCCACAGATGGCACCTTCCAAACCCATGATCATGTGAATGATAAGGACAGCGGTTACACAGGTATACCACTGCCTGCAAGTTCCTGTCCAAGCCACTCATCATTCTGACATGGAAATATATCGGCGTCCGTTTAGTATCATTAGGAAAATCCTGGAAATTCTTCCCTAATGACATTGTGGGTGTACCTACAGCACATAGACTGTAGCAAGTCAAAAAGGCAGCTCACCACCACCTTCTCAAGGGCAACAGGCAATGGGCAATAAATGCTGGCTATGTCAGGAATGCCTACATCCCATGAATAGATTTTTAATAGTACCTGCTGTGTTAATATTTTAGTGTATGTTCTTAAAAAACATTCTCTCCACTAAATGTTGGACATTCTTCTAAGTGTTCAACTTAATATTAATGAAAAGTTGAATAAATTATTACAATTATGATATTGTACAGCATTATACAATTACATGCACCACTAGGACATGGGATCAATTGTCATAAATCATTTTCATAAATTTTAATAAATTTCCCTGATCCAAATCTTTGTATGGTGTGAGGACATATTGAGAAGTCATGTTGGGGGAGTTCAGAACATCCCACTTGGGTTGTTTAATCCATTGAAGCAAGTCACTGAGATAGAACATAGAACATAGAAGAATACAGCGCAGTACAGGCCCTTTGGCCCTCGATGTTGCGCCGATCCAAGCCCACCTAACCTACACTAGCCCACTATCCTCCATATGCTATCCAATGCCCGTTTAAATGCCCATAAAGAGGGAGAGTCCACCACCGCTACTGGCAGGGCATTCCATGAACTCACGACTCACTGAGTAAAGAATCTACCCCTAACATCTGTCCTATACCTACCACCCCTTAATTTAAAGCTATGCCCCCTCGTAATAGCTGACTCCATACGTGGAAAAAGGTTCTCATGGTCAACCCTATCTAAACCCCTAATCATCTTGTACACCTCTATCAAGTCACCCCTAAACCTTCTTTTCTCCAGTGAAAACAGCCCCAAGTGCCTCAGCCTTTCCTCATACGATCTTCCTACCATACCAGGCAACATCCTGTTAAACCTCCTCTGCACCCGTTCCAGTGCCTCCACATCCTTCCTATAGTATGGCGACCAAAACTGCACACAATACTCCAGATGCGGCTGCACCAGAGTCTTATACAACTGCAACATGACCTCAGGGCTCCGGAACTCAATTCCTCTACCAATAAAAGCCAGTACGCCATATGCCTTCTTCACCGCACTATTTACCTGACCTTACATCATTTGGCATCACCACCACTGTCGTATAACTGTAACTCAGTTTATTAAGTAACACAGTAACATCTAAAAGTGGGCGTTTTTTTAAAGGTTAAAATGGTGATGTCTTGCCTGCTGTCTTCTGCATTAACATTTCACAGGCATTTGGAGAGCTGGCTGTGAGAAATAGTTGTCGCATTTGTCTCCAAGTTCACCGTTAGCTACGGTGAATAATCTTTCTGTTGTCTATCACTAATGTGACAGCACTGTATAGCTGACCATGTACTTCATCCCTTTTATTGGTATGGGAGAAGTGACAAAATTTATAAAAAAACACACTGGATGTTGTTGTGAGGGTTATATAGCTTTTTTTAATGTAGATGAATGGTCCAGCATTGAGTCCTCTTTGACTTTTCCAGAATATTTATGTGAATTTTATAGCATCTTTTTAAATATCAGTTTTATTTCATGCAATTAGGGGCAAGGTGTGTGAGGAAATGTTTTGTACTCCAAGTTCCTGTCCTTTATTCTGAGAAATAGGCATTGCTGGCAATGGCAGCATCTGTTGCCCATCTTAATTGCATTTTAAACTGAGTGGTTCCTACAGTCAAACATTGCTGTGAGCCTGGAATCACCAGATCAAGGCAAGAAGTAGATTTTCTTCCTTAAAGGATATCAGTGAATTAGATGGGTTTAGTTGTCATAGCCACCATTACTGAGACTAACTTTACATTTCAGATCTATTATTTGAATTTTAATTCCATTGGTTTCTGTGATTGGATTTGAATCTGGATCTCCAGAGCATTAAGCTGGGCACTTCGATGATTGGGTCCAAAGACATTGCTCTGACAACGTCATCTAACCAGGCAGTAAATTACTTCATAACTTCTCTTCATTCTTGAATGTTAGTATTGGTGACAAGATCACCACTTATTGCTCAAATTTTCTGAGATAGTAGTAACAGATCTTCACCTTCACAGTTTGAAACTGTAAAATGGTTCATGAGCCCACTTCATGGGTCAGTTCAGTGTCAAGCACATCAATATGGAAATGCAAGTCCATTTAGATCAGACCAAGTAAGGAAAACAGATTACCTTCCCTAAAGAGCCATAATGAAAGAACTGAGTTTTTCTTGTACTCTGACAGCTTTCTGATCATTTTTACTGACAGCAGCATTTTATTTTCAAATGTTTAAACTGAGTTCAAAAATCTCAAATCTTTAGGCTGGGATTTTAAATAGACAATAGACAATAGGTGCAGGAGTAGGCATTCAGCCCTTCGAGCCTGCACCGCCATTCAATATAATCATGGCTGATCATTCCTAATCAGTATCCTGTTCCTGCCTTATCTCCATAACCCTTGATTCCACTATCTTTGAGAGCTCTATCCAACTCTTTCTTAAATGAATCCAGAGAGTGGGCCTCCACTGCCCTCTGGGGCAGAGCATTCCACACAGCCACCACTCTCTGGGTGAAGAAGTTTCTCCTGAGCTCTGTCCTAAATGGTCTACCCCGTATTTTTAAGCTGAAGAATAAATCTTATTCTTCAGATTATTAGATAAAATCTGGATGACTGGCCCAGTAATATAACCACTACTCGAGGCTTCCTGAGACCAGTATCCATGTGGGAAACTGCCACTTGAGGATATTCTTCACATACACAGTTGACTTTCAAGACAGAAGACAAGTTCCCATTTGTCCAAGCTGGAGCTTGTAGATTGAAAGGTGGTGGTCTCCTTGCAACAGGCCGGGTGGAATGGGCGAGAGTCACATCCTGCAAAGAACCTCAGCAGGGATCTGCTGAACTTTGAGGGCCAGGGCCATTGCCATAGGCCATCCTGTGTAGGGTTCCCTTTCTGCTATCATGACAACTGTGACCACAGTATACATAGCATCTCTGTTCTGAGGATAACTACCCTCACAGTCCCCACCTACAGCTGCAGTGGGCACCTCTTCCCATTGCAGTGTCAACACCCAGAGCCTCAGCTGATTCCGATGCCCTTTCAGCTGTGAAGAATGCCCTCTGTTTTTAATTGGACATGGCTTCGGGAGTGTGCCCTGAAAATTATTTCCAAGGCCATGCCACGGCCACCTCCGAATGCTGTGCGGAATTTAGAGCTAAGAGCAGCAAGGAGGGGACATGAAAGGTCCTTAGTCGGTAGGATTAGGGAAAACCCTAAGGCTTTCTATAGGTATGTTAGGAATAAAAGAATGACTAGGGTAGGAATAGGTCCAGTCAAGGATAGTAGTGGGAAGTTGCGTGTGGAGGCGGAAGAGATTGGGGAGACACTGAATGAATACTTTTCTTCAGTATTTACTCAGGAACAGGGCATTGTCGTCGATGTGAATACTGAGTCACAAATAAGTAGAATGGATGGCTTTGAGGTATGTAGAGAAGAGGTGTTGGAAATCCTGGAAAAGGTGAAAATAGATAAGTCCCCTGGGCCTGATGGCATTTATCCTAGGATTCTCTGGGAAGCAAGGGAGGAGATTGCAGAGCCATTGGCCTTGATTTTTATGTCCTCTTTGTCTACAGGAGTAGTACCAGAAGACTGGAGGATAGCAAATGTGGTTCCCTTGTTCAAAAAGGGGAGTAGGGATAACCCTAGTAACTATAGGCCGGTGAGTCTCACTTCTGTTGTGGGCAAAGTCTTAGAGAGAATTGTAAGGGATAGGATTTATGCACATCTGGATAGGAATAATGTGATCAAGGATAGTCAGCATGGTTTTGTGAAGGGCAGGTCGTGCCTCACAAACCTTATTGAATTCTTTGAAAAGGTGACGAAGGAGGTTGATGAGGGGAAAGCGGTAGATGTGGTATATATGGATTTTAGTAAGGCTTTTAAAAGGTTCCCCATGGTAGGCTACTGCAGAAAATACGGAGATATGGCATTGAGGGTGAGTTGGAGGTTTGGATTAGGAATTGGCTGGATGGAAGAAGACAGAGGGTAGTAGTTGATGGCAAAGTTTCTTCATGGAGTGCCGTCACTAGCGGTGTTCCGCAAGGATCTGTTTTGGGACCATTGCTGTTTGTCATTTTTATAAATGACCTGGAAGAGGGGTTAGAAGGTTGGGTGAGCAAGTTTGCGGATGATACGAAAGTCGGAGGAGTTGTTGACAGTGAGGAAGGATGTGGCAGGTTACAGCAGGATATAGAGAAGCTGCAGAGCTGGGCAGAAAGGTGGCAAATGGAATTCAATGTAGCTAAATGTGAGGTGATTCACTTTGGGAAGAATAACAAAAAGATGGGGTACTGGGCTAATGGTCGGATACTTGGTAGTGTGGATGAGCAGAGGGATCTTGGTGTCCACGTACACAGATCTCTGAAAGTTGCCACCCAGGTAAATAGTGCGGTGAGGAAGGCATATGGCGTACTGGCTTTTATTGGTAGAGGAATTGAGTTCCGGAGTCCTGAGGTCATGATGCAGTTGTATAAGACTCTGGTGCGGCCGCATCTGGAATATTGTGTGCAGTTTTGGTCGCCATACTATAGGAAGGATGTGGAGGCACTGGAACGGGTGCAGAGGAGGTTTACCAGGATGTTGCCTGGTATGGAAGGAAGATCGTATGAGGAAAGACTGAGACACTTGGGGCTGTTTTCTTTAGAGAAAAGAAGGTTTAGGGGTGACTTGATTGAGGTGTACAAGATGATTAGGGGGTTAGATAGGGTTGACAGTGTGAACCTTTTCCTGCGTATGGAGTCGGGTATTACAAGGGGGCATAGCTTTAAATTAAGGGGGGGTAGATATAGGACTGAAGTTAGGGGTAGGTTCTTCACTCAGCGAGTCGTAAGTTCATGGAATGCCCTGCCAGCAGCAGTGGTGGACTCTCCCTCTTTATGGGCATTTAAGCGGGCATTGGATAGGTATATGGAGGATAGTGGGTTAGTATAGGTTAGGTGGGCTTGGATCGGCGCAACATCGAGGGCCAAAGGGCCTGTACTGCGCTGTATTCTTCTATGTTCTATGTTAACCTCCGACAGGCTTGGGATCGGGGAATGAAAATTTAGCTTTAGCTGTTTTCTTATTTCATTTTGAAACTTTAACCTTAAAACTAGGGATAATATGTATCCAAGGAAAACCTGTCCCTCAGTCTTGAAAGGGCAAAAGCCATATGCTAATCAGGAATTGAAGTTTTCGAGGAGTCTGTACAGGAGATTATTGTACTTCAAAATACCCTAACAAAATGATGTCATCCCTTCAATGTAATTCAGAGTTAGTGTGAGTTCTGTAATATAATATAATCCAAATAAATGAGACATCACTTATCTAACCATTAATTAGGTTACAATATGCATTATGGTATTACATTATAAATGCTGACATTAGAAATAAGTGACTTCTTCAGTGGGATTCTAAGAGAATATTTATGTGTTCTGCAAAATAAAAAAATGTCTTTCCTTTGTGATCCAAACATCTTAGTTAAGTTGTTCACTTGCTGTGAGCATTGCTGGCAAGGTTAACATTTGTTGCCCATCGTAAATGCCTTTGCTTTATATGTAGAAGGAAGATTAACCCATTAACCAACACCAACCTGTGTAGGGGACCATGTGAAGGATAGTCTGGAGATAGTGATTCATTTTGTGCAGCTCACCTTTATGATTTGGTTTAAAGTTTGATAAACATTAATATGCAGATAGGAAACAGAGTAAGAAAAATAACTTATTTTTTCAGAATGGAAGGTGGTGACGAGTGGGGATCAGTGGCTGGGTCCTAGCTACTCACAACACACACACACACATATATATATATATATATCAACCATTTAGGTGAAGTAATCAAACATAACATTTCCAAGTTTACTGATGATGCAAATCTAGGTGGGTCTGTGAGCAGTGAAGAGGATAGAAAGTAAATGCATTAGAGTTGCAATATAACATGGATAAGTGAGAAGTTGTCCACTCAGCAGGAAAAGCAGAATAGCAGAGTATTATTTAAATGGTGATAGATTGGGAAATGTTGATGTTGGAGGTACTTTATTGCATGGATAGAGAATTGGCTAATGGGCAGGAAACAGTGAGTAGGAGTAAGGAGTTTTTTTTAAGGTTGTTGACCTATAACTAGTGAGGTTCCACAGGGATCAGTGCTGGGACCGCAACTGTTTACAATATATGTTAGTAACTTGGTGGAAGCAAGTGAATGTACCGTAGCCAAATTTGCAGTTGACACAAAAATAAGTGGGAAGGCAGGTTGGGAGAGGGATACAAAGTCTACAGATAGATATTGAAAGGTTAAGTAGGTGAGCAAAAAGATGGCAAGTGGAGTATAATGTGGGAAAATAAAAAGTTTCATTTTGGAAGGGCGAACAAAAGAAGAGAGTATTATTTAAATGGAAAAAGGTTGTGGAAAATTATTACACAAAGAAACTTGGGGATACTAGTGCATGAAACCCAGTAAGTTAGCACACAGCAGGGTATCACAGCTAACCAGGAATTTTGGCCCTTATTTCAAGGGGGCTGGAGTATAAGAGTAGACATTTCTTCTTGCAACTGTACAAGGTGAGACCACGTCTGGAGTACTGAGAGACATTTTGGTCCCCTCATTGAGGAAAATATGTTATTTCAATGGAGGCAGTTCAGAGAAGGTTCACTTAGATGATGCCCAGCAAGGAGGGATTTTCTGATGAGAAATTTCTTAAACAGGTCGAGACTGTACTCACTGGAGTTTAGAAGAATGATAGATGATCCACTTGAAACATATGGGATTTGAAAGGGGCTTGACAGAGTAAATGCTGAGATGTTTACCCTCGTGGGAGAGTCTAGGACCAGAGGACATTGTCTCAAAATTAAATGCAGCCAGTTTAAACTGAGATGAGGAGGAATTTCTCATCTTAGAAGGTTGAGAGTCATTGGAATTCCTTGCCACAGAGAGCTGAGGAGGCAGAGTCCTTGTGTATATTTAAAGCTGAGCTGAATAGATTCTTGATCAGCAGAGGACTCAGGGTTATTGGGAAAGTGATTGGGAGGAAGGTTGGATCAGCCATAATTCTGTTGACTGATGGAGCAGGCTTATGGGGCTGAATTTTATACTCCTGTTTAATCTATTATGATCTTATGATCTTACAAAAGTAGCTGGGTGTCCTTATGCACTGGTCATTGAAAGCAAACATGCAGCTGCAGCAAACAGAAAGGCAAATGGCATGTTGGTCTTCATTGCAGGAGGGTTTCAGTGCAGCTGTGTTGAAGCATTATGTGCAGTTTTGGTCTCCTTATCCAAGAAAATATATACTGACCGGGGAAGAGTGAAGGTTCACCAGACTGATTTCTGGAATCATTTGTTAACTGAAGAGATGTTGGGTCGACTGGGTGTGCATTCACTGGAGTTTGGAAGAACAAAAGGCCATCTCGTTGAAATATATAAAATTCTGACTGAGCTGGACAAACTGGATGCACAGATAATGTTTTCTCTGGCTGGGGTTCCAGAATGGAGGGTCACAATCTCAGCATATGCAGTAGGCCATTTTGGACTGCAAAGGGAAGAAATGTCTTTGCTTGGAGGTTGGTAAATGTGTGGTATTCTCTACCATTGAAAGCTGAAAAGGCAACTTCACTCAATATATTTAAGTAAGAAAGAGTTAGGTTTCTAAAAGCTAAAGATGTCAGTTTATGGAGTAGACATAAAGGTTCAGCCATGATTGTGTTGAATGGTGAGACAGGTTTAGTGAAGTGAATGGTCTGCTCCTGATCCTTTTCTAGATTAGAGTAGTGCTGGAAAAGCACAGAAGTCAGGCAGCATCCAAGCAGCAGGAAAATCAATGTTTCCATATGAATGAGAAAAGGTTAAGACTATTAAGATTAGCAGCATGAAAACCTTTTGAACATTAGGAGGTATGAAATTGAAATGAAAATCCAGTTAAAGAAACTCTCCTAACAAACCTCAGAAAAATTATATTCTAACCCTTTTCTGAGGGTTTGTTAATATAAATGCAAAACATTATGTATCCAGTGTCCTTCCCTCTATACCTTTATACTTCATTCATATTCCAATCTTTAGAAGCAAGATTGTAACCTCAGCAACAGAACATGGAGCACAGACCATGACATTATGTGAGTTGCATTAGTTTCCTTATTGAAAGTGGAACACTGAAAGTGCCAAAAGCATTGGCAATGCCTCTTGCTTGCAGGATCACCATACTTATTTTTGACTTGGAGTAGGCTGAGCTATTGAGTTACAGTGCTATTTCAATTTTGCTGGTCTTTCATTGGACAGTCCACAACTACTATGGTAAAGTCACAAATGCTGTTCAAATAACACAAAGATGTTTATTGGAAAGATGCTCCACTTAGCCTTAAACTGAGACTGCAGAGATTTAGTTTTTATTACTTTTTTATCTGGCACCTTTTATAGTGGCATAATATGATGAAAATCAAAGACATATTAAATTTATTCGTCAAAGTCATCCCTATCTAATCTAGTGGGAATGGATATGTGAATGAAGATAGCATGTATCTAAGATTAGCTCTAAGTTTCCGCATATGGAACTAAATGTTTAAAACCAAGTGCACCAACACAATTTACTGGTTTCTTTGATGATTTTTATTTACACTAATTCTCCTATTTCAATGCTTTCAACATCCAAAGTCAGCATTGAGCACTCTCATATACCTAAAGTAAAGCATAACCAAGTTAGATACAGAATATAATCCTCTCTGTCATACCCAAGAAGCCAGTTTCTGCCTCTACTTCAGAGGCAACCAGTGACACAAATATATCTTTTATCACGCCCCATATCCACCAACTCAATGTCACTTAGAATTAATATGATTTAAAAAAAACATTTGCAAGTTAAGGGCAGCATTGTCTAAGCCAGCATCTATTGTCTATTCCTAGCTGCCCTTAAAAAGGTGGTGGTAAGCTGTCTCTTGAGCTGTCTCTATAGGGACGTAAGGACACCCAAAGTGCTGCTATGAAGGTATTTCAGGATCTTCTCAGCCACAGTGAAGGAATTGCAATATATTTATTGTCTATCAGACAGGAAAAGCTTTTTCACTCGCTAGATTTCTGGGATTCTGAATTAGTTATTATGGTCAGACATGACAACGTTTCTAGTTCATGAGTTTAATGCATTTACCAAGTGGCATTATATATGTATAAACTTGAGCAGTGAATTCTCACAGCCTATGCAGTTATGGTGGGATATCATGGCCAAGAGCAGTTCAAACCTTGCAATATGGCCATGCGTGGATTTACAGCAGACATCAGATAGCAATCAGGAAGGGGAGCACTGGCTGCTTTGACTGCCACCCTCACCAGAAACAACACAACCTATTATAAGGTTATTATGTTAGACTGTTACAGGATAATCCATATCCACCACAGCAATGATTGTGAATTTTAAAACTCTCAAAAGCCAATTTGAATCATACACTATGGCATCCTTTCAAAGAAAGAAAAAAAGCAAAAGCATCTGGTATGACATCATTTCAGCTGTTACTGAATCCCTATGTAATCTGTGTCTATTTACAGCAATGTTGTGCTATATTGAATATGTACAAATATACAGTGCTGGACATATAATTTTCTTGAAATATTTCAAAGAAAATGAAATTGCGTGTGAAAGTCAACACACATCCTTGAAAACCTAAGACAACAACATGCAGAAAAAAATTAACTCTTTGTTTTTGACAGTGTTGCAATGCAAAGTGTATAATGTAGACCTGTCTATAATGCACTTGAACACAACACTGTATATGTCATTCTAAGCACAGATCTTTGCTAACTAATTCATATCCCAGTCCTATGGTGTGAGTAGAGCTTTCAAGCAATAAATAAGTTAACAAAGAAAAGTTTAAAGTTCTTCAAATGGTGGAAATATGCAGCAGGTCAGTCTATAACTATAAAGAGAAAAGGATAGTTAGCAATTCAGGCACTATCCCCCTCACCATAGGATTAGCCTACATTTTTACTTTATGATTTGAGGCAGACAAGATGATCAGAGGATTAGATAGAGTAGACAGTGAAAGTCTTTTTCCTACGATGATGACATCAGCTTGTATGAGGGGGCATAACTACAAATTGAGGGGTGATAAATTTAAGACAGGTGTCAGAGGCAGGTTCTTTACTCAGAGAGTGGTAAGGGCGTGGAATGCCAAACCTGTCAATGTAGTTAACTCAGCCACATTAGGGAGATTTAAACAATCCTTGGATAAGCACATGGATGATGATGGGATAATGGCTGAAAATGTGTTGCTGGAAAAGCGCAGCAGGTCAGGCAGCATCCAGGGAACAGGAGAATCGACGTTTCGGGCATAAGCCCTTCTTCAGGAATTCCTGAAGAAGGGCTTATGCCCGAAACGTCGATTCTCCTGTTCCCTGGATGCTGCCTGACCTGCTGCGCTTTTCCAGCAACACATTTTCAGCTCTGATCTCCAGCATCTGCAGACCTCACTTTCTCCTCGATGATGGGATAATGTAGAGGGACGAGCTGAGAATAGTTCACAGGTCAGCGCAACATCGAGGGCCGAAGGGCATGTTCTGCGCTGTATCTTTCTATGTTCTATGTTCTATGATTGCTGTCTGACTTGCTGCGCATTTCCAATAACTTCTGTCAACAATTAGTTCGTGAATAATATTGAACTATATTAATAAGTGGAAGATGGATAGGTTAATGTATCATCTCATGTTGTGATTAATGATATCCATCATTCAAATCCAGGGTGAGGTTGTTATATTTCATTCTTAACATTTTCATCTACACTAGAAGTTCCAAGTTATGATTTTAAAACAATATTAATAGGATATGAGCTTATTGCCCACAATTAGTTGCCTAGAGAGCATTTCAGAGGAAACCACATTGCTGTATGTCTAGAGTCACATGTCGGCCAGATCAGGTAAACAAAATTGATTTCCTTCTTTAAAAGTGATTAGTAAACCAGATGGGTTTTTATAACAATCAACAGTTATTCCATAACTACAATTAGGTCAGTTTTTTATTGAATCCAAATTTCACCACTTGCCATCATGGGTTTCAACCCCACATCCCCATAACATTAGGGGTTCAGGATAACTAGTCCATGATATTACCACTCCAATGCCATCTTTGCTATAAATACCAGAACTCTAATTCTTTATTCAGCAAATGCAATTAATAAATATTTGTAGTGTTAGACACCATGGACAAAAAACTGAACTGTGTTAGACACGTAATTATTGTGCTTCCAAGAGCTGGTCACAGGTTAGGAACTCACCCCCTCACTCCCTAAGGTCTGTCCAAAATCTACAATGCACAAGTCAGGAGTGTGATGGAATACATCCCACTTGCTTGGATGGGTGCAGCTCCAACAACACTCAAGAAGCTTGACACCATCCAGATAAACCAGCCCACATGATAGGCACCAGATTCATAAACATTTTATTCCCTCAACATCAACTCTCTGTAGCAACAGTGCATACCATCACAAGATGTACTGCAGCAACTTACTAAGGCTCCTCTGACAGAACCTTCTAAAGTCCTGAATGCTACCTTCTAGATAGACAAGAGCAGCAGATGCATGGGAACCACCTGCAAGCTCCCTCAATACCGTTCATTATCCTGAATTTAAACTATATTAATGTTTCTTCAGTGTCACTAGATCTCTGGAAATCCTTCTCTAACAGCACTGTGGATCTACTACAACACAAGACTACACCAGTTCGAGAAAGTAGCTTCCCACCATCCTCTTAGGAAAAACATGGGATGGGCAATAATTGCTGGCCTAGACAACCATATCTCATGAATGAACAAAAAAAACCAAATTGTTTTTAAGTCATGCTACTAAATTGTAGAACAAAACATTGGCTTTTTCCTGAGAGAAATACCTTGCTGAGGAAGGGCAAAAGAGGGTAATGAGATGAACAATCTTTTGGGAGAATTTGATACGGCAGTGCAGAGTATCCAGAATTTCATAGTGGAATACAGTTAAGAAAACAAGAATTGTTCTGACATTGAAACTGCAGTGAACATGTGACACAAGAAAGCTAACAAGGTAGAGTGGGAATTACAGTTAAATTGTTCAGAGTGAGTTTGAAAAAGTATTTTATAATTTCAGAAGTTTACTATTGATATAAAGTGATTGTTCAGAAATTAATGATGACATTTATCACTAGGGTGGTTATAATGAACAGTCAACAACACCCAAAGTTAACAACATAATCCATGCCAAGTGAAAAATGCTTGTACAGTGGTGGTGCACTTTTATTGAAAAACCTTTTTCTAAACATTGTTCTAGAGAAAATGGAGATGGGTTGATGCTTATTTATTGGAAATCATGAATAAATAGATTTTTTTTGCAGGAATTCTTGATGACAGTTCTTATCCGTTTTGAATGCTGTTGCTG
This sequence comes from Chiloscyllium plagiosum, assembly GCF_037043375.1. NCBI lineage: Eukaryota > Metazoa > Chordata > Chondrichthyes > Orectolobiformes > Hemiscylliidae > Chiloscyllium > Chiloscyllium plagiosum. The sequence goes on from NW_028270140.1 coordinate 89,194,769, forward strand.
GTCAACGTTCTATCCAAATTTGATACCTCTTAAAAAAAAGTGTTGCAGCATTTGCAATAATATTTTTGAAGCAAGCACAAGACAGAAACCTTAGAAAATAAATGTTTGAATTTTTTATCACTTGTTACAGATCAGGACTCCATTCAAGTCAAAAAGCATTTAGGATATTTGATTTGCTGAACTCTGCTTTCATCAGCCTCATGTTGGGAGGAACTTTATGCCTCGTATCTCTATGACTGGCTCTTGGAATTAAATAACAGTTTTGTCCCAAGTTTCAGCCTGAACTGGTTTTAAACCTAATCCCAAAATGCAATGAGTGTGCTCGAAACCACTAAGTCCTACTTATTAGGTTTGATAGAGGATTGGCTAACCAACAGAAAGCAGACAATCAGGATAATTAGGTCTTTTTCTGGTTGGCAAGGTGTAACTAGTAGGGTGCCATAGGGTTTGATCCTTGGGTCCCAACTATTTACAATCTTTATTAATGACTTAGATGCAGGGATAGAAGGTACAATAACCAAATTTGAAGATGATACTAAAATAGGTATAATTGCAATGAAGAAGTAGGAAATTTACAAATGGGTATGGACAGAGTAGGTGAATTGCCCAAAATTGGCAGTTGGAGTTTAATGTAGATAAGTGTTAGCTTATCCATTTTCATTGGAAGAATAGAAAGGCAATTTATTATCTAAATAGAGAGCACCTTCAGAGTGTCCACATGCATGAATTGCAGAAAACCAGTATTCAAGCACAGCAGGTAATAAAGAAGGCAAATGGAATTTTTGCAATTATTACTAAATAAGTAGAGTTTAAAGTAGCAAAATGTAACTGCAATTGTGCAAGGATTAGTGAGACCATAACTGGAGTACAGTTTTGGTCCCTTTATTCAAGTCTATTTGTAATTACATTCATTAGATTGATTCTAGAGGTTGAGAGATTTGTCTTATGAAGAGAGATTCAGTAACAGAGGCCAATACTTTCTGGAGCTTATAAGAACAAAAGGAGTTCTAATTGTGGTATTTAGGATGCTGAAAGGGTTTGACAAAATAGGCATACAGAGAATGTTTCCTCGTGTGTGGCAATCTACAATGAGATGTCATAGTTTAAGGATAAGGGGTAGCACATTTAAAATGGGGATGAGGAGACATTCTTTCACTCAAAGGGCCATGAGTCTGTGGAATTCACTACCCCAGAGTACGGTGGATGCCATGACATTTAGTAAATTTAAGGACAAGACAGACAGATTTTTAATCAGTAATGGGTTGAAAGGTTATGGAGAGTAGATGAGAAAGTGGAATAGAGGTTGGAATTAGATCAGCCCTAATCATATTGAATGGCAGAGCAGGCTCGAGAGCTGAATTACCTACTTCTCATTCTTATGTTCTTACCTGAGAGAAAAATGTCGTCTCTATATGTGCTTTGGTAGCTTGTTTATTAAATGCTTATTAACTTATGTTATTATATTTATGTAAATATTATATTAGAGGAGACATACCAAGCAAGATGTTTTCAGATTTGATCTTCAAGTTAACTGATCTCCATTGGAATGACATTAGTAATGGTATAGTTGGCTCCAGTGTTCTAAGATAAGAGGAGAATAAAAATCAGTCAGGATTCTCTTTCCTGATTATTCTTCTGGAAAAGGTGTTTACTAGGGCAATGGTTAAGAGTACAAGAATACTTGTGCTGCTCTCAGTTATGAAATAGTCAGCATTCACTATGTCAAATTACAGAAATCACTAGCTTTTGTTTAAGACATCATAAATTATGTGTAAAATATGGAACTATTATAATAGGTTTTCATGCCATAAAAAAAGGAGAGTGGGAATTATGTGTGATACTTCATATCATTTCCAAAATTATTCCAATGGAGTAAATGTTATATATAAACTATTGTACATTTTCTACCAGTTGCTGTACTGTTGATGTGCAAACTCATTTTGAATATTTTACCCAATGAAATGTTTTGGGCTGCATTATAGCTTGAGGAATAGTTTGCATTGTGCTTTCTGTACACTAATTGAATGATGTCAAAGTAAATTGTTGTAATTTTTTAAACTGGATAAATAAACACTACAAGTCAGTGTTTTAAATATATTGAGAAGCAAGAGGTGCTGCAGTTTATTGTAGCTCTGTTTTGGTACTGTTTTTCTGATTCAGAAATGTAGTGAACTAATCCTATTCTACAAATTAAATCATGCTTTTAAAAATGTAACCTAATTTATGTTGCATTATCTCTGAGGTAATGTATTGATCAGCCAGTGAAGTATAAAACTAATATAGGGCTTACTTATTATAGCGTAATGGTACTGGAGGATCCTTCCTGATTTTATGTTAATTGATTACAGCCTCACTGCGAAGGTCATTTGGGAGAAAAGGTAGACCTATTCTGTGTTTATTTAGGTTTGATGATTCTTCACTACAGCTCTATTACAATGAATGTCTTTGCAAGAGAAGAAAATGTTTGGTGATTTTCAAACAAATGGTGGTCAAGTGCTGAAGTTAACAAATGGAAGACATCTTTACAATAGAATTGCTTTTTCAACAAATTAATCAACTAAAATTCTATGATACAGTAATACTTGCTTGTAAATGATGAACATCACTTCAGCACTTTTGGGAAGTGATGTTTAGAATAATCTAAAATGCAATTTTGTACCTGAACCTCAGAAGTGATAGTACCACTGAATAAAAATCTATCAACGGGTCTCAACATGTTTTGAGATTAGGCATTCATCTAATGACCAAATGAATTGTCAATTTGTGACACATATAATACTTGTGTAATAATGCATGCTTATTCATTCCAGCACAAGTGAGAACGGAACCAGACCCTATGTGAACTTCAGTGTAACCTGACCACTGCTGAGTATTTTGTTTCTGGCATTCAGTTCTCTTTTGCTTGGTTCATTAGTTTGTAACAACAGTGTGCCTGTCCCAGTGCTTGCTTCTGTGATCTGCTGCTTTCTGATTGTGCTACATCCCACTGTTTCCTGATTTTGTTGTGTTTTGTGTGGTATTGTTGTTTGCTGTGGTTTATGTTTCTTTCTTACTGCCTGAAATATTGCAAAATACAAATCAACAGTAGGTATTGCAGCATACGATAGATTTATAGATATACCAATTCAATTTATCCAAAGAAAAGTCAGTGAGTTTTCTTAGAAAGCATTGGAGTGAAAGTTTTCTGAATGCAGTTTCATGGCCATTAATTGCTACATAGTCATTTGACATTCTGAGCCATTCAACTCAGGACGATGGATGACCATGAACTAAATGGTCTGTCCCACAAGCTGCTGGAAGGTACTTAATGAGAGCATTGTCCTATGACACTTTCCTGCAGCTGTCAGCAACTGGATAACATTGACATTGAGGAAATATTAAGAGTAAGTGCCAGGAATGAAATAGTATGAGCACAATAAAGGGGATAGGGGAAAAAAAGCTAAAAATTAAAATCCATCATTAGACTGTGTCAATCAATTGCTTAGATGTTATATGTTTACATTATTTATTTCAGTTTATTTTACCTTTTTAATTGACATTCAATGTTTTACATGAAATATTTCTGATGTGAAGTGACTGACCAATACTAACCAAGCTAATCCTGTGTCCTAATGAATTATTAAGATATTATTTCGCATTACTTAGTACATTTTACTTTATGATTTTCGGGCATACTAACTTGTTTTAAAATAGTTATGTTCAGTCAATAAATGTTCAGCATGCTCACATTGTTCATAAATGTTCACATTTGAAAATATTGTGTTGTACTGACACCAGCATTTGAGTTATTACTAATATTATAGCTTGCTAACTTATTATATTATATTGTGAATTATTAATGTTTCTCTCTTCTGACTAACAACATTGCTAGTCTGCATATTAATAACATTGTTACTATCCTATAAATAACCAAATATTACTATCCTGTAAATTACTAATGCTAAATTAACATTCTCAGCTATATCATCTGAACAGGGTAGCTGAACATAAGCAAAATGGTTTCCCAGGAAATGTTGGCATTGTTATGCAGCGTTCTTATCCTTCATCTGTTCATTGAGTCATTGTTTCAATCTCACTTTATCTTTTTCTGTCTCTCATATTTTCTTCCCTCTTTCTCATTTTCTGTCACATTCCATCTCCAATCTTTTTTTAAAAAAAAGGAAACTGCATGGGCTCCATGTTTTTTATCTTTTAATTGAGCTTATCAGGAACTGTAAATATCCATGGTGGTAATATGATAAAGAGGCTCAGAAATCACTGACTAAAAGGCTCGGGTAACTTAACATTAGGTTATGTATAAAAAATCAGGTTGGAGTAGTACTTCCTATAAGCAACAAACATATATTGTGGAGTCAATCTTAATTGTCTCTATCTTGGGAATATTGAGGGAGTGGGCTGTGAGAAAATGCTAATTTTAACCTATAGGCTCTTACAGGTGGCCGAGGCACCCTCAGATAAAAACATCATGACCTTCTGTAAATTACAGTTCCATGATTTCACTGGGGTCTCATTGTATTTTAACCTGAACATCGAAAGGAAAACCAATTTCAATTTCCTACCAGCAAGCAGATCAACTGCTTGCAGGAAGGACACAAAAGCCATTTGATTATATCAAACATGCCTTTGTGGTGCTAGGAATGTCAAGAGTGTGCTTCTGGTCATCACAAAGGAAGTCATCACCTAGACATACCTGATGCAAAAAGGAAATGGAACTGTGGCATTTGAACAATCCCTGGGACTTAATATAAATCTGAAAAACTAAGACTGGAAGTGTGGCTCTCATTCAGTGACAATCCACCAACTGCTCCCGCCAACACCACCCCCACCTTCATCCAAAGAAAATCACACATACCTGAAACCAATTTGAGGTTAAAAGCATCTGTTTAGTGTCAGTTTTGGTGTTTCCATTCAAATTTGCATTAGTCTAAGTGCGAGCAGCAAGTATCAATACACTGAATATTGTGAATGTCATTCACACCGAAAGCTTAACCAATGTTACACGTGTGCTGATAAGTTTTTTCATTTGAATTTTCAGTACCAGAGAATATATCCAATTATGTTACATCTACCCTTGTTTAAAGCAATGTCCAACATCATCTGACTCCTTGAAGGCTTGATCCACTTACCACCTGTAGTTACTCACCTGTGCTGAAAATACATCAGCTGCTGCGATTCAGGCAGTAAAATCTGCAGCACTGTCATAAATTGCACAAGGTTTTCATTCCAAACTTAATTATTAATATTTATATAATAACCCATCAAATAAGATAAAAGATATTTGCTAAAGGGTTGTTAAGGGATATGATAAACCCTCAACAACCTGAGACTAGGAATTAAATTAAAATATCGCTCTGGAATTGTAAACAGAAAAAATCTGAATTAATCAATTACAAGTTCAGTTAGCATAGTTTAATTTTGGAAGAAAAATTTAGTTATAAAATAGTTTTATTAACTCAATCAGTTTTATCTTTAATAGTATACAGCGGTAGTGTGGATTCAATTGTTTGTTTTTGAGTGGGTGGGTTGGGAGGGTTGTAAGAAATTCTGACAATGTGACATGGATAGGTATTCAGTAGCAGTTGTGTTTAAAATTAAGGTGAGCAGCTGTTAAGTTCATAGCTAGTGATCGTTAACAATTTCAGGCATGTCTAATTAGAGTCTCTTATGCACCAGTGAATGCCAATGGTCTCCGCTGAGGAAGTGTAACTGACATTAACCAACATATAGCAAAACACTCTCTAAAGTTTATTTTAAGATGAGAAATATTTTCAAAGAACAATGATATATATTTTCATAAAATGCTATATAAATTCAAGATTGAAGTTAGAATACCAAATTGACCAAGCAGGACAGTTTGGTGTACTTGATCAGTAACTAATCAAATGAGGTGAAATGCTGCTTCAGTAGGCCTGAGGAAGGAGCAGCACTCCAAAAGCTAGTGCTTCCAAATAAACCTGGTGTGGTGTGATTTTTAACTTTGTCCACCTCAATCCAACACTGGCACCTCTACATCAGGTGAATTAAGAAAACAATAACTTCTTATGTCATTTTCAATCATCGGGCAGAATCTTATGAGTCCTATGGCAGCAGACCAGGAGGAGGGATTGTTTGCAGAATGACAGAGAAAAGCACTGGTGGAAGTCCCCAATGTTTGCTGGTGGTGACCAAATGGCAAATGAGCTGCCACACGACAGCCAGTTGAGCCACTTAAGTGTAATACGTACCATGACATGTACTTTTAAATGCCACGTCCCACCTCCAATGGCATTTTGCCTGCATCTGAGGTGCTTATTGCAATGGGGGAGACCACCCTGTAAAACTTGATTGCCTCTGAGTGGGTACTGGCTAGAAGAAAGCCTGCTGTTTGGGGACTTGATGGCCCACAGGGTAGCACAGTGGCTGTGTTAGCTGCTCCAGCAGCAGTACAACAGTCTGCACACCTTATGAATTAATGATAGTTTTAGAACATTAGAAATGACTAATTTAAGTTCAGGAAGTCACGATGTAGAAACAGTCCAAGTCGAGATAAAAAATTATAAAGGTAAGAAGTCACTTGTGGGAATGATGTCCAGGCCTCCTACCACTAACCAGATTGCAGAATAGATTAGAAAGGTAAAAAAAAGGGTGTTTGTCAGAAAGTATTGTAATAATCAGGGCAGATTTTAATCTATGTATAGCCTGGAAAAATTAGATGGGAAAAGGTAGCTTAGTTGAGGAGTTCATTTAATGTACTGGAAACAACAAATGTTTTCAGGATAGTTTCTTAGAATAACACATTCTGGAGCCAACCAGAAAGCAGTCGATACTAGACCTGGTATTGTGCAATGAGACAGGACTAATTAGTAATCACATAATTAAGGTGCCTGCTAGGCAAGAGTGATTGCAATATGTTTGAATTTTGCATGCAGTTTGAGGAAGAGAAACATGAGTCTAAGACAAGTGTTTAAATCTTAAATAAGGCCAATTATGAGGGCATCCAAGCAGAGCCAACTACTATAAATTGATAAATTAGAGCAATATTTAAAGGACAGACATTTGAAGTGATATTTCAGAAAACAGTGTCAGGATACAAGACAGACCATTTAGTACTGAAGATGAGGAAAAATTTCTTCACTTAAAGGGTCGTTAATATATAGAATTCTCTACTTCAGAATGCCATGGAGGCCTAGTCACTGAATTTATTGAAGAAATAAATAGTTTTTTTTAAAAGTTGTCAAAGGGGTGGGTCGAGGTAGCGGGGCTGTGGTATTGAAATAGAGGATCAGCTATGATCACATTTTATGGTGGAGCAGTCTTGAAAGACCGAATAGCTTATTCCTGTGCTTAGTTTCTATGTTGCTATGTTTAATACACAGAAAATATGTATTTCAACAAGAAAGAAAAATTCCAAAGGTACACCTCACCACCCATAGGTAACAAAAAAAACTTAATGAAATTATCAAACTTAAAAACAAAGAATTTCATAAGATTCACTGGCAAGTTAAAACAAAACTGGGCAGAATTTTCAAAAAGGAAAGAATAACTAAGAGATTGATATGGATGGAAAATTAGAATGCAATAGAAAGCTAGCTAGAAATATAAAAACAGTAAAAAATTTACAGAAATTTTAAAACAAGAGAAGAATTAGCAGAGTGAGCATTAGTCATATAGGAAGTAAGTCTGGGAAATAATGGGAAATAAGGAGATGACAAGTTAATTGAACAAGTATTTTGCATCGGTCCTAATTGTAGAGGAAATTAGTAGCATTCCAGAAATTTCTGAAATTGTGATTTCTAGAAATAACTGGGAGAGTGGAAAATTTCACTCATCATGAAACTGCACCTGTGTAAATTGTTGTAGCTGGGGCTAACTATACCTCATCCCAAGGTCTTAAAAGAAATGGCTAGTAAGATAGTTCATGTGTTGGCTTTGATTAGATTAGATTAGATTACTTACAGTGTGGAAACAGGCCCTTCGGCCCAACAAGTCCACACCGCACCGCCGAAGCACAACCCACCCATACCCCTACGTTTACCCCTTACCTATCACTATGGGCAATTTAGCATGGCCAATTCACCTGACCTGCACATCTTTGGACTGTGGGAGGAAACCGGAGCACCCGGAGGAAACCCACGTAGACATGGGGAGAACGTGCAAACTCCACACAGTTAGTCGCCTGAGGCGGGAATTGAACCCGGGTCTCTGGCGCTGTGAGGCAGCAGTGCTAACCACTGTGCCACCGTGCCGCCCACTAATCTTCCAAAGTTCCATAGATTCAGGGAAAGTTCCATTAGTTTGGAAAATAGCAAATGTAACTTTCATTCTAATAGTTACACTCGTGATGGAGAGGGATAAGTGTGTACTACAGGGCAAGAATTATAGCTGGGGTAAGGGAAATTATGATGCGGTGAGGCATGACTTAGGATGTGTGGCTTGGAAAAGTAGACTCCAAGGCAAGAGTGTAAATGATATGTGGAACTTGTTCAAGGGGCAACTATTGAGTGTCCTTGATAATTATGTACCTGTCAGGCAGGTAGGAAAGGGTCGTGCGAGGGAGCCGTGGTTTAATAAGGAATTGGAATCCCTTGTTAAATGGAAGAGGGCGGCCTATCTCAAGATGAGACGTGAAGGTTCAATTGGGGCGATTGAGAGTTATAGGGTAGCCAGGAAGGACCTGAAGAGAGAGCTAAAAGCAGCAAGGAGGGGACATGAAAGGTCCTTAGTAGATAGGATTAGGGAAAACCCTAAGGCTTTCTATAGGTATGTTAGGAATAAAAGAATGACTAGGGTAGGAATAGGTCCAGTCAAGGATAGTAGGGGGAAGTTGCGTGTGGAGGCGGAAGAGATTGGGGAGACACTGAATGAATACTTTTCTTCAGTATTCACTCAGGAACAGGGCATTGTTGTCGATGAGAATACTGAGGCACAAATAAGTAGAATGGATGGCTTTGAGGTATGTAGAGAAGAGGTGTTGGAAATCCTGGAAAAGGTGAAAATAGATAAGTCCCCTGGGCCTGATGGCATTTATCCTAGGATTCTCTGGGAAGCAAGGGAGGAGATTGCAGAGCCATTGGCCTTGATTTTTATGTCCTCTTTGTCTACAGGAGTAGTCCCAGAAGACTGGAGGATAGCAAATGTGGTTCCCTTGTTCAAAAAGGGGAGTAGGGATAGCCCTAGTAACTATAGGCCGGTGAGTCTCACTTCTGTTGTGGGCAAAGTCTTAGAGAGAATTGTAAGGGATAGGATTTATGCACATCTAGATAGGAATAATGTGATCAAGGATAGTCAGCATGGTTTTGTGAAGGGCAAGTCGTGCCTCACAAACCTTATTGAATTCTTTGAAAAGGTGACGAAGGAGGTTGATGAGGGGAAAGCGGTAGATGTGGTATATATGGATTTTAGTAAGGCGTTTGATAAGGTTCCCCATGGTAGGCTACTGCAGAAAATACGGAGATATGGCATTGAGGGTGAGTTGGAGGTTTGGATTAGGAATTGGCTGGATGGAAGAAGACAGAGGGTAGTAGTTGATGGCAAAGTTTCTTCATGGAGTGCCGTCACTAGCGGTGTTCCGCAAGGATCTGTTTTGGGACCATTGCTGTTTGTCATTTTTATAAATGACCTGGAAGAGGGGTTAGAAGGTTGGGTGAGCAAGTTTGCGGATGACACGAAAGTCGGAGGAGTTGTTGACAGTGAGGAAGCATGTGGCAGGTTACAGCAGGATATAGAGAAGCTGCAGAGCTGGGCAGAAAGGTGGCAGATGGAATTCAATGTAGCTAAGTGCGAGGTGATTCACTTTGGGAAGAATAACAAAAAGATGGGGTACTGGGCTAATGGTCGGATACTTGGTAGTGTGGATGAGCAGAGGGATCTTGGTGTCCATGTACACAGATCTCTGAAAGTTGCCACCCAGGTAAATAGTGCGGTGAGGAAGGCATATGGCGTACTGGCTTTTATTGGTAGAGGAATTGAGTTCCGGAGTCCTGAGGTCATGATGCAGTTGTATAAGACTCTGGTACGGCCGCATCTGGAATATTGTGTGCAGTTTTGGTCGCCATACTATAGGAAGGATGTGGAGGCATTGGAACGGGTGCAGAGGAGGTTTACCAGGATGTTGCCTGGTATGGAAGGAAAATCGTATGAGGAAAGACTGAGGCACTTGGGGCTGTTTTCACTAGAGAAAAGAAGGTTTAGGGGTGACTTGATTGAGGTGTACAAGATGATTAGGGGGTTAGATAGGGTCGACAGTATGAACCTTTTCCCGCGTATTGAGTCGGGTATTACAAGGGGGCATAGCTTTAAATTAAGGGGGGGTAGATATAGGACTGATGTTAGGGGTAGGTTCTTCACTCAGCGAGTCGTTAGTTCATGGAATGCCCTGCCAGTAACAGTGGTGGACTCTCCCTCTTTATGGGCATTTAAGAGGGCATTGGATAGGTATATGGAGGATAGTGGGTTAGTGTAGTTTAGGTGGGCTTGGATCGGCGCAACATCGAGGGCCCAAGGGCCTGTACTGCGCTGTATTCTTCTATGTTCTATGTTCTATGTTCTATGAGACAGGAAGCTGGAAATGCAAAGCCTCTCACATGACATCTATCATAGGGAAGGTATTAGAAACTAGAATTAAAGACCTGATGACAAGCCACTGAACAATGTTCCATGAAACTAGATAGGGTCAGCATAATTTTGTGTAAGGGAAATCATGTTTAACCAATTCATTGGAGTTTTTTGAAGAAGTAATAGGTGGTTAAAAAAAAAACAAACTTAAGGGATGCACTGCACTTAAATTTTCAGGAGGCATTTAATAAATTGCAACAGCAAAGGTTATTGTGGAAAGGAAAATGATCATGATATAAGAGTGACATATTGACATGGTTAGGCAAATAGCTAGCTAACAGAAAACAGAGTAGGCATAAATGCATCATTTTCTGGTTGATGAGGAGTAATAAGTGGTGCACATCGGGATCAATGCTGGGGTATTAATGTTTTATAATTTATGTAAATTATTTGGATGGAAGTACTGAAAAAAGGTAGTTCGAGTTACTGATGGCACAAAGATACTTTGAAGATGAGATAAGGAGGCTGCAAAGGGATCTAGATAGGCCAGTAAGTGGGCAATAATCTGGCAACTGAAATATAACGTGACAAAATATGCAACTGATCAGTTTGTTATGTAAGTACAGAGGTCGCAGACCTCTGAAGTATTTATTTATTTTGTGGGATGCAGGCATGGCTGGCTGGCCAGCATTTATTGCCCGTTCCTAGTTGCCCTTGAGAAGGTGGTGGTGAGCTGCCTTCTTGAACTGATGCAGTCTGCCCATGGTGGTTGGCCCACAGTGCCGTCAGGGAGGGCATTCCAGGATTTTGACCTAGCGACATTGAAGGAACGGCAATATATTTCCAGCTCAGAATGGTGAGTGACTTGGAGTGGAACCATATATTTGCTGCCCCTGTCCTTCTAGAAGGAAGTGGTCGTGGGTTTGGAAAGTGCTTTCTGAGTATCTTTGATCATTTTTTGCAGCGCATCTTGTAGGTAGTATACACTGTTGCTACTGACCATCAGTGATGAAGGGAGTGGATGCAATGCCAATCAAGTGGGCTGCTTTGTCCTGGATGGTGTCAAACCTCTTGAGTGTCATTGGGGCTGCCCTCATCCAAGCAAGTGGGGAGTATTCCATCACATTCCTGACTTGTGAATACAGATTTACATGTTTTAGTGCATGAATCACAAACCATTGGTATGCAGGTATGTACTGAGGAAAGCTAATAGTAGGTTATGGTTTATTAGGAGGAGAAATTAATACAACACTAGGGAGTATACCCCTTCAGTTGTTTCAGAATTGAAACTATATCTGGTGTACACCAAACAATATTGGTCTCTTTATTTAAAGAAGTGTATAAATGCTTTAGCAGCAGTTCAAAAAGATTTGTTAGATGAATACCTGGAATAGATGGATTGTCTTAGGAGGAAACATTGGACAGGTTAGCTTTTATTCATTTAAATTTAGAAGAGTAAAATTGATTGAAACATATAAGTTCTTGAGCAGCATTGACATGGTAGATTTGGGAGAATCTAAAACCAGGGATCACTGCTTAAGCATAAGAGGTCCTTCCTTTAAGACAGACATGAGAACACTTTTTTGTGAGATGTTGTTGAATCTTTGGACTCTCTTCCTCAAAAGAAGAGTCTTTGGATATTTTTATGGCAGAATTATATAGATAATTGATAATACGAATGTGAAAGGTTAGCAAAGGTAGGTTAGGATGTGGAGTAATCAGATCAGTTATGCTCGTATTGAAAAGTGAAGGAGGTTCAAGGAGCTGAATATCCCACTCCTGTTCCTAATTGGTATGATTGTATATTATTGTATGTTAATAATAATTAGTCTGCCTTCCTTAATTTTGAAACAAAAAAGAACTCAAACGTTTTGGAAATTTCATTCATTTATTCTGGGTGATTATTGAACATTATGATTTTGTAAATTTGATGCTATCTAACAATTAGATCCAATACATTACAACGGTGACTACGCTCCAAAAGCACTCAAATATGCTTTGGGATGAAAGCTGCTATTATCAATGTAGCATATTTCTTTTATCTAATTACCTCATTTTAATTTGCTACATGTGTTGCAGAAAGATGTATTTAAGTTAATTTTCCAAGCTCCCATCCTTGACTAGCTCAGGAGGTGATGCATTACCTAGTGTAACATAGAGCTGTGTGAACCCAGAATATCTGAGCTGGCGGTTTTTAGTCTTTTTATGTCCCTACTCCTTGAGCTATCGAGGGAATGTTAGCTCAGCTTTCTGCTGCTGATTTGCTATGAAGTGACTCCCCCCTGGAATGGCTTGTTGTAGTTGCCAGATGAGGGTAATATTTCCTTCCCTATGATGAGTGATTAATTTCACTAGCAGTGCTTACTGAGATAAATAAAATGACTTAGCAGTCTTGGCACAGAGCTTCCGGACTGCCTATCAGGAATTTGGGCTTCGATGCCGAATTCATGGCCTGCAGGGTTTTGCATTCAGTGAGGCGATGTTCAAATTCCTGATATGTATTCATGCCATGCCGTGTCCCATGGTAGACAGTCACAGATTGAAAGTGGCTTTTTGTGGGGGGGGGGGCGGGGTAGAAACTCAAAGCACTTCAATTTGTGCAAATATGCACTATCTTCAGGATTTGTAGTTGTAGAAAAACATTGACAAGATAGCGGGGGGGGGGGGGGGGCACGGTTGGGGGGAGCTGGAAGGAAAAGCATCAGAGTGACCTTTAATAAAAGTGAAGTCAAAATGACCTAGTTGTTTTTTTGGATGTGTGTTTATTTTCCTAGTTCTGTGTGTTATAAACCTGTATTCATATTACACAGCACAATGTCTCCATGAACAACAAGATAACACTTTGATCAAGTCACTTACCTGGACAAAATAGACACTTGATATTATTGCCATTAGAAAAATCAGTGAATGTGTGAAACTGTACCTTAAACTCCAGATTACATTACACCCCTTCTGGGATAACATCCCAGGGTAGATTAACCATGGTTACTTTAATGATGAAAGAAGACTGGATATGCCAAATAATAGTGTTTATACTTCCAAGTAGTCCAATCTAAGGTTTTCTAAATAAACTGAAAGTTCATTAAATGCAATGTAATAATTTGTTTAAAGTAATCTTGTGTCAGCTTGCACTATTTCAGTAAATAGTTTAGCTTTACTGACTCGTAAAATGCCTCTTGCATAGAGTTGCAATGAAAGATTCTAATTTGTCATGACTTGTACACTAACTATAAAAATTAGATGAGCAATTTTCAAAAGTTAAACCACTGACAACCAAACTTTACTTTCTGTGAAGTGAAATATTGATTTTGTTTAAGTTACATTGCTTAAACATATCTAGCATACCCAAGAACCTTTACAATGGTCAATTATTTTCTGGCTCCATAGAAGTTGTATCAATATTGTAAATGGGTTTACATTGCACTTTAAATAGGATTTTGTTAGGCTATGGAAAACATTTTCATAGCAAGTTATAAGCCAAATGGCAAAATTGTAAAGAGATTCCAAACAGAGAGAGATCTAAGTTTGTTTGGACACATATCTTTGAAATTGGTGGATTGTTAATAAAGGTAAGAAAACATATGGAATTTGGAGGCTAGGAAATAATATGAAACTTATGCTAAACCTAGATGAAATGTTGGTTCAGTCCAGCTGGTACAGCATGTTCAGTTCTGGGCACAATTTTAAGAAGGGTGTGAAGTCTTTGAAGAGAATACAGAAGAGATTGATTAGAATGATTCCAGGGATGAGCGCTTTGAGTAATGTCAATAAACTGGAGAATCTAAGGCTGTTCTTCTTAAAGCAGAGAAGGCTAAGAGGAGCTCTAATACACGTGTTTAACATTGTGAAGTGTTGGATGGAGAACATTAAAAGCAACTGTTTCCAGCAGCTGAAATCTTATTCGGCAAGAAGCACAGATTTAAAGTGGTTGGCATACGTGCTGGTTGTAACATATGGGAAAACCTTTTTCGCAATGAGTCATTACAATTTGAAATGCATATTCAATTAAATGGTCTGTACAGATTCACAAGAAGAATTGCTTAAGATCTTAAATGATAAAAATTGCATGGGTATAGGCAGGAGGAAGTAGTGGCTCTAACTATATTGTTCTTTGACAGAGCATGTGCAAACTTAATAGGCTGAATGACCTCTTTCTGTGCTGTACTATTCTGATATTCTAACATCTTCTTTCTAGCAATTCTAATAATCTATATAATTTTGCTACTCTGTCAATCCTCTTTCTTTTCCACTCTCCCTTATCTGTCCTTCCTCTCTACCTTCCCGTTATTTTTTCATGTGTTGGTTGACTAAAAAAGGATCTGCTGCCCATCCAGGCTGGAAACGAACCATCCACAGTCAAGGAATCACCACCTTCCCTTGTCCTAGCTGCAAATATGACATAGATCTTGGAGAACGTGGCCTTAGTGGTCTGTTCCGAAACTTCACCTTGGAAACAATTGTGGAAAGATACAGACAGGCCGCTAGAGCAGCGGTGGCAATCATGTGCAATCTCTGCAAGCCCCCACCTCAGGAGGCCACAAAGAGCTGCATGGACTGCAAGGCGAGTTACTGCAATGAGTGTTTCAAACTCCATCATCCTTGGGGGACTCCAAAGGCCCAGCATGAATATGTAGGACCAACAACCAACTTCCGACCTAAGGTACAGAGCTTCTCTTTTCACTACATTTGTACAACATATTTCAGAAGACCAGTCCCTGAAATGCATTTATTTTCTTAGACATTTTATGCAAGCTGAAAAATCATGATTAAATAAGTAAACAAACTATTTCCCACTCCTTCTTTGCAAATATATGATTGTACACAGCCCAATCAGTTGAACTTATCCCTTTCCACAAATGCACAAACAGGAAAAGGACCAAAACATTTTCATGAAGATGATGCTTTATTTACAATTAATTTGAAATGCATTCAGGACTACAGAGAGTTAGCAGAACCAACAGACAGCATTGAATATTGGAAGTGACATGTCTAACACTCAACAATGTGTTAAGTTAATCAGTAATATCTTGCATATATAAATTGTACAGATCTGGTCACTGTATATTATAGACATTTTGCATTTATTCATTAAAATTGAAATATATTTAGTTACCTAAGTGGAAAGGGGAGCCATTGAATAGATTGCACAGCTGAATTCATTTCCTTATTTATTCATTCTGACTCAAATGCACAGATCAACTTTAAGTTTAGCATTTCCCTTGAGGACATTAATGATGCGACAGATTAAAGTAACCTAAATACATACAGGAAACAATCTTCAAGCAATTTTTTTTAATGCTATCATCTTATTACCAGGTTTTGTTAAACAGTTTACCTTAACTCTCTAAATTTCAAAATCCCAGTTTGGCGGAGTGATCACTGGTTTTTCATGTGGCACGATTGTGTGATTCACAATATTTCATCTCCAGCTTCCTTTCTTGTTAATAGGGTGTTATTTCTAACAAAGAGTTAAAGATCCTAGTCTGTCAATCTTACAAATATAATCATAGCTGTGCTATAATTATAAGATCTGTCGATGAATATGTGACAAATGTTGCTGTCATATTACTCACGTGTGCAACAGCTGCACATCAGACCCTTAAGACTGTGGCATTTCTCGAGGATTCCTGCAAATATGACCAAAAAGAAAGATGCACCAATTGCAAATATCAGCTACATTTATTTTAAAATATAGATTACCTTTCCCTCCTCCAAGTATCGTATGACCCCACAGTGGCAATGATACCTTGCCGAAGGGAAAATGTTTCATGTTTGACTTTGGATAAAATATGATATCAATGTTAGAGGCATCACAGCTGAACTTGATTCAGAAAAACTCATTTTCCTAACGTTTTTTTTGGGACAGGGATTGTAGTTTCTGCAGCTTACCCTCCCCTGGTGCTAATTGTAATTCACTTTGTTTAGGCCCAGTTGTGATGATGTGCTTCCTAATGTTCAGCTCCTCACCAGTCATATGGAGACTGTCCTATCTCTGATCACCCCATGAGGCTGACTGGCCATTCTCAAGCTGCTGGATTGGCATCAGAGGCTACCCTTAACCTACTGTGCTGGGATTCCATGACCAATGGCTATTACGCATCTTGAATGAGGCCTGCTGATTGTCATAGAGTCAGAGAGATTTACAGCATGGAAACAGACCCTTTGGTCTAACTCGTCCATGCTGACCAGATATCCCAACCCAATCTAGTCCCACCTGCCAGCACCTGGCCCATATCCCTCCAAACCCTTCCTATTCATATACCCATCCAGATGCCTTTTAAATGTTGCAATTGTACTAGCCTCCACCACATCCTCTGGCAGCTCAGTCCATACACATACCATCCTCTGCATGAAGAAGTTGCCCCTTAGGTCTCTTTTATATCTTTCCCCTCTCACCTTAAACCTATGCCCTCTAGTTCTGGACTTCCCCACCCCAGGGGAAAATACTTTGTCTATTTATCCTATCCATGTCTCTCATGATTTTATAAACCTCTGTAAGGTCACCCGTCAGCCTCAACACTCCAGGGAAAACAGCCCTAGCCTATTCAGCCTCTCCCTATAGCGCAAATCCTCCTAGCCTGGCAAAATTCTTGTAAATCTTTCCTGAACCCTGTCAAATTTCACAATATCTTTCTGATAGGAAGGAGACCAGAACTGCACACAATATTCCAACAGTGGCCTAACAGCTGCAACATGACCTCCCAACTCCTGTACTCAATACTCTGACCAATAAAGGAAATCATACCAAACATCTTTTTCACTATCTTATCTACCTGCGACTCCACTTTCAAGGAGCTATGAACCTGCACTCCAAAGTCTCTTTGTTCAGCAACAGTCCCTAGGACCTTACCATTAAGTGTATAAGTCCTGCTAAGATTTGCTTTCCCAAAATGTAGCACTTCGCATTTATCTGAATTAAACTCCATCTGCCACTTCTCAGCCCATTGGCCCATCTCATCAAGATCCTGTTGTAATCTGAGGTAACCTTCTTCACTGTCCACTACACCTCCAATTTTGGTGTCATCTGCAAACTTACTAACTATACCTCTTATGCTCACATCCAAACTATTTATAGAAATGATGAAAAGTAGTGGACCCAGCACTGACCCTTGTGGCACTCCACTGGTCACAGGCCTCCAGTCTGAAAAACAACCCTCCACCACCACCCTGTCTTCTACCTTTGAGCCAGTTCTGTATCCAAATGGCTAGTTCTCCCTGTATGCCATGAGATCTAACCTTACTAATCAGTCTTCCATGGGGAACCTTGTCGAACGCCTTACTGAAATCCATAGAGATCACATCTACTGCTCTGCCCTCATCAATCTTCTTTGTTACTTCTTCAAAATAATCAAATTTGTGAAACATGATTTCCCACGCACAAAGCCATGTTGACTATCCCTAATCACTCCTTACCTTTCCAAATACATGTACATCCTGTCCCTCAGGATTCCCTCCAACAACTTGCCCACCACCGACATCAGGCGCACTGGTCTATAGTTCCCTGGCTTGTCCTTACCTCCTTTCTTAAACAGTGACACCATGCTAGCCAACCTCCAGTCTTCCGGCACCTCACCTGTGACTATCGATGTTACAAATATCTCAGCAAGAGGTCCAGCAATCACTTCCCTAGCTTCCCACAGAGTTCTAGCGTACACCTGATCACGTCCTAGGGATTTATCCACTTTTATGCGCTTCAAGACATCCAGCACTTCCTCCTCTGTAATCTGGACAATTTCAAGATGTCACTGTCTATTCCCCTACATTCTAATCTCTTCCATATCCTTTTCCACAGTAAATACTGATGCAAAATACTTGTTTAGTATCTCCCCATTTTCTGCGGCTCCACACAAAGGCCGTCTTGCTGATCTTTGAGGGCCTCTATTCTCTCCCTAGTTACCCTTTTGTCCTTAATGTATTTATAAAACCCTTTTGGATTCTCCTTAACCCTATTTGCCAAAGCTATCTCATGTCCCCTTTTTGCCCTCCTGATTTCTCTCTTAAGTATACTCCTACTGCCTTTAT
Source organism: Chiloscyllium plagiosum (assembly GCF_037043375.1). Taxonomy (NCBI): domain Eukaryota; kingdom Metazoa; phylum Chordata; class Chondrichthyes; order Orectolobiformes; family Hemiscylliidae; genus Chiloscyllium; species Chiloscyllium plagiosum. The sequence goes on from NW_028270140.1 coordinate 89,213,324, forward strand.
AGTCTTCTAAGGATTTACTCAATCTATCCTGTCTATACCTGACATATGCTACCTTCTTTTTCTTAACCAAAACCTCAATTTCTGTAGTCATCCAGCATTCCTTATACTACCAGCCTTCCCTTTCACCCTAACAGGAATATACTTTCTTCCCATTGTCCAGTGTCCTTTTACCTGCGAACATCTGCACCCAATCAGCCTAGTACTGTCAAAATTGGCCGTTCTTCAATTTAGAACTTCAACTTTTAGGTGTGGCCTATCCTTTTACTGAACATGACAACTTACTTCCTTTGTGTCTGCACTAAGTGGCAAGGCAAAGCAGAAGTAATGTGAGCCTGGTATCTCTGGGTAAGGGAACAAAAAGAAGGGGCAGGAATACTGTCCACATCCAATTAGGCTCAGAGTGAGTGTACGCAACTACAGCAGGCCAAGAGCTCAGAGGTGAAACCTCCTCCAGCCTCTGAGCTAGGTATTTGACTCTGAACTCCCAGTGTTTTTGTTACAGACTATAATGACAGTAGCCAGTGCCACCCGAAGTGCAACACGGAAGTTTTGAGTGAATTGGAGATGCACCAAGAGAATTCTTAGAGATTGGTGCATATCTGTCAGTATCTGTGGACATGAAGTCCATGTAGGCGGTGCCAATTGAGCATGCCCTGAGATGATGGTGGAAAAGTTCAATATGAAGGTCTTCTAGATCTAGTTGAATTTGCCAGATACCTGTTTTGATTTCCATGCTGAGGTTAATGAGGTGAGCTGGACTTGTTGCTGCCCAATGAGAATCTCTCCATAACACTAATGAGAAGCAAAAGAGATGGAGCAATATTCTTCCGACATCGAATGACCTTGTCTGTCTTCTCGTCTGAATCTGCCACAAAATTAGCCATAGCCCATGTCACTCAGACACTGATAAGATTCTGACCAGAGTGTTTCTGGACTAAATTCCCATCTCACAACTCTCTCCCCTGTTCAAAATGTTTCCTGCTTATTTAGACAGAAATGAATGAATTAAAACCTCGACCTGTTCTTCTTTTAACCTGAACTAACTGCACGAGACTGGAGAGTGGGAAAGGGAATAGGTAGAAAGACAGATAGAAGAGAAATTAGAAATTGTGTGTTTTTTTAAAGGTAAAGGAAACGAATGAGAAGAAACAAAAGGAAATAAGAGACAAAGGATGAAAGAATAAGGAACAGAGTAAAGGGGAAGAAATTAAAGAAAGGGAATGAAGGAATAATAGTTTCAGAGAACATGAGAAAGACAATGTGGATGAAAGTGAAGTGAGTTTGAATAAATTTAATCCCCAAATTGACAAATATTAACCAGCAGAAAATGCTCATAAATAAGTGCAAGATTATATAGGAAAATAGAAAGCAAATTAATTTTTATTACCATCAACTTAGTATTTAGTTAAAGTTCTGTTCTTTTAGCACACCTCTTACGCCATGAGATAGATTTTTCAAGCAAAACTTTGGCTGAATGAAATGACTCTCAGAAGTAAGGCTGGTTCCTTCTGTTAGCAGCAAGCCTCAGAACATTCCTGAGACAGTGATCTGTAGAGAATTGGAAGGGATTTACAATTATAAACCAATGGTGTTCATTGGGAATGCTGGGGAGCCGGGGGAGCACTCTTTCTGGCTTGCAATTTCTAAAAATTGACTTGGTCATAGATCGTCCCAATAATTCCTCATTGAAACAAGTGTGGAAAATCTGTTAGTTCAGTAGAGGAAATCTAAAATTACCCAAACCAAATCCCAAAGTATTTAATTATTACCTGTTGTATTTGACTGCAAAAGGGAATCATGAAAAATCAGTGAACCAACATGGGATCAAACATCTTTCTGGAACTCATTGAATGAAGGACATTGTATTACATTCCAGAAAGCCTGTTGGTGAGGGACAATATTGGAGCCAATCTTCATTCAGTCTAATAGTTATTTAAAGAGTGAAACATTACAAGCATACATTTGCTAACTCAATCCCACCACAACTTCAGTGTCTCTTTTTCTATGCTTAAGTGAAACCCCAATTAATGCTTGCATATAATTAATTCCAATTAATCTACAAATGCACATTGCACGGAAAATGAGTACTTTTTGCGTTTATGTTTAGCCTGGAAAATAGGTACTCAAAGCATCAACTTCAGCAACAGTATGTTTCTTGGGTAATCCACTTACTTTTATGAACACGTATCCAAAATGATGGAAGCCAGCAAATGCCATTGCAAACTAAATAAGTCTCTGGAAAGCTGCAATTCTAAGGTTTATTTGACTCATCTGTAGATTTGATTGTATATAGAAATTGACTGAAATCAGTGGAGATGTTGACTGTTTGGATCGTGCCGTATCTATTATCATAGCGATTTTTGAATGACTGTAGTTTTAATGTCTTGTTGTTTGATTCCTTCGCCCAATTTAATTGGGTCAAGATTCTGATGTGTCCTGAGCATGATATGGAGAAAGTTACCATGTATTGTGAGGTATGCAGACGGCCCGTGTGCCATCTCTGTAAACTGGGCGGATCACATGCCAACCACAAAGTAACCTCTATGAGCAGCGCTTACAAAGCTCTGAAGGTAAGTTATGTTGATGGAAGACCAAGACCTATTGATTACTTCCATTTTCCAAAAGTGCTTATTATGTTCTCAAATATCAAGACATAAAAATGCTCCAATTTCCTCTCTCTATTTCTTGTACACAATTAGATTTTAAATGCTTAATGACTTTAATGTATCAGTGGCTTTCCTGATTCCTGGCCTCACTATTTATCCATTTACTCTTTTATATATATTTGGTTTCTGTACGTCTCATAATTGTTGGTTGCTTTATGCCTGTGTAAAGTGAGATAATGAGGGCACATTGACAGCTGGTGCAATTTGAATGGTCTTCTCTGGTTTCACTCTGCGGTATGCTTTGTTGTTATGACAACAGGAGAAGCTATCCAAGAGTATCGGTTACCTCATCAGCAAAGAGGACCAAGTGAAAACTCAGATCTTTCAACTGGAGCACATGATTGAGCAGACAGAGGTAAGAGTCAGCTGGAATGACAGTTCTTTCCATCCTATGGTGAGGTTATGTTACAACATCATGCACTTTAAGAATAAGGAGGATATGTTGAGACAGCGAAATGACCACGATCTTGATCTGAAAATGGAGCAAACATTTCTCTTGTTATTATCATCTGTCACATTTGCTCACTGTCCAGTGAGTGTGAAGAAAGATAAAATTGAAAAACCAAAAGGGTTGCTTAACATCCACTTACAGTTTTTATTTCTTACCTTTCCTCATGTGACTGCTATTAATGGGGCAGTGTACCATCACTGGCAAACCGCGAGAGATAAGAAAGAAATTTGGAACAGTTGCATCATAGCCTGAGTGCTAATGCCAAAGAATTTAACACCTTGTATATAAATATTTACTTGATAGTACAGAACTTCAATTTACTAAAAAGAGGCAAAAAATGACTTTAGAAAGGAAATCATTTATACAAAATGAAAGAGGGCACTGATTAGGTGCTATAGAGATGCAGCATGATCTGCTAATAGTCTTAATTACTTCATTAAATTCAAATGAGGCAGGTTAACTCTGATTTATAAAGGTCTTGCCATAGGGTTGCAGTGAGGATTGGCTGTTTCGATCACACATTTTTCACTGAGTAAATGACCATATATTCAATTTGGCAGCAAAAAACAGAGACCCTTGTATAAATGCATATAAATTCTAGAACGTGCAAAGAACCAAACTGTGAGCCCAACTGATAAGCTTAAATATGGATCTGGTGTAATTTTGAGTCCAGTTAGGATTATTTTGTAAATGTAGTCCTTAAAAGCACAGCCAGGCCAGAGGTAGCAAGTTACATCAAGAGAATTGGCTAAGCTTAAGATCAGTGGATTGGAGGGCTTAGGCAGAGGATTTGTGGTCTTGGTGGATGTCAGCTTCCCTGACGCAGAGACAGACAATGGAAACCATAAGAAATTAAACAGTTTGCACACAACTGGGTCTTTTGTGACTCTGGATCCAGGTCCCTAGAGTTTTTACGTGGAAAGAAAGCCATCAAACATCTGCCCGCAGGATGAAACTAGTAACTGGGTATGATGATGTCATCAGCAATCTGTCTGCATATGGAAGAATTGTTTGACCAGTTACAGGAACATATAACTATCTCCTCCAACTTATGTGTTTAATTGATCAGACCGTGATGGGAACACACTGTGTAAGACCCTTTTGTGTCAGTCAATACCAGTTAAAACTGATCTGAGGATCTCTGCTTAATAGTCTTTAACTCTGGGATACATTCCACACAGCATCACAGTCCTTTATTTAAAAAAAAATTTCCTTGTGCTCTTTTACCTAAATGTCAATCTACGGTTACTCTTAATTTTTCCCTCCTACGGCTTTTCTATTACCTGAATATCCTTCCAATAGTTAGGAGCTCAACACTCAATGCACAAAATGTAATCTTAACAAAACTTTTATAAAAGTTCTAAATACATTTTGACCATTCTTAGTATTAAATAGGAACATGGTATATGATTGTGTAAGCATCAATGTGAGCAGGAGAACAGATCAAGAAATACAGAAGAGAAGATTTGAAGATTGCAGAAAGTGTAACTGGCCCTTGAAATATCTGTGCATGCCAAAGATGAATGCTGCTGATTGAGGGTCACAAAATAAGGAGATTTAGTTAATTATGTGAAATCAACTGTAGCAGGATTAGCTTAGACATTGATGATTGACCTTAAATTAATTAGGTAGCAGCAAATATTGCTATATGGTGTCTCAAAACTATTAGATGTACAGAGGAATGTCGATTACCCAGTATTCGATTATCTGAATATCGGATTATCTGGCAAGATCGCAAGGTCCCGATGCTTGGCTAACTATGTTATCTGGCATTTGATTATTTGGAATTCAATTAAACGAACAAAATACTCCCCGCCCGTGTCCTCTGGATAATCGAGGTTCCTCTGTATCAAGGTTTTGTTTTGAAATGAATCAAATGAAGCAACTGCAGCAGAGCAATACCAAATGTTGATAAGTTGAGATATTCAACATATGAAAGATCTACCATTGTTAGTTCGAGCACCTGCTATTGAGATTTAATTATTTGTGTAAAATTAAGTATAGCAGGTTTCAAACTGATAACTGAACAGCTGTGTTACATATGAATATCGTTCAGACAATACCAGATTTATTTTTGATATATTGCTAAAATGTCATTTTACTTCATGTTTAAATATCTTTGGAGTGTTTAAAACAAAAAGGCCAATTAAACGTAAATTTGTTTATTTGCTAAAATGTCTCTTTCAACAACAATGAATAAAGTTCCACTTATTTTTGGAATGATTAAACTCATTGTCAAAATGATATATTTGGCTCCTAAAGGATAGATCCAGAGTGAAGGGTGAATTGATTTAATGAGTGGTGTTCAGATATTTCTGGCTAGTCTTGGTTATTTTCTACCAATTCTGAAAGTTTATCCAAAGTTTTATAAAATTGCTTCCATGGTAGTCATGAGTATTTATGGAGTTTGAAGCAAATAAATGGGTCTTCTGTGCAATGTGGTCATTTTCCTTGTAATGGAGCCAAATGAAATGTAAGGACAGGTTTGTTTACAGCTTAGAATGAATGAGTGGGGTTACAGAAATCAGATCAGACACAAGCTTATTTGTTAGATTTAGGAAAATAACACAGGCCCTGTTGGAAAATGACATTCTTTTATAAACTGCTCATAGATCTAGGCTTTAGGACCTAACATATATTTGCAAACTGCAAACATTTGCTTGGTCGTATAGAACCTAAATGTTGCTTAAAGGAGACAAGATGATAAAGGTTTCTTCTTTCATTCTTCCGGACCAGGGCAAACACTATTGGGTGGCATTCACATAAAAAAGGGCATTAACTTGTATAGAATCAGAAACGGGTGCCAAACAGTAACGCAATTGGAACAGTTAATTGTCAACTTTGGTAATGTAATTACTTACAGCCAGCATAATATGCTTTATATATGTTAACCCACATTACATTAACCCATATACTGAGTAATATCTGGAAATCTATTGGTAATCAACCATATACACTGATATGACATCTCAGACTTAAATATACAGTCTGGGTTATTTGTTTACTTATATTACTATTAAATTAAATATATAATTGATTGCATGACTAACAGACTAATGGGCTGGCTATTTGCTAACAGATCAACCACCAACATACAGAGATTAAGATGGAGACCTCTTATACAAGAGTATCAAATATAATGATGTCATCTGGCTGCCTTTAAGATACTCGGCCTTTCTGAGACATGTTCAGACACAGGATCCCTAATTTTCTCTTTGAAGATTAGGAAATCTGTTTTGATAAACATGCAAATAGATGCACAGATTATCTTTATAAATTAGAATAATGTTTTGACGGACATATAAAATGACTGGATCTAGTCTTTGTAAAATTATCATGACTTGGTTCTGTTGTTTCATTCTGTGGTGTGCTATCTGTCATTGTGCATAGATGTCTGTAACACATTTTGGAGGTCCGGTTTCTGTCTGGTGTAATACTTTCAGTAACAGAATTGTCATCTTGTGTAATGGATGGTTGATTATGTACAACTCAGATGTATCATCACAGGATTTATCTGCTGTTGGTGACAGTATCGATTAAAGTGGAATGCGCAAAATATCATCACATCTTCCTACAAGCCCTTGTCACCACTGAAATATTCTTTAAGCTTTTACTACCAACTTGCAATCATCAGATTATATTGCATGCTTTCTTGTACCCACTTGCTGCCACTATTACTATCATGATGTAATGTCAAGCCAATACAATGAATTTTGTGGTTTTCCATATGTTAGCCTTCATGATGAATATCACAAAGAGTTGGATAATGGAGATTGCTAGTTTCTGTTGGTGCTCTCTTTCTAAAATCTGTTCCTTGCATCCAAGTCCTGATGAGTTTGAGTCAAAAAGGGTCTCAATTCTTGTCTCCTTTAAAAATGTTAAGGAATTAACTGTACTTATCATTAAATCCCACTTAGCTGTCAACTCTGGGTAGAAATCTTTCATAACTTTGTTCGAACCGTACAGGTCTACAGCACTGAGAAAAGCCCATTGGTTCTGCGCTGGTCAAAAACAACCAACTAACTATTCTTATCCCATTTTCCAGCACTTGGGTCCACAGCCTTGTATACCTTGGCATTGCGAGTGCAAGTCTAACTACTTCTTAATTCTTATAAGGGTTTCTGCCTGTACTATTCTCACAGGGAGTGAACTCCAGATTGATGGGAAAGGTTTTCCTCATATCTCCTTGAAATTCTTGTCCCATGACCTTAGATCTATGTTCCCTGGTCATTGCTCCTTCCACCAAGGGGAAAAGTTCCTTTCTGTCTACCCTATCTATGCCCCTCATAGTTTATATATATTTCAGTCATTTCCCCACTCAATCTCCTATGTTGTAAAGAAAACAAACCCAGATTGTCAAACCTCTTCATAACTAAAACTCCCCAGTCTGGGTATCAACCATGGTAAATCTCCTCTGCACTCTCTCCAGTGCAATCACATCCCTCCTATAATGTAGATTCTAGGACGGCACACAATACTGTGGCTATGGCCTAATCAACTTTTGATACAGTTCCCTGCTCTTAAAACACTATGCTTCAGCCAACAGAGGTAAATATTCCATATGAATCATAGAATTCCTATCCTGTGGAAGCAAGCCATTCCACCTTTTGAGTCCACACCGACCCTCTGAAGAGCAACCCATCCAGACCCACCCCGTACCCCATCCCTGTAACCTACATTTCCCAAGATTAATCAACCTAACCTGCAAATCCCTGGACACTATTAGCAATTTAGCATGGCCATTGCACCTAGCTTGCACATCTTTGGATTGTGGGAGGAAACTAGACTGCTCAGAGAAAACCCACTCTGACATGGGGAGGGTGTGCAAACTCCACACAGACAGTCACCTGAGCGTGGAATCGAATCCAGGTCCCTGATTCTGTGAGGCTGCAGTGCTCACCACTGAGCCACTGTACCTGTTGTTAACTTCCTTGGTGCTTCCCAGGGTTCTACCATTTATCATGTATTTTCTTGCCTTGTTTGTCCTGCACTAGAATGCCACCACACATATATCTGGATTGAATTCCACTTGCTACTGATCAGCCCAGATGTCTAGCCTGTCTATATTCTCCTGTAACCTAAGGATATCCCCCGTTTAACTTCCCACCAATTTTCGTGTCATCACAAACTTAGTGGTCAACCCGTCAAGATTCAAGTCTAAATCATTCATATATACCACAAACAGCAAGTACCCCAATACTGATCCCAGCAGTACCTCACCGGACACAGGCTTTCAGTCAGTAAAAACACCTTTGAGCATCATCCTCCATTTCCTACCAATTCTGGTTCCAATTAGCCAAAGTTTCTTGGATTCCATGAGCTCTTACTATTGCTCTTATTGTGTACAGTTCTGGTTGCCACATTACCAAAAGGATTGTGGATGCTTTGGAGAGGGTGAAGAGAAGGTTTACAAGGATGTTGCCTGGTATGGAAGGTGCTAGCTATGAAGAGAGGTTGAGTAGGTTAGGTTTGTTTTCATTAGAAAAAAGGAAATTGAAGAGGGGCCTGATTGAGGTTTACAAAATCATGAAGGGTATAGACAGGGTGGATAGAGACAAGCTTTTTCCCAGGGTGAAGTATTCAATAATGAGAGGTCACAGTTTGAAGGTGAGAGGTGGAAAGTTTAAGCGGGATACACGCGGCAAGTATTTCACACAGAGGTTGGTGGGCGTCTCGAACGCGTTGTCAGCAGAGGTAGTAGAGGCAGGCATGGTAGATTCATTTAAGATGCGTCTGGACAGATGCATGAGTAGGTGGGGAGCAGAGGGATACAGATGCTTAGGAATTGGGCAACAGGTTTAGGCAGTAGATTTGGATCGGCTCAGGCTTGAAGGGCCGAAGGCCCTGTTCCTGGGCTGTAAATTTTCTTTGTTCTTTGTTCTTTGCTATCAGTCCCCCATGTGGGACATTGTCAAAAGTCTTATTGAAGTCCAAATTGACTACATCAAATGCATTGACCTTGTCTACACACCTAGTCACTTCTTCAGAAAACTTAATCAATTTGGTCGGACATGACGTACTCTGAGAAAAACCATGCTATCTGTTCTGGCTTAATCCCTTCCTCTCCAAATATAGATTAAATCTATCCCTCAGAATTGGTTTGACAGTGCCATCAGAATTCAGAAACATGGATTTGGGAAGGGGAAATCATGTTGACCAATCTATTAGAGGAGGTAGCGTGTGTTGTAGACATGGTGTGCTTAGATTTCTAGAAGGTATTTAATAAGGAGGCATATCAGTTGTTTTTGTGAAAAATAAAAGGTGGTAGTGTTGGGGTAGTTGGCATAGATAGATGACTAACAGGAAGGAGATAGTAGGTGTAAATAGATCTTTTTCAGGTTGGCAAAATGTGATTGATGTGCCACTCAACTGTCTACATTTCATTAGCAATGACTTTGTTGAAGGGATGGAAAGCATGGTAGTCAGGTTTGCTGACAACACAAAGATAGGTATGAAAACAAATTGTTATGAGGGCATGAGGAAGATACAAAACTAAAAATCTGAAAGAACTGCAGATGCTGGAAATCAGAAACAAAAACAGAAATTCAGGAAAAGCTCAGCAGGTCTGGCAGCATATGTGAAGAGAAATCAGAGTCTAAAAGTGTGTAGGTTAGGTGGATTGGCTGAGGTAAATGTGGGGTTACGGGAATAGGATGGGGGAGAGGGATGGGGCTGGATCCAGGTAGGATGTTCTTTGTAGGGTTGGTGCAAACTCAATGGGCCAAATGGCCTCTTTCCAAGCTGTAGGGATTCTATGATTCTACAGTTGCCAAAAATATAAGCTAGTAATCAATAAATCTAATAATGTATTCATGAGAAAACTCTCTTCTGAAAGAATATGGAACTCACAGCCGCAGGGAGTAGGCGAGGTAAATAACGTAGATACATTTAAGCAGAAGCTGGATGTAACACACGGAAGAAGGACCAGAGAATATGTAATAAAAACTAAAAAAGATGCAGAAACCAAGCGGTTCCGGCAGCATTCGTGGAGAGAAAAACAGTTAACGTTTTGAATCCAATAATCAAAACGAGAAGAATATGTTGATGGGTTTGAAGGGTGAGGTTGAGGTCCATGTGCAGTACATATACTGGTCTTTTCTGTGCTGTAAACATTACGTAACTTTAGTTGCCTAGGTTTTGCATTCATATCAGTATCATGCTTTGGACACCTCTCTTAATTTGCAACTGGATCTATGTTCGCTTATGCAAATGGCTCATTCAGAATATTTGAGTGTTGTTTGTATCTTCCCAGTCTGCTACAGTTTGCAATGATTTTTAGAATTGACTTGTTTCTATACAAAATTATCTGTATTCAGGGACTATCCTAGGCAATTGAGTACTAAGGATACAAATGGCATTTACAAACTGTCACTTGGATATTCCTATCCTGATATAGCTAGGATTTAGAATTGTTCTTCCTTGGTGATGACAGTAGAGCACTTGCTTAATCAGGAGCATGTAATCTATCACAAATGGAAGGAGAGGAAGTAACTCCAATATTACAGGAAGAGCTTGGGTAGTAAAAGAACATATAGGTACAGGAGTAGACCAGACAGCCTTTCTCAGCTGTTCCACCTTTCGACAATACCTGATCCAAATGTCCCTTCAGCTCCGTATTCTGACTTATTCTCTGGAACTCCTGATTCCTATTTATTTCAAAGATTATCTTTTAATATATTCTAGTCTTCAAAGAGCTGTGGGGTAGGGAACTCCAAAGATTCACAAATCTCTGATAGTTCTGGTTTTAAATGGACTATCTCTTGCCTTGAAACTCGAGCCCATAGTTTTACCTATCCCCACATGGTGAAATATCCTCTGAGCATTGAGCCTGTGAAGCTACCTTTTATCTGATAGAATCTGATATATTTCGATAAGATTACCTCTCATTTAATGAACTTCAATGTACATACACCTAATTTGCTCAGCTTTTCTTCTAAATCCTCTTCATTCCAGGAATCAGTTAAATTGAAATGCCTTCAATGATGCAAGCCCATTCCTCCTTACCCCTCTATCTATAGGGTGGCACAGTGGTTCATACTGGTGCCTCACAGTGCCAGGGACCTGGGTTCAATTCCAGACTCTGGCAATTGTCTGTGTGAGGTTTGCATATTCTCCCCATGTCTGTGTGGGTTTCTTAACTGCCCTCTGGGCAATTAGGGATGGGCAAAAATTCCTGGTCTAGCCAGTGATGCTCTCATCCCATGAAGGAATAAAAAATGCCTATCACTCACCACTTATGCTGTTTAGCATGCGAGTAGTGCTGCTTGCAGCTTTTAGGAATGCCTGGTGCTGTTCCTGAAATGTCCCCAGGGTCGATTCCCTAGCTTGATGGTAATGATGGGGTAGGGTATATACCTGGCCATGAGGTTATAGGTTCTGTTTGAGTACAATTCTACTGCTTTGTGTTTAAAATCTATCCCATTTGACAGGGCGACAGTACACATCACAGTGGAGAGATGCTCAACTTGAAGGCTCGTTTTTGTCTTCTTAAGGACTGTACTATTGCTGTCATGGACATATGCACATTCCAAATATAGACCGGTTAGGTTGAGGTCAAGTATCTTTTTTCACTTTTGATAGTTCCGTAACAACTTGCTGCAGACCTAGCTTAATAACTATTCTTTAGGATTCAAAGTTTGTGAGAAGATTTGTAGCTCGGGTGCTCGTTGTTGTGGTTCTGTTCGCCGAGCTGGGAATTTGTGTTGCAGACGTTTCGTCCCCTGTCTAGGTGACATCCTCAGTGCTTGGGAGCCTCCTGTGAAGCGCTTCTGTGATCTTTTCTCCGGCATTTGTAGTGGTTTGAATCTGCCGCTTCCGGTTGTCAGTTCTAGCTGTCCGCTGCAGTGGTCGGTATATTGGGTCCAGGTCGATGTGCTTATTGATTGCATCTGTGGATGAGTGCCATGCCTCTAGGAATTCCCTGGCTGTTCTCTGTTTGGCTTGTCCTATAATAGTAATGTTGTCCCAGTCGAATTCATGTTGCTGGTCATCTGCGTGTGTGGCTACTAAGGATAGCTGTTCGTGTCGTTTCGTGGCTAGTTGGTGTTCATAGATGCGGATCGTTAGCTGTCTTCCTGTTTGTCCTATGTAAGCAACCTATGAAGGCAACCACCCCAACACACACAAAAGAAGTTGCATCAAGACACTATTCAAAGGGCCACAACACACTGCAGTACACCAGAACTGCAAAAAGAGGAAGAAGAACACTTATACAATATATTCGCCAAAAACGGATACCCGCGCAATTTCATCAACAGATGCCTAAGGGAAAGACAACGGAACGAGGACATGCCGCAACCCAAAGGACTAGCCACACTACCATACATCAAGAGCATTTCCGAACTGACAACCAGACTACTGTGACCACTAGCACACAAACCAACAGCCACTCTCAGACAACAACTCACCAGAACGAAGGACCCGATACCCAGCATGAGCAAAACCAATGTCGTGTACAAAATCCCATGCAAGGACTGCACAAAACACTAGATAGGGCAAACAGGAAGACAGCTAACGATCCTCATCCATGAACACCAACTAGCCACGAAACGACACGACCAGCTATCCTTAGTAGCCACACACGCAGATGACCAGCAACATGAATTCGACTGGGACAACACTATTATTATAGGACAAGCCAAACAGAGAACAGCCAGGGAATTCTTAGAGGCATGGCAACATCCACAGATTCAATCAATAAGCACATCGACGTGGACCCAATATACCGACCACTGCAACGGACAGCTGGAACTGACAACCGGAAGCGGCAGATTCAAACCACTACAAATGCCGGAGGAAAGATCACAGAAGCGCTTCACAGGAGGCTCCCAAGCACCTAGACAGGGGACGAAACGTCTGCAACACAAATTCCCAGCTCGGCGAACAGAACCACAACATATTCTTTAGGACTCACCCAGTTCAGTCAATAATGGTATTGGCTAGCTACTCTTGGTAATGGACATTAAAGACTCTTGCCCAGGGTACATTCTGTGCCCTTGCCACTTTCAGAGTTTCCTCGAAGTGATATTCAATAGGGACAGCGAATGATTCATCAGCTGAGGGGGGATTCAATACATGATAATCAGGAGGTTTTTTTCCCATGCTTCATGAGAATTTATGGTGTTTGATGTCAATTTTGGGCATACCCAAGGCAATTTCCTCCCCACTGTGTCTGCATCTCATGTCAAAGTGACCACACATTCCCAGGGCTGATGATAATGATGCCTGGGATATTGTCTATAACTATGATTATATCATACTACTGCTTGAGTAGTTGGTGAGACAGCTTTGCCAATTTTGGCATTAGGCCCCAGCTGTAAGTGAGGAGGACTTTGCAACATTGGTGGCTCTAGGTTTCTGTTATCATTTCTTGTGCCAAGGAGAATGCTGGGCTGTCCTTCCAGTTCAATTTCTTTTGTAAGACTTTGAAGTAATTAGGTAGGTTACATCCCTGGCTAAACCATCTCAGAAGCCATTTAAGAGTTAACCGCATTGTTGTGGATCTGCAGTCACTTGTAGGCAAGACCAGGTGAGGACAGCAGATTTTCCTTCCCAAAAGAAACATTACTGAACCAGATGAGTTTTTAACAACAATCAGTTCATGGTCAGACTAGACTAGATTTAATTTCAGATTAATTACTTGAGATCAAAGTCTACCTTCTGGCAATATGGGATTTGAACCTATGCTCCCAAAGCATGGGATTAGATTACTACACTGACAATACCATCACCTTCTATTAATAAGTGATGCTGATAGCTTGAAATTAATTTTTGCTTCTTTTCCCTGTTTTTTGACTATTCTTGGAATATTTTTAACATCTTTCATATGACTACAAATACAAAACATTTTATCATTGTTTCTGTCAGTTCTTTGATTTCCATCAATAATTTCCCCTTTACATTCTCTAAGGGAGGACCATAGCTACTTTCTTCCTTTTTATATATTTTGTGGAAGTTTTTATTGTCTATTCTTATCCTTTCTACCTGAGCAACATAATATGCCTTTTCTTTCATTTTGACACTATCCCAAACTTCTTCAGGTAATTAGGGATGTTTCAATCTTCTCAGAGAGTCCATGCTTCTCAGAGGGATATCTTTGTTGCTAGTTATGACATATTTGCTTAAATATATGGTAATACATATCTGCAGACAACTTTTCATTTATTTCTACTTCGGCCAGCTTTGTCTTCAAACCTTTGCAGTTGTCTGTAATTAATTTTAAGACTCTCCAATTGAGTGTGAAATCCTTTTATGTTTTCATCAAGGGCAACTCAGGACTGGCCCAGACAATCAAGCATTTTGTGAATAAAAAAATAACAGATCACTCTTCCCTCGAGGAGCCTTTACTCTGAGATTATTAATTAATCCCCTCTTATTACATGCTAACCAACCTAAAGTGGCCTTTAGATGTATGTTCCACAAAGCATTATTCTAACAACTGTCCTTAATACATGAAATGAATTTGTCCTTAAACCTGCCTTTCCTAATTTGACTCGTCCAATTTATATGAAAATTAAAGTCTCCTACCATTATTTCAGTACCTTAGTTTCAAACACACATTATTTCTTGAGGTATTCTCTGTCAGAGAGTGTGGTTACTGTCAGGAGATCTATAAACCATTTCTACCAGTGCCTTCAGTGGCTTTGTTCTCTTCGTATTTCTTTTCCTACTCAAACAAATTTTAAATCTTGTTCTTTTAAGCCAAGACAATTTGTCATTACTGTACTGATCTCATCCTTTATTGATAGAACATATGGCAGCAGAATCTGGATTGGGGAAAATGTACTTGTTGGCTATCTTCCAACATAGCTCTTCATTCAACACTATCTCTGCATTTTACTCCTGAACATTAATGAATCTTTAAGTGCAGGCTGCCTAATTGTTTGGCAATTGCCAAATGCCTGTAAAACCTTCCATGGTTTGACAATCATCAATACTGAAGCAAACTTGAAACTGGAGTGAACTCAAAAAGTTAACTCTGTTTTCTCTCCACAGATGCTGCCAGACCTGCTGAGTTTCTCGAGCAATTTCTGTTTTTGTTTATTTTTGTAATCATGCTCTGTCATCTTTTGAAAAACCCTTATCACAAAATAAAATTCATTCACAGGAGCAATTAGTGATGGGCGTTAAATAGAGACCTAGTCAGTGATGCCCACATCTATAAAAGATTCTTTAAAAAGCTCAGAAAATGCATGGTGACAACTGAGGTAATGAACAGTTTTTAGCTTGTGAATGTGGAGTGCTGTAGATGTGGCTTGGGCTACTGATTAACAGGCACCTCCTGCTTAGACAGCCAATGAAAGGAATTGGATCCTGTACAGTTCTGTTGTATTCCTACAACATTATTATGCTCATATTTAAAACACCCATAATCCTTGCAGGGGGAATTACTATTGGCTTAAAAGGCAGAATATTGTTGAGCCCCAAATTCAGTAAACTCGAATAAATACTCTTGTGAGAGTTCCTAAATGTGTTATACAGAAACTTCAATCCCCGCCATTAGCAATTGTACCAGTATTGTCAGGAGGTATCAAACCTAATACAGCAGGCAAATTCAGAGGATGGAACAGAAACAGTGGCTGGAGGTGGGAAGTCATGGCAAGGGCGGGGCAGGAGAAAGGTAAATGAAATTAGCAGCTTCGCCACTGCAATGTAATCATATACAGAACTGTATCTTGTTAAATGCACTTTTCACAAACATAACAGATGTGAATGAGCATTTTTAAAATTTAAACAAAGACATAATTGTGAATTGTACAAAATTCAAAGCGAATGAATGACCTGAATTAAAACAGAAACAATTTGTGCATTTGTCTCTAACAGGGATTAGATTCTGTCTTTTGTCATTGTGAGGCATGAATGCTTTGTCTTGTTCATGATTTGGTTTTGTCATAATCCAATTTAATATAAATCTACCAGCTGATTCACCAACGCCTGGCAGTAAATGAATGATAGGATATGCAATGTACTGTGTGCATTAGTCTGGTTATAATCCAATTCAGGATTAAAAATAAAAGGATCAGTGTTGATCGCACCAACCTAAACTATTAGAATAATGTGTTGCCCGTTTTCCTTTCTAGTATTTTGAATTTTGTAGCCACTACTGTGTGTCTTTCTCATGTACAACGTTGAATAGTTTGTTCACTGACCTTGCCCCTGTCATTCTGTGGCTGACAGATAAGAATATCCTTCATTTGCACTTAACTCATGCTGTCTCTTTTTTTTATTCGGGGATCAAATGCTGAAGACCAATGCACAACTCAACAATGGTCTAACTCTAAACTAGCAAAATACATCTATTTAACATCTGGATATCTGTCCAAAATAGAAGGTCAATGTGACTTTCCATTTTGAAGTCCAGTGCTACAAATATGATCAAGCTTTTCTGGCATGTTATACTGTCCCATTGAGATGGCCTAGGTATGATACAATCTGATGGACATGTCCAATATTATAAACTGTCCATTTGAACATGTCTCCAGAACAGTGCAGTTAGGACACTAAGGGCAAAATCTTCTAGCCTTAGAAGATAGAATTAGGATGCCCAACCTGCAGAATCAGCAGTGACCACAGTCTTGCAGAGCTGTCACCTCTGACTTGTTGAAGCTCTGAGAGGCTGAATCCCCTCCTGGAGATGGAGAGAAGTCTTGCCTCATGCTAATTAAAAAGTCTTCATCTAAAAATATTAAAATGTGACAGTCCAACTAAGGGGAAGCAGGCTAACATTTATGCTATGGAGCAGGGAGGCCACTCTCAGTGTAAAATCCATTCCACTGTTTTAAGTGTAAGGCTTTTTTGCATTATTTACTGTTCACTTTATAATATGATTGGATATAGTCATGTGAGACAAAGCTCTGTTTAGTCTCATGTTTTTATGTTGTCTGAAGACGTTTTATTATCTAACTGGATAAAAATATACTTTATTATGGTGTATAAACCCATGTGCTTTAATCTCCAAGATTCACGTGCATTCCACCTTCTAATTGCTGTAAACTTTAACGTCAGCCGAGTGCCAAAATGCCTTTTTAATTATCAGTCCAAACACTTCACAGCATCTGAATAATTTTCTGGTGATATCTTCTTTAATTCAGGAAGTGATTCAGAGTACAGTGTTTTTTCTTTTGTGCTTTGTGATTCTATCAAGGTCTGCTGCCACTAAAAAGCTCTCCTTACCTCTAAATGGATGATGAATTGTTTCTGATGATCTTCAAAGGTTAAAATTACAACATTTTATTCTGACAATTCTTTTCATTCATTCATGAGATGTAGATATGACTGGGTAGGCCGGAATTTACTCCCAATTCTTAACTGCCTGGACAAAAAGAGGTGGTGAGCCATCTTTATGAACCACTGTAGACCCTGGGGTATAGGGATACCCAAAGAGCTGGTAGGAAGGAAGTTGTAGGATTTTGACTAAGTGACAGAGAAGGAACAGTGATGCAGTTCCAATTCAGGGTGGTGTGTGGCTTGAGGTGAACATGCAGATCCTAGTGTTCCGATACAGCTACTGCCCTTGTCTGTCTAGGCGGTAGAGGTCACAGTGTTGTGACACAAGAATTGAAGCGAAGGGAACAGGCGTAGACCATACAGCATGTCAAACTTGCTCTGCCATTCAATGGCTGATCTTGGGCTTCAACTCCACTTTACTGCCTATTCACTTGATTATCCATGAGACAATAATCTGTCTATCAGATCTCAGACTAGGAGTTTGTAAACCCACCTTTATTCAGGAATAAAAGTTTCACTTGTTTAGAAAACATTTAAAGAAAATTCAAGAGAAAAATCTTACTGAAAACTTACATTGAGGGGTGACCTTATAGACGTTTATAAAATTATGAAGGGCACGGATAGGGTAAATAGTGGGTGACACGGTGGCACAGTGGTTAGCACTGCTGCCTAACAGCGCCGGAGACCCGGGTTCAATTCCCACTTCAGGCGACTGACTGTGTGGAGTTTGCACATTCTCCCCGTGTCTGCGTGGGTTTCCTCCGGGTGCTTCGGTTTCCTCCCACAGTCCAAAGATGTGCAGTTCAGGTGAATTGGCCATGCTAAATTGCCCATAGCGTTAGGTAAGGGGTAAATGTAGGGGTATGGGTGGGTTGTGCTTCGGCGGGTCGGTGTGGACTTGTTGGGCCAAAGGTCCTGTTTCCACACTGTAATGTAATCTATTTAGTAAAGACTACTTAAAAACATCAAGTGTCCATAAGACCATAAGACACAGGAGCAGAACTAGATAGATAGGATAGTGAAGAAGGCGTTTGGTATATTTTCCTTTATTGGTCAGGGTATTGAGTACAGGAGTTCGGAGGTCATGTTGCGGCTGTACAGGACATTGGTTAGGCCACTGTTGGAATATTGCGTGCAATTCTGGTCTCCTTCCTAGCGGAAAGATGTTGTGAAACTTGAAAGGGTTCAGAAAAGATTTACAAGGATGTTGCCAGGCTTGGAGGATTTGAGCTATAGGGAGAGGCGGAACAGGCTGCGCTTGTTTTCCCTGGAGTGTCGGAGGCTGAGGGGTGACCTTATAGACGTTTACAAAATTATGAAGGGCACGGATAGGGTAAATAGGCAAAGTCTTTTCTTTGGGGTCGGGGAGTCCAGAACTAGAAGACATAGGTTTAGGGTAAGAGGGGAAAGATATAAGAGACCTAAGTGGCAACTTTTTCACACAGAGGGTGGTACGTGTATGGAATGAGCTGTCAGAGGAAGTGGTGGAGGCTGGTACAATTGCAATATTTAAAAGGCATTTGGATGGGTATATGAATAGGAAGGGTTTGGAGGGATATGGGCCGAGTGCTGGCAGGTGGGACTAGGTTGGGTTGGGATATCTGGTCGGCATGGACGGGTTGGACTGAAGGGTCTGTTTCCATGCTGTACATCTCTGAGTCTATAATTAGGCCATCTGGCCTATCAAGTCTGCTTTGCCATAAAATGAGATCACGGCTAATCTTCAACACCACTTTCCTGCCTTTTCCCTATAAAATTAAAATTAAAGCAGTGATGCCTGTTTTTGCATCATGTATTTTGTAAGCATCTTAAAAATAGTCTGCCACATGTTTTATCAAGAAAGAGGCTCCTCTTTAAAGTTAACACTATATTGTCAGTCTTAATATTAATTTAATATTATTTTATACAAATTTCAACACTTAACGTGTAGGGTTGGCATTTCAATAACATTGTGGAAGGGAATTGAAAGCATATGCAAGGTCATGCTCTTGATGGGCAAATAAGGAAAGAACTTGCATTTGTATTACACATTTTACAACTTCAGGACACTCTAGAGTGTTTTACAGCAAATGAAATAATTTTGAGATGCAGAACACTGTTGTATATCAGAAATGTGACAGCTGATTAGTGCACAGCAACTCCCAAAAACAGCGATATGACAGTGACCAGAAAATCTGTTTCTATGATTTGGAGGGTGGGGGTTAAATAATGGCCAGAGCACTAGGGAACTTTAATATTCACCTGAGAGAGTCGACAAAGTGGCAGTTTAACACTTTAACCAAAAGAAGAATGTTTTTATCCCAATGAATCTCTTCTCTCTGCTATATTAATGAAGTATTAACCTATTTATTTTAATAGTTTAAAACTCCATTAAATGGTTAACACCTTTAATTAGGACATATAGAGGAATGTCATGCTGTGTTACGCTTTGTCAATTAACACTGACTACACTAGTTTCTGGGTTCTTAATGTGTTACCAAGCTGAAGTATGAAGTTATTCTTTTACCTCCTTCCAATAATAATATGCATTTAGAGTTAAATTCCAAACTGCTGAAAACTGGAATGACGACAGTGCTGATCATGACAGGAAAACCATTAAGGGCACAGACTACTGCACTCATTGGCTTGAATCTGCAGCAATTTAAGGGGGGGTAGGAGCAGTTCATTATTCTTAATGTCCTGACTGATGAAGGAGATGGTGCTGCTAATATTTGGAGCAAGCAACACTAAAGTGGTGGCAAACAGCATGGCGGAAACAATAATGGCACGTCTTAATAATAATGGCATATCTTCATATTGTTTCACATCCCACTGCCCCCTCATCTCAAAATCTCATCTGATTTTCAAACTGCACATTCCAGCTCCCTTTGCCCCGACCATATCCTTCCACCTTGCATCTTTCAGACACCCAGGAATGGCAACCTGGCCCGGTGGTGGTCAAAGAGCAATGGGTGTAAGTGAAAAAAGACAGTGGGGATGACGAAACACTGTCATTCAGTCACTTACAGCCATAAGCTTAGGTATGACACCATGCAATTTACAGGGTGGTTAAAGGAGGGATTTGTACATAATGAGTCACTGGGCAGGCATTCCCTGTAATCAGAGTAGGAGGTGAGGGTAGTGAAGGTGCCAACTCACTGTAGAGACAGGTATCACATGAGATCAAATATGGAGAACTCTAATGACCACTTTGAAGACAGAATGAAAGGTAATTAGTTCTCTTTAAATTGAGAGCCTCAGTAATCTCCCTTATGCAACAGTAAACACAAAATTGTCACAGTTTGCGAATATCTCCAGCCTGGCTGGAGCCTAATGCTTAAAGGCTTTGTACCAGTTCGTCTTCACAAGTATTGGCAATGTGCTCCACATGACTCTGAAGTTGGTATTTGTGGCTGAATCAAGTACGTGAGTTTGTCCTCAGTGAAGTGTCTCACATGGCGTGATTTTGTCTGTTTCGTAATGGCATTGACTGCAAAATAGATGATGTCAAATCACTGTTACACTAACATGACCGTTACTGCAACTCGTGCAGGATGTGTGAGTTCATTTCACATGCTGCTGATGTTACCCCAAAATGGGTGCTAAACATTTAAATTGTGTGCCCAGTCCTGACTCTGTAACCACCTGACTGCATTTGCCTTGGTTTGAAATGTTTCCAAATTACACTATTATCGAGAAAGAATGAGATGTTTTCAGGTTTAGCACAGAATTAAAAAGCACTTCCAAATATATGATGACTTTAGCAATCGTGACTCTTTCCAAAGTACCTTCCAGGTGCTGTTGTGATGTAGAATCAACGTAAATACATTCAGATCCCACAACCAGCAATCATCTGTTTTATGGTGTTAGTAGAAGGATGAATGTTGACTAGGACATGAAGAGATTCTCTTCTATTCTAAGTGACATGGAAAGTTTTACAAGCTCCTGAGAATTTTAATGTCTTATTCAAAAGGTAGTATGTTTGGAAGTTTACTGAAGGGAGAATCTTACAGGGGTCTGAATGATGTGGGCTTTTGTGAAAAATGTGCTGGAATTACTATCAGGAATAATTCAGAGCATCTTTTAATTAAGTTCTGGGTGTTGAGGTGAGATTCTTGCTAGGTGTCTATTTAGGGGTATTATTGCTTTTTGAATACCTTATTACCTGATGAAGGAACAGTGCTCTGAAAGCTTGTACTTTCAAACAAACCTGTTGGCCTATAACTTGGTGCTGTTGTGATTTTAATTTTGTCCACCCCAGTCCAGCACTGGCACATCCGCATCACTTTATTTATATTCAAGTTCTATCCTATTGTGCGCTGAAACGAAAATAAACATTCAGAATTTGTGAAATGGAAGTCAGAGCAGTATCTGGTTACTTTAGCTCATGCCTGGCTGCAAACAGCCTCCACCTTATGCAACACACAAGACCATCTCAGGGTACCATTTATGGGCACCAGCTGCGCGCACCCCTCATCCATGGACATTGGCATCTGATATTTGCCTTCCCATCTTCATGACACCTCTCACCTCCACTGGCAGTGTGCTCTGACAGCACAGAGCTGTGTTACAGGGTGCACTGGCACCTCACGTTGAAAGGTTGCTGCAGGACACGTGGTGTACAGGGACATGGCCAGCTCATGGTTAGACCAGGTTTCATCTATTAACACTTGCTCATTTAGCGCTGACCTTGATACTCACTGTGTCTCTGCATTACTTGCCTTGCCTTGCCTATTTGCTCACTTGCACAACCAGGCAGCTTGCATTGCTACTCAGCTCCCTTATGTCCAGATAAGGGAGTGTACATCTTGCTGTATGGTAATGTGCTACATCCACTTCATACCTACACCATGTGTCAACAGTTTATGTAATAAATATACTACGCCTGCAGCAAGGACATAGCCATCTCTCTATTCTTTGGGGAGCAGTCCCCACTGATGTCCAAGGAGGTACCCGTTAGTTAAGGAACCTGGCACTGCTAGGGATCAGTTAGCTCAGTTATCTGGATGGTTGGCTTGCAATGCAGAGTGATGGCAACAGTGCGAGTTCAGTTCCTGGGCTGACTGCGGTCACCATGAAGGTCACACCTTGCCCTACATCTGCGCCATGGTGACCCTCAGGTTAACCCACCACCAGTTGTGTGTCTCATGAGAGAACAGTCCTGATTTAAATCCCTAGCACAGTAAGTCAAAGGTAAGCTTCAATACCAGTCCAGGGTTTTTTGGTCTTATTGGTAATGGAGTAAGTACCTCTGCAGTGTGGGCATTGGGTCCCAGTTAATCCTATGGCTCCATAGTTTGTGAGTCTAGTCAGGGAGATGTACGAGCATCGGTTAGGAGCTTCTCACCTGGGAATCTCCAGTTGGGTTGCTCAAGAGGATGTGCCATGGCCAGTCTGTTGGGACTTCTCAGAGAAACTAGGGGAACGTGAGATTGGGGAACAAAGAGGCTCGAGGACTTATAGATGCAAATTGGGAGCTGCAGGCTGATGGGAATGGTGGATAACAATTGTGAAGTGGGGCAGCAGTATTTGAGAGGGGGTGGGAATGCAGTGGACCATGGATAGGGTTGGTGTAATATGGGAGGCGTGTTGAAATTGAGCAGTTTAGACATATACTCTCAAGTTGAGAGGACACCTAATTGAGCTATATAAGGTGTTAAAGAGGCTGACAAAGTAGACGTAGAATAGGATGTTTCCTTATGTGGGGCAATCTAGAATAAGTTTAGGATGAGAGGCGGTAGATTTAAAACAGAGGCGGAGAAATTACTTCTCTCAAAGGGTCATGAATCTGTGGAATTCACTATCCCTGAGTGCAGAGGATGCTGAAACATTCAGTAAATTTAAGGAGGAGATAGACAGATTTTTAACTAGTGACTAGTTGAAAGGTTATGGAGATTGGACTGGAGTTAAGGCTGAGATGAAATCAGCCATGATCAGCTTCAGGGGCTGAATTGCCTACTCCTGCTCCAGGTTCATATGGTTCTTCTATGTTTGTTCATATTCAGGAGCATCCTGACTCCATAGGGAGTCCCTCTCCCACTGCAACTCCCAGGTACTCTATGCTACTTCCTCCCCACCCCCAACCTCCTCTAGCTTATCTCTCCACGCTTCAGGCTCACTGCCTTTTTTCCTGATGAAGGGCTTTTGCCCGAAACGTCGATTTCGAAGCTCCTCGGATGCTGCCTGAATTGCTGTGCTCTTCCAGCACCACTGATCCAGAATCTGGTTTCCAGCATCTGCAGTCATTGTTTTTACCTTCATGATCACTCCTGGCATGGTCACCTCATTTACTAGGGCCTGGGGGTTAAAGGGAGCTAGGTGCAAGCTCATGTCCCCACCAAACCCATTGACATGACCCTACTCATGCCCATCTACCTCTGCCCGTGGTAAATGAGGTGACCATGCCAGGTCTGATCATATGCTGAAGTCTGGGGATTCCTGACCATTTCCCCCTTCTCCGACATGTTTAAAGTGATTGTTCATCATCAAATAGGGCGACTTCAGAATGCCATTGCTCATTCAGGCGCATGGTGGACTTTTAAAGATCATGAAGGTGCTGGTCTTTTGGCAAATGTCTGGTGAGTGGCTAGTTTTTTTCAAGAGTGGTGAGAGATAAGAAGGGGCTAGAATTGGGCACGTGTTCAATACGGTTGGAGTAGGTAGTTAATAAGATGAGTTTGGTATGATATGATGGGAAATCTCACTCGGCCTCATGTGAAAGTCATCATAACTGAGACTCAGTCAAATAGACATAAAATTCAGCCCTAAGTGTCAGCCTAACCTTTGGCCTCAATTATGTTGTTTAAACCCATAAACTTTGAGTTGCGGCAATACTGCTTCCCCTGTTGGGAGTTTATATTCTATTTTTTTGCATGCTATCCATGCAGGGAGACTTTAATAAGGATGTGCAGTAAACATCCAGTTTTCATTTATGTGTGGCCTTGGTGGAAGCATCAATTACCAAAGAACAAAAAACAAAGAAAATTTACAGCCCAGGAACAGGCCCTTCGGCCCTCCAAGCCTGAGCCGATCCAAATGTACTTTCTAAACCTGTTGGTCAATTTCTAAGCATCTGTATCCCTATACTCCACACCTACTCAAGCATCTGTCCAGACACAACTTAAATGAATCTACCGTGCCTGCCTCTACCACCTCTGCTGGCAATACGTTCCAAACACCCACCACCCTCTGTGTGAAGTACTTGCCACATGTATCTCTCTTAAAGTTTCCATCTCTCACCTTGAAAGTGTGACCTCTCGTTATCGAATCCTTCACCCTGGGAAAAAGCTTGTCTCTATCCACCCTGTTTATACCCTTCATGATTTTGTAAACCTCAGTTGGGTCCCCCCTCAATCTCCTTTTTTCTAATGAAAATAAACCTAACCTACTTTAACCTTTCTTCATAGCTAACACCTTCCATACCAGGCAACATCCTCGTAAACCTTCTCTGCACCCTCTCCAAAGCGTCCACATCCTTTTGGTAATGCGGCGACCAGAACTGTACACAGTATTCTAAATGTGGCCGAACCAATGTCTTGTACAATGTTAACATGACTTGCCAGCTCTTATACTCAATACCCTTCCAATGAAGGCAAGCATACTATATGCCTTCTTGACCACTCTATCCACCTGTGCAGCAACTTTCAGGGTACAATGGACCTGCACTCCCAGATCTCTCTGCTCATCAACTTTTCCCAAGGCTCTTCCATTCATTGTATAATTCGCTCTAGAATTATACTTGCCCAAATGCATCACCTCACATTTGTCTGGATTGAAAACCATCTGCCACTTTTCAGCCCAACTCTCCAGTCTATCTATATTCTCCTGGATTCTCTGACAGTCCCTTATACTTTCTGCTACTCCACCAATCTTCGTGTCATTGGCAAACTTGCTGATCATACCAACAGTGCCCTCTTTCAAATCATTTATGTATATTACAAACAACAGTGGCCCCAACACTGACCCCTGTGGAACACTACTGGTTACCTTTCTCCATTTCGAGAAACTCCCTTCAACTACTACTCTCTGTCTCCTGTTGCTCAACCAGTTCTTTATCCATCTAGCTAGAATACCCTGCACACCATGTGACTTCACTTTCTCCATTAGTCTACCATGGGAAACCTTATCAAATGCCTTACTAAAGTCCATGTATATGACATCAACAGCCCTTCCTTCATCTATCAACTTGGTCACTTCCTTGAAGAACTCTATTAAGTTGGTAAGGCACGATCTCCCCCACACAAAACCATGTTGCCTATTACTGATAAGCCCATTCTTTTCTAAATATAAATAGATCCTATCCCTCAGTAGCTTCTCCAGCAACTTTCCCACCACCGACGTCAGGTTCACTTGTCTATAGTTACCCGGAATATCCCTACTGCCTTTCTTGTACAGGGGGACAACATGAGCAACCCTCCAGTCCTCCGGCACCTCACCTGTATTTAAGAATGCCACAAAGATATCTGTCAGGGCCCTAGCTATTTCCTCTCTCACTTCTCTCAGCAACCTGGGATTTGTCCACCATAATAACCTCTAGCCTACCCAACACATCTTCCCTACTTATGCCAACGTGATCCAGAGTAACCAAACTTCTATCTCTAATCTCAACATTCATCATGTTCCTCTCCTCAGTGAACACTGATGCAAAGTAATCATTCAGAATCTCACCCACTCTCTCAGGTTCGACACACAGCCTTCCTTCATTATCCTTTAGTGGACCAATCCTTTCTCTAGTTACCCGCTTGCTTCTTATATAAGAATACAATGCTTTGGGATTCTCCTTAATTCTGCTCGCTGAAGCTATTTCATGACCCCTTTTAGCCCTCTTGATTTCTCGTTTAAGACTTGTCCTACTCTTCCGATATTCTTCCAGGGCCTGTTCTGTTTTTAGCTGCCTAGACCTTATGTATGCTTCCCTTTTCCTCTTTGCTAGTTGTACAATTTCTCCTGTCATCCACGGTTCACGAATCTTGCCCTTCCTATCCTTTGCCTTCAACGGGACATGCCTATCCTGTACTATCTTTAACCTAGCTTTGAAAGCCTTCCACAACTTAAATATGGACTTCCCTTCAAATAGCTGTGTCCAATCCACATTTCCGAACTCCTGCCTAATTTTGATATAATTGGCCTTGCCCCAGTTTAGTACTCTTCCCTTAGGACTAGGAGGCATAGATTTAAGATGAGGGGCAGGAGGTTTAGAGGACATTCATAGAGTCATAGAGCATGGAACAGACCCTTCAGTCAAACACATCCAAGTGGACTAGTATCCTCAACTGACCTAGTCCCATTTATCAGCATTTGGCACATATCCATCTAAACCCTTCCTATTTATGCACCCATCCAGATGCCTTTTAAAAGTTGTAGAGGTCATTCTGCTATAATGTGCATTTCGATAACACAAATTTACTATAACATGTTTGATGAATTAGTGACACTGTTTCTAAAGCGCAAAGTTTTAAAGCGTATATTGGTTATAACGTAATTCCGGCCCCATTCGTTTAAATAGTGTTGCTATTAAATCATTTTCTTATAACACAGGATTGCACAAGAATGGAACTACCACATTAAAGAAGAGCTGACTGTAATTGTACCAGTCCCCACCACTTCTTCTGGTGGCTCGTTCCATACACACACCATGGTCTGTGTGAAAAAGTTGCCCCTCAGGTCCCTTTTAAATGTTTCCCCTCTCAGCTTAAACGTATGGCTTTAATTTTGGACTCCACTACTCTTGTCTATGTTATCCTATCCATGCCCCTTATAATTTTATAAACCTCTGTAAAGTCATCCCTCAGCATCTGACGTTCCAGGGAAAAAAAGCCTCAGGCTATCCAGCCTCTTCCTATGGCTCAAACACTCCATCCCTGGCAACATCCTTGTAAGTCTTTACTGAACCCTTGGAAGAGTAACAACATCCTTCCTAGAGAAACACCAGCTTCCTCACCCCTTGCCAACCACAATTTCTCCTAATTATCTTGACCTACCCATACCACTTAACAAGCTTCCTTGCCATTTACCCATTGGCATCCTACCCCCACCCCAGCTGACACTGTATCCATCTGGCATCTACTTAACTGGCACTCAAACCTCCCAGCACCCTGACAAGAAGCTTAGGTTATGTGTTTAACACTTTGACAGCAGCTGTCAAAGTAGTTGTCAAGTGAAGAAAAATTCAATCATCCAGAGAGTGGTGGGAATCTGGAGCTCACTGCCTGAAGGGGTGGTAGAGGGAGAAACTCTTGTAACATCTAGGAAATATTTAGATGTGCATTTGCTATGCCAAGGCTATGGGCCAAGTGCTGGAAAATGGGATTGGAATAGTTGAGTGGTTGTTTGTTTTAACCAGTGCAAGTTCGATGGGCCAAAGGGCCTTTTTCCTGTGTTGTAGATTTCTATGACTCTGTGACCTTACAGTCCAAGTTTCCATATGTGCTCTGCTCTGATTGACAAAAATATTGGCAATGAATCAATTTTCCTGTGGTTTTCATGTTCTTGTTTAATTTGACTTGGAACACATACCAAAGGGATGGATAATTCTACGTTACCTTGCACAGAGCTCTGCTCTCAGAACTGTCAACAGCAACTGCCTTGCATTTAACTTTCTGCTTTCTGTTTTCCCCTCTCCACTGACATTGCAGTTAATTCAAGTTGAACTAAGACGTTTTTTTAAAATAAGCGCAGGATAATAATCCCACCACATTTGAAACATCTGGAATTAAAACCTTGTCTCATTAATGGTGACCATGACAACAATTGTTGGTTAGCATAAGAAGCAATATGGTTGTTTAAGGAAGGAAGTCTTCTGTCTTTACCCAGTCTGGCATGTCTGCAATTCAGGATTCACAGCAATGTGGTTCAAGGGCAATTTGGGATGTGGGCAATAAATACTGGCCATACCAGTGACACCCACATCCCATAAATAAAAACAAAGATCAGCTAAGCCAGTCTGTGTTTGCTTTGATGATTAATTATCATTTTCAATTTAATTGATTTTTTTTAATTAAAGAAAATCAACACCGAAGCTCTGTCACGAGCAGAGAACCTTTTAGGTAGTGAACCATTTAATATGTGATGACAGCCTATGTCTCATATCCGATTGTTTTACTAGTTAAAGTATGCATGATCCAATTTTGAAGGGCCTGAAAGCATTATAAACAAAGAGGACTGAGCTGGAGCTTGCTTTGTTTAAGGAATCACTTGCTCTGAAAAGTGCTTAGGTTTAAGACATTGGCTTTACTTTAATTGATCACTTTGACAAACTGGAATATGGAATTAACATAAATTGATACTTTTGTATTTAATTAATTAAAATTGATGATTCTTATATAAAACCAATTGTTAAACTTTAAATAGATAAAATTGTTTAACATAGTGCTGCACGTAATTCATAAAACACATGGACTTAATGGTAAGGTCCTGGGGAGTAAACACATCAGCGTAAGGTCTATGCTCTCTTCCACCAAAATGCAAGCTAAAAGTGCAAACTCTTCATTTTCAAACTCTTTTCAAGAAGAACATGATGCATCTGCCAGTTTTAATAATCTTACTCTAAACAGTTTTCTATGTCTGAATAATAATGAATAAATATTAATAACACTGATGGGAAAATTTTAAAATGCTGACTGCTTACTTCTGACTTGACTAACTCGAGGCCGGTAATGGGATATTGGGATGGGAGGGGCAAGTCAGCCACCCTAACGCTGCACAAGGTCCACGTGTTTTTAGGTGGAGATTTAAATGACTGAGGCACCTGCTACCATGTTTTGAGCCTGAAGCTGTTAAGTATGCAAATCAGTACCTGTGTCATTTTAGACTTCTAATTGCAGCATTCAGGCACAAACATTTACTGCCTTTGTCCAATTACGTGCCTTATTGAGTGGCCAAGGTGGCAATCCTGCTGAAATATAGTTGAGGAAATCTGTGAAGGCATTGGAAAGGAGTGCCAGGTGGGGTGAGATAATGGCTGGCTAACTCAACTTTGCTTGGGTACACATCATTGTCAATAATTAAAATAACCTAACCAACTTTAACATGCTTCATGTGAACCAGCACAATGCTCTCCAGCATTTGGATGCCAGCATAAGAGGTACAGTTAGTAAGTTTGCAGATGACACCAAAATTAAAGCGAAGAAGGTTACCTCAAATTACAACAGGATCTTGACCAGATGGGCCAATGGGCTGAGAAGTGGCAGATGGAGTTTAATTCAGATAATTGCGAGGTGCTGCATTTTGGGAAAGCAAATCTTAGCAGGACTTATACACTTAATGGTAAGGTCCTGGGGAGTGTTGCTGAACAAAGAGACCTTGGAGTGTAGGTTCATAGCTCCTTGAAAGTGGAGTCGCAGGTAGATAGGATAGTGAAGAAGGCGTTTGGTATGCTTTCCTTTATTGGTCAGAGTATTGAGTACAGGAGTTGGGAGGTCATGTTGCAGCTGTACAGGACATTGGTTAGGCCACTGTTGGAATATTGCGTGCAATTCTGGTCTCCTTCCTATTGGAAAGATGTTGTGAAACTTGAAAGGATTCAGAAAAGATTTATAAGGGTGTTGCCAGGGTTGGAGGATTTGAGCTAGGGAGAGGCTGTACAGGCTGGGGCTGTTTTCTCCTGAGCGTCAGAGGCTGAGGGGTGACCTTATAGACGTTTACAAAATTATGAGGGGCATCGATAGGATAAACAGACAATGTCTTTTCCCTGGGGTTCGGGAGTCCAGAACTAGAGGGCATAGGTTTAGGTTGAAAGGGGAAAGATATAAAAAAGACCTAAGGGGCAGCTTTTTCACACAGAGGGTGGTACATGTATAGAATGAGCTGCCAGAGGAAGTGGTGGAGGCTTGTACAATTGCAATATTTAAAAGGTATTTGGATGGGTATATGAATAGGAAGGGTTTGGAGGGATATGGGCCGGGTGCTGGCAGGTGGGACTAGATTGGGTTGGGATATCTGGTCGGCATGGACGGGTTGGACTGAAGGGTCTGTTTCCATGCTGTACATCTCTATGACTCTATGTCAGAAAATATTTTGGTATACAACTGGTTAATAAGCTCATAAAGCAAACGAGAAATTGCTTTGTTTCTAAAGTGAGTCGTACAGGTTTCAATGGCATTTTGAAATATATTAACAGGGGTGGAGGTGACAGTAAATTCCACACACTCATTAAGCCTCTGATTGATTCAGTTAATTGGGGAAGAAATATGTAATGAGCACTGCTTTAATCCTGGCAAGACATTGCACTCTTGGCTTTCAAAGTAAACAAAAGGCTAACTTGTGTGAGTGTAAAGTTGTGACACTACTGCACACAAATCATGGGAACATAAGTTTTTAAAATCAAAAGTTTAATTTTCTGTCCTGGCTCTGGTCACTATTACTCCCTGACAAGTAGTATTTAAATTTATTACATTAGATCACCCAACTGGAGTGAATTGAATGAAACTTTGGATTAAAAGCCATTCTTTTCATTTGGTTAATTCTTTGTAGAGCAATGGAGAAAAGGCAAAAAGAGAAGCCACTGATTTGATTGATGGACTGTGTGCCATCCTGGAACAACGCAAAATGAAATTCATCAAGTCAATCGAGGACAGTCGTTCATCAAAACTGGAGAAACTACAAAACCAAATGGATGAATATCAGGGGATGCTGGAAAACAGTGGCCTGGTCGGATATGCCCAAGAAGTACTGAAGGAAACAGACCAATCTTGCTTTGTGCAGACAGCAAAGCAACTACACATTAGGTGGGTGCATAAAATTGTATCTCTGCTCCAAAACTAAATGGCTTTCTACATTCTCCAAGTAGCACCTATTGCCCTTTACTTTTGATAAATCCACAAGATAATTGCTGAATTTCAGAGAATGGGTAGCTCTGTCATCTCGCAAAGCACTTCTTTCATAATGAGGTATCTCTGACACGGGAGGAACTGGTGGATGTAATTAATTTAAATTTTCAGGAATGTTTTGATAGGTTTCTGCATTAAGAGTAAACAAACTTAAACACATAGGATGAGGGGAAATGTACTGGCATGGATTCAGAGCTGTTTAATGGACAGAAAACAGAGGAATAATTGATTCATGTTCAGGTTGGCAGGCTGTGACTGGTGGGTTGTAAGTATCAGTGATTGAGACACAACTTTAAAGACAATTACAATAATTTAGATATGCGGATTTCCAATTTGCAGATGACACAAAATCCGGTAAATGTGTGTGGAGGATGTGAAGATGGTCAAGGTTTGGAGACATGAAGTGAAGTCTCCAAAATTTAACTAATGCAACGTAGTGACTCTTCGCTGCATCCAGCACAGGGCCATGAAATGCCAGCTCTTTCTAAAAGAGGTCATTATCACTGTTTTGGGAGTTTCCTGGTGAGGTCAATGCTGTACATATCGACTTCAATAGACGTACTGCTGGAGGTATTCCTTTCTTTCACTTGGATCTTTAAAAGAAAATGGGGCAAAGGTCGTTATAATGGGAACAATTCATAGAAAATGGGCACAGTCAGAGACAGTTGAGCCCACAGCACCTCGTTCATTCACTGGAAATGGAGGGCTAGAAACCTCTGGTCCTCCTGCACCCCTTCCCCACCCCCACAATACCTCCTCTCTCCACCTGACCCCCAGCCTGAGGAGCCCAGCAACAGCAACCTGTCCCCAGGCTGGACACTCCTTATCCTCCCAAGTAGCCCGCTGCTGTTCCTGGACCTGCTATCGGGCCTGGTCCCCCACTGCCCCTCACCTGCCCTTGCCTTCTTCAATAAGCAGCCACAGCGACCAGTATCCCAACCACAGCCAGGCTCACAATTCTCAGTGGAATTGACCCAGAATGGGAACAGAAGTGTTTTTTGACCTCTGAAGGTTCACTGGTGTCATGCTGTGCTGATGGAAGCTGAGTGCACTTCACCACAGAGTGAGACAAGCTGAATGTGGTTGGCAAGGAACATGTCTCCATTATTCACCCCATTCAGCACGTGCAGCAACTTGGTGGAGTTGGCTGAGTGACCACCCAATGTCATCATGAAGGCAGTACTCCAACACCCTTCATATCCAAGAGCCACATCAAACACTCATCTTCACACACTGTTTAGTACAAATCTTCATTAACATTACGTAACAGATGATCAATCAATGTTCTTTTGTTTTGTTCATTTACTGGATGTGGCTGTCACTGGCTAGGTCAGTATTTATTGTCTAATGCTAATTGCTGAGAGAGCAGTTAAAGGTCACCCACATTGGTGTGGCTCTGGAATCACATGTAGGACAGATCAGATAAGGATGGCAGATTTTCCAAAGGCTCATCCATGAACCAGTTTTTTTTTACAATAATTAACAGTGGTTACATGGATGCCATTGGGCTAGCTTTTTATTTTAGATTTTATGA
Organism: Chiloscyllium plagiosum; assembly: GCF_037043375.1. Lineage (NCBI taxonomy): Eukaryota > Metazoa > Chordata > Chondrichthyes > Orectolobiformes > Hemiscylliidae > Chiloscyllium > Chiloscyllium plagiosum. The sequence continues at coordinate 89,246,006 of NW_028270140.1, forward strand.
GGCTAACACAGACTGCTTGGAAGATGGGCAAATAGCAATTTCCCCTTCAGCCGATGTTGGCCTTTTGTAATGTCATTGCTGCTCACTTCAGCATTATTGAGATGCCCAAGTTCAAATTGCCTTTGACTAATATCTGACCCACTCTGCATGACAGCAAATGGCCGATGAAACAACTGCAAATTAACTAGCTACGCTTTGCAAACAGCTACTTGCGACAATGTCGTAGCATCCAGAAAGCGCCCGGATCCCATACCTTCTCCCATCAAACTGACACTGACTTCGCTCACCTTGTGTCATATTTGAGCTATTTTCTAGTAGGTATTTCAAGGTGAGTGATGGTATGGAATACAGCTCACAGTGGGCATTGTCTGCACCAGGCCCCACTTGGTTACCAAATACCACCCCCATCCACAAAGCCTCCACGTCCCCTGTTACCTTGCAGTACCCTAGCAGTCCATTTCTACTCAATGCTCCCCTCTTGTGGACAGCCACCACATTGAACTTCACCACGAAATGTCCTCCCTGCCCCTGACACTCCCTGCCTAATCCTCCCCCTGTCTTGGCCTGCCATGCCTTTTAATGCTATTCCACATATCATCAGGTTGAGAATTTGTTTATTGATTTTAACTTTCATTAGTTTGTCCAATATAATTTCCTTTTCTACAGTTAATGTCTTATAGAGCCCCATGTACATTACTCACTAGGTTTTCCATTATTTCTGGGAGACTTTTAGCATTTTCCCCATTGTAAATCTTATCCCCCACTTTACAAGTGCCTCTGCTTTCCACCCCAGCTTGAATCCCCCACCCCATCAGGCAGTGATCTCCTTGCTGCCCACAGGAGCCCATCCTTCCTCCTGATTAGAATTGTATTTATCCCAGGTCTCTGACTGACTTGAGTGAGCAGATCCCAGCTGCTTTGTTTGCAGGTCCATGACTGACAATACACGATTGCCCTGATATTGGTGCTGGTCCTATAGGATTGATTAATGACCATACCCCAGACTGTACGGGACACTTGTACTGACCATGAACATCCCAAGTGGATGACTGACCATGCTAACATCCCTGGACTGATGGTAGTCAGACTCTCTGACTGACAGTGGTCTTTTCTTGACTGGATATGGCCATTTGGTTGCTTTAATATGTTTGTTTGCTGCATGGGGAGCTGGTACATGCTATGGGGGTTAGAATGACAGCTCGGTGCACTATATAGTAAGATGTCCTCTTCCAGCAGGATCCTACTGACCAGCAATCTGTCTGTGTGTCTGCACAAAACAGCACCTCAAAATGGCAGTACTGGCTAGGGTAACAACATGCTAGTGGTCCTGGCATGGCATGGAATCACAATGCAGGACATTGTTTGCTGCTCAAATTTAGGTGGGGGCTAAGTGAATGAGTGCTAAGAGAGAAAGTGAGCAGCTCTGAGATGCGGACTGGTCCAATCTGTGATCTGGGTCACAGAACCATACAGTATAGAAGAGTCCTTTTGCCCCATTGATTCTGTGCCTGACTGTTGCAGCCCTTCCTTGCTGGTTGGTGGTGCCCGCTGCAGTGCGAGTCTAAGCTTTGTGAGTGGCCTGCAAGTTTATCAGAGAGGTGCCATAATGGCTGCAATGAGTTGGCAGACACTAGAGGCCAATATTCATGTAGAAGAGATGCATTTGGTTTGCCACTATATAAGGTTTCTATATAGAGATCTTATGGCACTGTGCTAGCATCTGGGTCAGAAACTTTAGGTTCAAGTGCCTTGCAGGATTTGGTGGCTGTGCAAGGTGCATTTATGACAGGGCCAGCAAGTTGAGTTTAAGCTTGTAAATCCTTCCAAGATGTCTAAAGATGGAGGGAATTTCCTGGTCTATCATCCAGCTGAAGGCAATGGTAACCCACTGCTGTTCTTTCCTGTTAGTGTGGAGAAATCAGTTGGAAGTCCATGGCCCAGCCCTTGGAAATGAGGAGAGGTTAAAAGATAGACAGTTACACTCTACACCCTTTACACCAATTATCTTAACTGTCACCATGTCAGGATGACATTGGAATCCTTTAATGGGAGGCCAAACTCAATTCCAAGTTTCTGAGTCCATGCTGAGGTTTTCAGATTTCCAACAGGGTATTTTAACTGTTACCAGCCAACACTGTTACTCTACACTAGCCAATTCCATTCTGAAGATAGGCTTCACCTACTTTTGTAGAGTTGGGCCAGCTTTATAAAGCTTGTGGTTCATTGCCTAGCAGAGATGTCATCATTCATTGTCTACTTTAGGGAAGCTTTGAAAATGTGAGTTCTAAAGATTCTCCTCACTGACCCCCAAGCCAAGACACGCACCCCCCTCATCCCCTCAAACAAATCTCATGTCCCACCATGGTGCAATACCATTGTATGTCTGTACTCACCTCCTGTTCTGTGATCCCTCAGAGATTTTTATGCTGAGCTCTGGCATTTCCATGCCCATTCACCCACACATACTTTATGTAGAAGGAACGGACCTTAAAGTGAGTGTCAACTCCATCCAAAAACTTAAAACCCTTCCTACTACAGCCCAAATAACCATTTGGATCCTTTAAAGTATCAGTAGCTGAAACTGCAAAGCACTTGCAAGTTAACCATGTGTAAATAAACATTATGAAACTGAGAGCAGAGATAGACAGCCAGAGCTATCAATCAAACATGCGCTCATGAGTTTGAAGTGTTTATGTTCCCAGACAAGTTTACAGTACTCTCCCAGCAGTGTGACTGCCTTTATCGTGTAGTTTATTCTTTATCAGTTCAGCCCAGCTAGCCATATTTGATGATCACAATCTACCATATTATCCCACGTTCATACAGCTGCGATTGTTTCTTTAACTAATATTGTGATTCCTCCCCACTTCCTCTCTCTACTCTGAAGGAAAGCTCTGTAATCAGTTGGAAAGTTCTATTAGGAGGAGTGCTGCCATCTTTATGCCATGTTTCAGTAAACACAATGACATCTTTCTTCCAGTATCTGCCTATATTTGCAGTCCACCTGCCTTCTTCACTCGACTTCACTGATGTATATCTTACTAATTCCTGAACCACTTGAATTTTCTAGATGCTGTATTCTCTGCCTCCAGTGCTTGGATACCAAATTTATACATTCTATTTTAAATGTTGTTCTAACTCTAATTTGTATCCCCCTGTAAAGCTTGACACTGGCACAAGCAAACCATGATACTAGTCCTAATATCATTGAAGAACAACCTGTCCAGCTTGAACAGATCCCCCAAAATTGGTTATAATCCTAAAGCATCTCCTGCACCATCTTTCCAACATGTTCATCTCCAATATCTTTCTACTTCTGAATTCATTGATATGTAACATTGAGAGAAGTCCAGAAGTTGCTATTGTTGAAGTCCTTTCTTTTATAAATTCCTTGCTTTGCTCCGTAAAATCTGCCTGCAGAACAACACCCCTCTTTCTGCCAATGCTATTGGCACTGATATGGGCACAGCTGCAGACTATGTTTTGCAGTCAGTCACTCAGTTACATTCTTGACTCTGGCACTAAGGAAGCCATGCTGTATTCTGGAGTTATGTATATGGTTGCAGAAACCTCTGTCTGTTCCCCAATCTGTAGAATAATTTATTACCTTTACTTTTCTGACTTTAATTCACTCTGGATAGCTGAACCATTGATGGTGCTACGAGGAACCATTGCTCCCATCGGTATTCTGAATATTGGTGAGGGATTGAGATGCAAGCAGGGTACATCTGTCCCACCTACCACGCCTCCTTGCCCATCTAGCAGTCTCCCAAGTTTTGCTGTCTGTACATTCTTAAACTGAAGGGTGACCACTAATGTGCCGTCTCATTTATTTAGACTGTCCATAGTCTATTCAAATGCATGGGCTGTTTCCATTTTCTGCAAAGCAGCACGTGTGTAACAACTTAAAGGTGTCAACTTGTGATTGGTCTGTGAGAAGGTTTCTGCAGCAATGCAGCTTAGCAGGAGTATTGGTGTTTGCCTCCTGAACTGTGCTATCAGGGGAGCTCACAGCCTTGAAGAAGTACAACATTAATTCTCACTGCTGCTGGAATTTCAAAATCCACAGCTTGAGATTTTCCAGTTTGATGGTTCAGCCTTGCACATGTGGTGGGTTTGGACATAAAAAGCATTCTGGGTGTGCATTTAACAGGATTGAGGTACTATGCCATGCCTCAATTCATCAGACCAAAGCTAAATTGCATGGTTTAATTCATTGGCTAGACTTAGGGAGCGAGAAAATAAAAGTGGTATTCACCAACCACTCACCTACCTCTGTCTTGTGATGCTTGATTTCATTTGCTTTTGGATTTTCTGACCATATTCTGCTCCTTTTGCTCAATCCAGACATGCTTTGGGCCTTCTCCCCTTTTATATTCATACTCAGATCACCTCTGCTCTGACAGCTTTCATTCAGGCCCATGCTTTCAGTGTCCTGGCTGATATTCATCAGCCAACATGTCCAGCAGCAGAAATGATTGATCTGGTACTGTGGGTTTATTTTGCACTATCGAATTACAGTTATCTTAAGAATTGCTATAAAATGTTTAAATTGCTTGAAGCAGAGAAACAGAAACATTTGATTCAGTTTATGCTCAGTGAAACTGAATTGAAATTTACAAATGTTGCCTTGTTAAACTGATTTAGCTCAGTCCATCTTTATAATAATTTTAAAGTAGGAAATCAGACTACAGCCCTTTGTGCGACATTTGTTATAGAAACAACTTTTTGTGTAGAATTAGAAATGAGTAATACCAGCTAACAGTAACATCACTAACAGTAACCAGCTACTATACATCACATCAACCCATCTCACACATATTTCAAAATGTCTGCTAGACATTGCTTGATTTCTATACAGTCCCAGTTACCTGAAATATTATTTCAGTTCCAGTGCAACTCCAATAAATTTGGAGTGGGGTATTTCACAAACACCTTACCAGTAAAACACAAACTCATTTTATTACTTTTTCTTGAAATAATTCCACAGAGGCTAGTATTCCATCTCCAAGTCACCCTTTATTTACACACGAACAGTCCTTGACAGTATCTCTGACACTCATCCTTCTTATCTATCAGCCAGATTTACAGTCCCAATCAGGCAATTCATATTCTATGTAATCCATCTGGCTGACCTTTCTACAATCACTACAGTCCTTCTTAATATTTTGTTCAGGGACATATAGTAAAATTTGGAACATAAAAGTAGAGAAAAGAAGTAGTCCATTCATCTTCTTGAGCCTGTTCAACCTATAAATGAGATCATTGCTTATTTGCATATCTTGACTTTATCTCCTTTTATCACCTTGTCTACCATAAAACTATCATTCCAGCTGCTTGTAAAAGGTTTTACATTTTTCTACCTAGGCTGTTTATAATAATGCCATCTGTCATTAAGCCTTTCCTAAACTTTCAAAAAGGTTGAAGGACCTTCTAGTTTAATTCTTTTAACATTCTAAAATTAACAGATAATAAACAGAGAAGTTATTTTCACCTTCACTGCTTGGGAAGTGAACTGATTAAGTCGATCACTCTCCCATTATAGAATTAGCCAGTTTTCATTTCCATTGAAATTTGTTCACTGTCCAAATGATGAAGATAATAGATAACATTCATATTTTTGGATTGTTCTGACAGTAAAATTAATGCCTAATTTTCTGTAGAACGCCCATAGTTGTCTCACTGTTCATTGGGTAACTGATATATTCTTGTTCGGTGACTTTCATTACAACATGTGAATAGGTCTCTTTACCTGAAACCCCAAACCCTCTAATTTGGAAATATATTGTTGGGGATGTAGAATGTTGTAACCTTTTGTTACAAACCACGATGGCTTCTGGATGTGGTAATTTGCAGCACTCAATCCTCCTTCTTTGGCAGAGTCTAGGGGCCTCTCTAATTATCAGAGACCACTATAGAGCGTTAATAAGAGGTACTCATCTTACGAAACAAGGTCATTTGTTTCATGGTAGCAGTAGACACACTCCATATTGACTAGTTAGACATAATTAAAACACGTAATCAGGAGTCACATATATCATCTCTATCTCTATTGAGATCACATGCAAGATTAACTCTTTCTCTGCCCAAAGCCTGTGTGACCTCATCAAATTGGATACAGCTCAATATAATTCATCATTACCACTTCCAGAATTATAAAACAGAGAACTACTGCCACTTAACTACTGTTATACACTTTACAGAACGGAAATCAAGCAGGTGAAAATAGATGGGACATTGGTTTGAGCCATTCCAATGGCCACTTTTAGGAGAGTTTCCACAGAATCTCCCATTTCAAGATTATCAAACTCTAATGCTCACATTGATAGAACTTCTGACACAGATTGCTTGGCCAGATGGCTTGACTTGATTTTGTAGCTTCTCTATGTTTCGAAGCATAAAGTGAAATTTCAAGAACTAAAACTTGATTTGTAACATGAGGCATGGTTGGTATGTTAATGTTCCAATGGCACCATACTCAACTAACATTGTCTATCATGGAGGAAAAGGACCCAAACCAGTACTACTTTCTATGTTCTGGTATGTGGTTGGCCCATTCTTCCCAGCCTCCATTTTCTCTTTGATCCCATTCCAACCAGTAAGAAATAACTTTACCTGTCTCAGTAACTATAGTGTGTATCCTCCTCTGTCTGATCATTCCCTATCTTTTCAGTTGTCTGAGCTACCACACGTATCCTCCTACAGGGAAGCTATTTGCCTTCTTTACTTTTGAGAATGTAAGAAAATCGATCAGTAGGCGATTCTGCTTATCAAACTTATTACATTAAGTATCTGTTGTTCGATCAGGGATATCCACTCTCCATTACCACCACATATTAATTCCTTACTAAAAGGAACACTGAAGACAATGTTGTTCTCAAGGTTACTGCCTGCTATCCAGGCGATGAGGTGACATGGAAGGCAGCATATCAGGAGGGGTTCTATATTACTGAAATCCTAACAGCTCTGAATTCTATTGGGTCTATAATCTATTTGAATCCTTTTTAATGCATCCATGTCCTTTCTCACCTCTTCAAAATTACCTAGGTGACAGCCTACCAGTCCATTATGATAGTGAGAAATAAATCTAAATATTGTGCTGTTATCATTCTGATTGTGTGTTAATAACATTTGAACAATTCATGGAGATATTTTAATAAAATTGCATCAGTGTAAATTTGAAATGAAATGTTATTTTTCTGTGTTGAGTTCTAAGATTGATCACAAGTAGAATCTGTAACATGGAAGGAGCTTGCAGTGTAAATGTAGCAACATCTTCAATGAAGCAAAACCATTGGCCAGTTGTTAGGAGACATTTTGAACAAAAGAAAAATATTACCTCTGTGCCTTGTTTTATAATCAACTTTGACTTGAGGAACATTGTTTTTCATTTGTCTTTTGTACTCCTTGTGCTTTAGGATCCGAATGGCCACTGAATCCCTGAAGACATTCCAGCCAGCTGCAGAACCTTCCTTCACAGAATTCACTCTGGATGTTTCCCGAGAGGAGGAACTCCTTAAAGAACTGTCATTCACAAATGGTGAGTTTGTTTGGAGTAAATTGTCTCTCACTTGGCTTAATATCTGTTAGGAAACCCACAATATAGTCTTAAATAATATCCTCTATTCACTCTCAGAACTTTCTCACTTCAATTCATTCATCAGAAGTCATGGCTGTGCTTTAACTGCTGTCCCATAACACATATGTCAGGGGATGAGAAAGATTTTTAAAAATTATCGCCTTTCCAATGGTGTACTTGCAATGAAATACTTATACAGAAAAACATCATTTTGGTTTTAAAAGAGATAAAATTTGCAATTTTACATTCATCAAGGTTTTAATAAGATCAGATTTTCTTTCAGCGATTTGAACATTGACCAACTTTGTCAAAAATAACCACATGTGAGAGATGATAAAAAAGAAAATGTCCTGGAACTTTTACACTCAGACTTCACTTGCATTTCATCTGACGTTGACACCATGGCTAGGCCATATTTTCTTCTGCACGTGTTCAGTAGCTACTCTTAGTGTAGAGGTACAGTTAATTTATTACTTCAGAGCTCCAAGTTCATTCTCAGTGCCCTTTTTAATCATCAACATTTAACTATTTACTCTGACTTTTTCTTTTCTCCAATTCGTTTTTGCTTGAAGAAGCATTAATCTCCAACAATGTTGTCAGCTCTCTAGGAGGATGTGTAAAAAGGGACAAGCTCCTTTATTACTGTCTTAAAAGGGGAACAAGCGGGGGGGGGGGGGGGGGGGGGGGAGGGGGGGGGGTGGTAGTGGGGTTGGAGTGGGATGGCAGCTTCTAAGAATGGATGGTTCTTGGGCTGTACAGCAGTGAAGACCATTGGGAAAAAAAAGGATGGAAGAGGCAACTGTCCATCACTTGGGGTATAACAACTTATTGTACTGAAATTCTCTTCCATGTCTATTTGTGACTCACTGTGAGGCAGGGAGAAATCTGGTGGACAAAAATAAGAAGAAAGGGCCATCTGGAACTGAGGAACTGAAGATCTCCTTATTACTTGTAAAGCAGGTGTGAGACTTTCTATAGGCACTGGTATCAGTTCCATACTTGTTTCAGGGTGATGCTGAGGCAAGAACAGCTCTGGATCTCCATCAGAAAGCTGAAGCACATCATTGTCAATAAGGAAATAGGCTGGTGAGCCAGGGTCCACAAGAAGTTCCTGTGTAACACTATGGTTTGTAGGTTGGATGGAAAACTGATCAATAATATGAAATATAGAATAAGTCCCCTGCTTACTAGTCTTAATCTCTGTTCAATGTTTGGAATTGTTAGCTGTTGAGGGTTAAAGACCTGCATTTGATGTTTCATGTATTTTCAAAAGATTATTATCATTGTACAGGTGATCACCATTGTTAATAAGGGCTTACTCTTCCAATGTAAGATCAGCATTCATTGGTTACTGTGAGCTAATAGCAGTAACCAATGAATGCTGATCTTACATTGGAAGCTCACAGTAATCTGGGAACTCCGAATCTCTCTTTTGGGTATCTTTTCATTGTGTCAAATGCATGAAAACATTGGCTATCTCTGCATCTGGTTTTTGGAAATCTTCTGTAATAATTTATTTTTTAGTCTCTAAGGCTCAGTAGCATCACTGAATCCTCCACTCCCAACATCCTGTTACCAGTGACCAGAACCTAAACTAGACTAGCCACATAGACACTGTGATGACAAGATCAGATCAGAGACTAGGAATTTTGCAACAATTAGCTCACCTCCTGACTCCCCAAAGTCAAAATGTGTGGCGCTGGAAAAGCACAGCAGTTCAGGCAGCATCCAGAGATCAGGAGAGTTGGTGTTTCAGGTAAAAGCCCTTCATCAGGAATGTGGAAATGGGGCTGGGGGGGAAGGTAGGTGGGAAGGCAATAGGTGGATGCAGATGGGAGGTAATTGTGAAAGGTTGGTGGAGAGGGTGGAGCAGGTAGGAGGGAAGGAAGATGGACAGGTAGGACAGATCCTGACCACCCCAAAGCCTGACCACTATCTACAAGGCACAAGTCAGGAGTGCGATGGAATACTACCCACTGGTCTGGATAGGTGCAACTCCAACAACTAATACTCAAGAAGCTTGACACAATCCATGACAACGAAACCCGTTTGATTGGCACCGCTTCCTCAAACATTCTCTCCCTCCACCATGCTCAGTAGCAGCAGTGCGTATCATTCACATTCTGCTGCAGACTTTAAGTTTTCTATTCTTCCCCAAGCTGTAAAGACCTCTGTTCACGTAATGATTTACATACTAAGGCTGATTGACTCTTCTTGCAGTTTGCCACATCCCCTGATGTGGGTTTTTCTTTTCTCCACACTTTGTCAGCTTTGCGCAGGCTTTCCCTCTCCACAGCTCAGCACCTAGTGAGTCTTGAAATTCATTTTCTCTTGTTTCCCCTCATCACTGGGCTTTTCTGAAGTTGGATTGCTAAGCTGGCCTTGTCCTTCATCAATAGCACTATATATTTGCTGGGCTGTATCTGGGCTTAGGCTTCTTCTTACCCCTTCTCTCCAGTTCTATAAAGTTACTGCTCCTACCACTTAATACCCTCAGCTAAATGTACATTGACACGTTTTATTAAACATAACCATACATAAGCAATTATAAGAGAGCATATCACCTAGAACTTTACAGATTCAGCTTCATTACCAAATTGTCTGACGACTCCATGATAGCTCATGAACTGACATGATCATTAGTTACTCCTAGTCTAAGGGTATAATTAACCCATGATTCCACCAAGGTGAGGTCAGTTAATGGACCACTCACTTTATTATTCTGTATCCATGTCAAGAAACATAACATGGCTAGGTAGAGAGTAAAGGTCACTTATCACTGCTTCAACAATGTATTTCAGCCAGAAATTCAGATTATTATCACTTCTGCGTGAGTATATTTTGTCACATTTTTCATGTTTATTATCCTTTAGACCTCTGTCAAGATTGTCAGATTAATTCAAACAATGAGCAGTTTTGAGCTTTGGGCCTGTATCCAGTACAGAATGGATGTGGCTGCTCAAATTTAATTGACAAAGGATTCATACAACCAACAGAGATAAGCTGAGGCACTTACGTGGAATAAGGGAGGAACCAGGGATTGGAGTAAATAGGGTAGAGATGTGTGTAAACTATGCTTAAGAAAGTTAGTGGGTGAGAATGTGATTCCTCATAACAGTAACATCTCTGGATCTTGATGTGGGTTAAAGTTAAAACAAGACAAAATGTGCCAACAAATTTCTTAGGAACAGTTAATAGAAAGACTGATACTGAGTTAGAACATAGGACATAGAACAATTCAACACAGAACAGGCCCGTCAGCCCTCGATGTTGCGCCGACCTGTGAATTGATCTAAGCCTTACTTTGATCTTTGGTTCAGCCTTTAAAACAACAAATAATTAATTTTCAACTTAAAGAAGTGAATAACAGAAAGAAGGCAGAGAATTAAAAGGAGCATCTCAGTTATAAGACACTGCTGGTCTTTAACTATGTGTTTAGGATACAGAAATGGAGCCCAACCCACTAAATTTTGCTAAAATGAATTTTCACAGCAACTTTTAAAAATGTTTTACCTTTATTTACCTTTCAGGAAGAAAGGTGTTCTTCTTCCCACATAGTTACTCATTACATCCCTCACTTTATTTGCACAAGGACACAGCTTGTACTATTGCACAGACCTTCCTCCATGTGGTTAAAGAAAACAAAATATAAGCACAAGCAGTGACTTACAGAAGAGTAAGTGAAAGCATCAAACAGTGAGGTAACTTGACTAGGAGAACTGTGCTCCACTTCAACTTACACAGTGATTCACAGTTCAGCTGAATGTTCAAATTTAGTTTCAGAAATTTGATACTTTGGACATTCACAAAGCTTCAGCTCAATTCAAAAACAAAACAAGGTTTTAAAGTTTGCTTGATGAATCTCCAAAATCACTCCTACACTCTCCTTCTCACGCTCGACCACTACAAAGCACAAACTGTTCTTCACCAGCACTCTGCTTGATTGCCAAAGGTCAGAGTCAGATGTTGATTGAAACTGACAAAAATTAGACACAGGGCCATTCCTTCCCTCATTACACGGAGCAGCCTAACATTGGCAAAATGTTCATCTTTCATCTCCCAAAGAAAGTTCTGATAACAATTTTGAGTTGTGGTGAATATCTGTGCTAGTGTTCATATTGTACAGATCCAGAATGACTATTAGACCCAAATGTGCTTGCTCTGATCTGCTGGCTGATTCCATCCAATGAGCCAGTATTTCTACATGCTCACTCACTACCCCTACCAACCCATATGTTTTCCTCTCACCCTCTGACACCCTACCCTCCTCAATCTGCAAAGGGGAAACCACCAGTTCAGTATCTCTCTGCTTAAATGTAAGCCTGCCAGTTCAGTATTTCTGTGCTTGAAGCTTCCTTCCATTCCTTCATTGCTGACCAAAATAGCCTCAGCCTTTTAAATTCTTTTCCATAAATAATTTTCTACTACAGTCTACATAGTGAGGTGAACCAATTTTCTAGAAACTCATGTAATCCCATGATTTTTGCACTAAGACAAAGATCTCTGGTGGCTCAGACAAGCCTGATGCAGACACCTATTATTTATGCACACTTGGTTTGATTTACATAACCCAAAAACTGGGATGATTTGCTTTTGTTACAGGGGTTGCCAGTCTGCGGGCCTTCACTGATCATGGAAAACCTATTTTCCAGTTGCAGAACTCCCAGACATGTGAGTGGTCAGCCATGTTTTATGGAAGTGGGACCCCTCATGGTAAAGCACCTGGTGACAGGCTAGTGACCTGTTCCAGGAAAAGCTATGGAAACAAATCTAAGCTCATGCTGTTGACTATACAGGTTGTTCTGCTATAACGCGTGTTTTGTTAATGTGAATTCGCTATAAACCGATTGACGAATTGGGGATACTGTTTCTAAAATGCAAACTTTTAAAGTGTGTACTGGTTATAAAGCAATTCTGGCCCCAATAGTTTAAATGGTGCTGCTGTTATGTGATTATCTTAAAACACGGGGTCGCATGAAAACGGAACTACTGTGTTACAGCAGAACCGACTGTATGTGTGTGTGTGTATATATATATAAGACTCCTTTTATGAATAAAGTATATTTTAACATAAAAAAGCTAGAGAAGAGGAAAGGAAGAAGATTGTTATTAACATTTCTCTTTTCCCTGCCACTAATTTCTCTCCAGCTGTTTCAAACCAAATCATAACACTAAGATTCTAATCTTAAGGGTCCCTTGAATGAATGATGCTGCAATTTAGACTTGTACTTGCCTGTTTAATATTTTGTGGAACAGGTTGCTGGAAGTGGGAGCTGGAACAGTGCAGCGTCCTCTACAGAGCACCTGAAACCTGAGTGAGCAGGACAAGCAACTGTCCAATCAGAGTGAAGGGTTGTGAAATGAACCAGACAATCTGAACCAAGAAGTGCGAGTTCAAATCATGAATTCAGTGGCCAAGTCATACACAGGAAGGAAACTAGTGAGGAAAAGAAACATTGTGTTAAGAGAATGGAGAGAAAAGAGACAAAAATATATTTTAAAAAATAAATTTATTGTTTTAAAGCTTAACAGAAATGAAAAGAAGTGAGATTATATTTAATAATAGTCCCAGAATGCTTATTAATAATTAACACATAGCAGTAAATTATCAACAGTATGCTTGACTGAACTGTATTTGTGGCTAATTTATTTCATGTCGTCCATGCAAGTGCATGATTTTCTTGTTATTTAATTCATTTCATCAGACAGAGGGATGCTTTATTGTGAAACTTAAATGATGTTTCTGCCTGCAATTTTGGGTTTTTCACTTGGACCCTGTGTTTACCCTTGCCATAAGTTGCTGTGCAAATTGGCATGCATAATGATAAGAGCCATTAGCATCATCTGTACTTGACAGGAATTTCTGGGCTAAAGTGTTTTGGCCAGAGATTTGGAACAATGTTTACCTTTGTACTTCAATCTAGCGTAATCCTTCGGGAGAACACTGTGCTGAATTATTTATCACCACCACATATCTTCATTCCACAGGAGATTAAATTCAGTGTCTGGTTCGTTGAGTCAATGAATTTTAGCTCATTCAATGGTAGTACTCCAGCTTGTCCCTATGACTACATTAGTGACCTGAATCACAAAACTGCTGTCAATAAGAAGAATCAAAGATTGTACGCGCTAAAATCAGTCTGTTGCTGCATGCCTTGATGCAATTTAGTCAGGTTGTTTCATAACTACAAGCATGTGGGGTGTTTTCCTGCACAATACAATGACATTAATGTATTCCATCTCATCCGTACAGGTGCACAATCTTTTATCTGAAATTCCAAAATCTGAAAAATTCCAAATTCCAAAAAACAACTGGCCCCAAGGATTTCGGATAAAGGATTGTGGACCTGTACTTTTAAGTTTGGGACGATTCCAGATTTGGCAGTTCTCCATCTGTGATGGAAGGAGAGCAACAATTACCAAAAGAGAAAGTTAACAACCTTTTCATTCTGGAATTGCGCCAGTTACTTGGTGGGGATGTGGAGATAAGTGGCATCATTATGGCTGGGACAGGTTAGAATGCATTGTTCCAGAGAGGAGTGCTTTGGGACTTTGCTTTACTGTCCAGAGTTAGCTTTCTCCAAATCTTCTATCAAAACATTTCTTCCCTCAAGTTGGCTCCATCAGCATGGGAGCAGCTTATCAAACAGATAGTTTCTTAACAGAGCAGTGAGTTAGACGCTTTGGGCTAAGGTTTCCCAGTCCCTGAATGATATGGGCAATGCTGAGTCAATTGGGAAAATGATTTTTGCGATGTCAAGAAAAAAGTTTTGACTTTACACCCAAAGTTTGAACATCGAGAAAGAATCTTACTAGCGAGTGACGAGAAGCTGATTCCATATATTTGCATCAATATCATAACTGCAGTGTGTTCCAACACACTGTGCTCGTACACTATATGCGCTTCAACCATGTGGCCATGTCTGAAGATCTAAAGAGATGGAAACGTGTTGCTGGAAAAGCGCAGCAGGTCAGGCAGCATCTAGGGAACAGGAGAATCGACGTTTCAGGCATTAGCCCTTCTTCAGGAATGAGGAAAGTTGGTCCAGCAGGCTAAGATAAAAGATAGGGAGGAGGGACTTGGGGGAGGGGCGTCGGAAATGTGATAGGTGGAAAGAGGTCAAGGTGAGGGTGATAGGTCAGACTGGGGTGGGGGCGGAGAGGTCAGGAAGAAGATTGCAGGTTAGGAAGGCGGTGCTGAATTTGATGGATTTGACTGAGACAGGCTGGGGGGAGGGGAAATGAGGAAACTGGTGAAATCCGAGTTCATCCCTTGTGGTTGGAGGGTTCCTAGCCGGAAGATGAGGCGTTCTTCCTCCAACCGTCGTTTCGCTGTGGTCTGACGATGGAGGAGTCCAAAGACCTGCATATCCTTGGTGGAGTGGGAGGGGGAATTGAAATGTTGAGCTACAGGGTGGTTGGGTTGGTTGGTCCGGGTATCCCAGAGGTGTTCCCTGAAACGCTCCGCAAGTAGGCGGCCCATCTCCCCAATATAGAGGAGGCCACATCGGGTGCATCCAGCCCCACACCAGGTCCTAGCTCCCAGCCCTGCCGTGTTTTCACCATCCCTCCAGACCTACCCCTCTCTGAGGATGAAAGATCAGTCCTCAGCAGAGGCCTCACCTTCATTCCCCTACGCTCCCGGATTGATTATTTATCCACACATATCATCTATTGCATCCTTTGCACCCGATGTGGCCTCCTCTATATTGGGGAGACGGGCCGCCTACTTGCGGAGCGTTTCAGGGAACACCTCTGGGACACCCGGACCAACCAACCCAACCACCCTGTAGCTCAACATTTCAATTCCCCCTCCCACTCCACCAAGGAAATGCAGGTCTTTGGACTCCTCCATCGTCAGACCACAGCGAAACGACGGTTGGAGGAAGAACGCCTCATCTTCCGGCTAGGAACCCTCCAACCACAAGGGATGAACTCGGATTTCACCAGTTTCCTCATTTCCCCTCCCCCCAGCCTGTCTCAGTCAAATCCATCAAATTCAGCACCGCCTTCCTAACCTGCAATCTTCTTCCCGACCTCTCCGCCCCCACCCCAGTCTGACCTATCACCCTCACCTTGACCTCTTTCCACCTATCACATTTCCGACGCCCCTCCCCCAAGTCCCTCCTCCCTATCTTTTATCTTAGCCTGCTGGACCAACTTTCCTCATTCCTGAAGAAGGGCTAATGCCCGAAACGTCGATTCTCCTGTTCCCTAGATGCTGCCTGACCTGCTGCGCTTTTCCAGCAACACATTTCCATCTCTGATCTCCAGCATCTGCAGACCTCACTTTCTCCTTGAAGATCTAAAGAGGTTGTTTTCAGTCGTCATGGGAGAATGTCATCAGGGGATAGTGGTAAAATAAGTCAAAAGCATTGTCCAATATTAGTCCAGGAACTAGGGGCAGTCAGGGTTAGTGGTTCATTACAGTACTGGGAGTGGACCATGATCCAGTCCTGCAGTCCAGCGCAACCAGATAGGGTATTAGGGGGAAGTAAGCTGTGAGCTTCAAGGAGATCAATTAGGGGTCTGGTCACTCAGTTGTCTTCCCAAGTCTGATCAATAACAAGACCTAATTGTGAATGTTAGGAAAGAGTTGCACTCCCTTTGACAGAGTTCTAAAATGGTATGGGACAAAAGACAGAGCGCCTGTGTAATTTGATTCTTGTAGCTGATGGTAGGTTAGAGAGGTGATGATATAAAGTGGTAGTATATTTACGAATGCGCACTCCTATTTCCAGTGAAATGCCACCATGTCACCTATGTGCCCTCAGGAGCTTTTTTTGTTTCCCTCCTGCTCTGTGCACAGTTTCCTGAAGAAGGATTACACCTGAAATGTTGACTTCTCCTCCTCCTCCTGATACTCCCTGGCTTGCTGTGTTCTTCTAGCCTCCTGCTTGTCTACCCTGTACTGTGAAAGGCTATTTGTGACTAGTAGTCCTTAACCTGGTGTATGGCTGGCTTTAAATATGGCAGCAGTGGTAGAAATCTCATAAGGTCCTGAAATGGCAAGTATTGCCATTGCTGGTATGCACACAATGACGTGGAGGCACGGCTGATACATAATGAAGTTCACCAGAGTTCAGAGAGGGAAACCCGACATGAAACACACAAAACTGACACCTTTTTGGTAAAATTCAGCCCTTCATTTTTAAGCTCCAAAATTTGAGTCCATCCTAGACCAATTGAATAAGTTTCTGTATAGGCTGCAATGGCTTTATATGAATTAAATTTGAACAATTACAGTCGACTTCATACAGAGTGTGGACAAGAGCAAAACAATGCCCCAATTTGTCACTAAGTTGGTAATTTATTTCTGAGAAGGTAGTGAAATGCTATTTTAGCTGATGTAGAGAAAAGAACAATGCTGATTTGGCTTGTAGCCAGAACTGTACTGAAGCACACTGTGGAGGTAGAGCAGATGGAACTACCCACACGTTAGCTCCACTGAGAATACTGAACGTAGGTGCTTTGGTAGCATTTTATCAGCACTAGCAGGTTTCACCTTGATGAGTTCTAAACTTATGTGAAAGGGTTTTTACTTGACCAGTAATGGTTAATTCATGAAGTCAAATATATTAATTGAGAACTTGGCAGTTAGGAAATGAAGTTTGAAGTTCGGATTGAAAACAGATTTATTCTACCCAGTATTTAATTGGAGGAAATTTCTGGTCATCTATTATAGAATATTGGCTAAATAGACCATAAGCAATAAGATTAAAAGCTAACTTTATTTAATATTACTCAATAAAAATACAGCTGGACATTACATGTGTGTGAAGATGAATGTTTATTAGTAAGTTTAATTAAAACAGAGTTATATTTTTAAAATGTGACTATCAACCATTATGAAATGCACTGTAAACTAATTTTCATGATGATTCACTAAGGCTTAATATGTTAATAATAGATAATAAGGAAGTAAAGTCAGTTTAAATTCCACATCAATATCATTCTACATGATTAAATAAGCTCATTAATGTCAGTTTTAGCAAGTCAGCTGTTGAAATGCATAACCATTGTCAGCAATCTCTTGGTTGGCGCACCCTTGAGAGCTTTAATAGAAGGGTCATGCTTCCTTTCAATATTCTGTTTCCCAAAATGTACCACAGCAAAGTGAACTCCATTTTCCACCTATCAGATCACTCTTCTAAGCTGTGTCTGGACTTTAATTCCTACGTTTTTACCTCTTTGTTGTGATGGTTCAATTTAGTATTATCAAGAAATTGAAATACTATTACCTTATAATCAATACCCAAAACTTTTCTACAAATGAAAAATAAAGGATAGTTTAGAACCAATCATGGGAGGCATCCCTGTTCAGATTTTTAAAAAATTTCAAAACATACTTCAGTTATAAAAAATATCTTTATTTACATACACAGTCACTAAAGCAGTTTGGTTCTGTACAGTAGTGTATGAAGGAACAAACATTTGAGTTTGATTCTATTCAATAAACACACCAAAGGCATCTCTTACTTGTGCAAGACATCCCTGTACAGATCAACCACCTCAACCAAGAAACCATCCTTTTCCCAGGCTCCTTTTCTTTGCTCTCTAGTGCTTTGTTCCCTGTGCTTCATCCAACATTGCATTCATGCACAGCCAAGATCAACAACTTGCTGTGTGTGAATTATTTGGAATGAAGCTCTCACACTTCCACCAGTGATTAAATCCATAGGCTCAATATTTGAATTTTGTACACCAATGTGACCGCAAATCATTTTTGGATTTACAGATAATAGATTTATATGAACTAACCAATCTCCTGTTGGGGAATCAAGATCGAGTGTGAAATCTTATTATAAAATGAAGTCAGAGGAGGATGAAGACTTAGAGCCCAAGCATGCAGATGTGTACATTTTATAATTTAATTCTACATTTCTTGTGTTCACATAAGGAAGGGAATTTGTTGATGTCAGTTCGCTCATGTGTAATTCTGCCCTCCAACCAGCAGTGGTGATACAGTGCCACCTTGAGACGGAGGTTGCAATTACTGTGTGTCATGATCCTGGTGAGGAAATTACAAACCAAAATAACCCAATTTACCCAATGAAAGAATTTGCAGCAAGATTTCCATTTTTTGTTGCCTTTACTTTAAACACAAATCCAAACTAGTGTAAATTAAACATGAATTAAAAAGCAAATGGTATTTCAAATAAAAGGTTTCTCTTTAAACAGTCCATACAACAGAACGGTCTCATACAACCACAAGTATCCACATCTGCACAGATTTGTTGTACTATGTAGCTACATAGTTCCACAATATTACAGTATCACAGAATTTAAACATTACAGAAGGAGGCCATTCAGCCCATTGTGACTGTAGTGGCTCACAAAAAAGCATGATGTCTCCTGTTTTCCTGTCCTTTCCCCATAACCATCCACATTATTTCTGTTTACATAATCATCTAATGCCCTCTTGAATGCCTCGAGTGAACCTGCCTCCACTACTTTTTCAGGAATAGTCTAACTACTTGTTACGTGAAGTGTTTTTCTTGCATTGCATTTACTTATTTTAAAAATTGCTTTAGCTCTGTTCCTTCTCCACAGTTTTCAATTCCTTTGTGGAACAGTTTCACTCTGTCTACTCTGTATGGATGTCTCATGATTGTGAAACATTCTGTTTAATCTCCTCTTAGTCTTCTCTTCCCCATGGAAAATATTCCCAACTTTTCTAATCTATCCTCGTAATCTACAGCTCCAGTCTATCTGGCTGAGCTCTGCTTGTGCTCCATTGAAGTCAACTCTCCACCTGTTCATTATTCTTAATCTGGATTGTCCATTTTCTTTTTCCACTGTCATTCTGATCCATATGATACAACAGTGTCCTCTTGAATATCCTCTCCCAGAGACACCTGATCAATCTGGCCCACCTCCCATTCAAGAAGCCAGCCCAGCAGAATGTCCTTTCTTGTTTGACTTGACATACACTGACATCGAAATTTCTCCTGAACACAATCTAAGGACACTCACTTCATCCTATCCTTCACAGTGTCATTATCCCGGACTATATTCAGGTAGTTAATGTACCCCTTTATAAAATGCTCACATCTCTCTGTAATTTTCATGCACATATTTTTCCCCTGTGTCCTTCCCACTGGTTGGTGTTCTGTAGACTGCACCAAGCAACGTAATTGCACCTTCTAATGCCTTGGTTCTTGTCATATCGATGCTTTTCTTCTTTTCCTAGTTTTTGGCACGGTGGCTCAGTGGTTAGTACTGCTGCTTCATCGTGCTATGGATCCAGGTTCGATTCCACCCTCGGGCAACTGTCACATTCTCCCTGTGTCTGTGTTGGTTTCCTGCGGGTGCCCTGGTTTTCTCCTACAGTCTAAAAATGAACAGGTTAGGTGGATTGACCGTGATAAAATATTTATTCTGTCCAGGGATGTGCAGGCTCAATGGGTTAGCCATGGCAGATGCAGGGTTATAGGGTCGAGTGTGTGGGATGAAGTTCAGAAGAGTGATGTGAACTTGATGTGCCGAATGGCTTGTTTCCAATTTGTTGCGATTCTATGATTCCTGTACACCTTGTGACCAGGGACATCCAATCTGACTCTTCCTTTAGCCAGGCTCTTTTTATCAACACAACTTTATAATTTTACGAAGTAATCTGCTCCTGTAATTTACCAGTTTTATTTATTGCATTTCATGAATCCACCTACTTGCAATGTAACCCTTATTTTCAATGTTTTATTTTCTCCTATGCATTGAGGTCAGTATTATTTTATTAATCCCTATTCTAATGCTAGCTGTGTCTCCCAGTATTTTGCGCGCTCTGATATTATTCACTTATATTCTCTCCTGGTTCCCACATCCCTGCTAAATTAGATTAAACTCTCCCTAAAACCACGATCTAAACCTACTGCAAGGAAATCAGTCCAACCTCTGTTCAGTTGCAATTAATCTGACTTGTGTAGATGCCATTAGCCCATGAGCCAGTCTCTGTGTGCCAGGAATTTGATGTCTTCCCTCCTGCACCATCTTTTTCACCTGCCTTGTACTCCTATTTCTGTCCTCACTCACAGATGGCGCTGGGAGTAATCTGGAGGTGACTACGTCTGAGGTCATGCATGTTTATTTTCTACTTAGCTCCCTTAAATTCTGACTGCAGGACCACACACTCCTTCCTATGTATATCATTGATACCAATATGGACCATGATCTCTGACTGATCACTCAGAAAGATATCTTACAGCTGCTCTATGACATTCTTGACACATTTTTAAGCTCTGATCTCCAGCATCTGCAGTCCTCACTTTCTCCTAGCTCAAAGATCATGAAGTGTCGAAAAGTGTGGTGCTGGAAAAGCACAACAGGTCAGGCAGCATCTGAGGAACAGGAGAGTTCTTTTCAGGCGTAAGCCCTTCATCAGTGAAGTGTGACAAGTTTACATTGTCCTATTTCTAAATGTATAAGTAAGATGTTAATATGAAAAAAAAGGCTGACAGGAAGCATATTCATTTATTTCATAGGTTTAATATTGTATAAAGTAGGGGTTCTCAAATTGTTGAAGGTAACCCCCTGTGGGTTTGCAGGCATACAGGCAGCAATGCAAGCTATGGATCTGGGACTGAGTTTTTCTAATACCCTGGACTGTGGTCACATTAACGATTTCTGGCAGGGGGTGTTATTTAATCAACTGTTCTCTGAGGCCTGATTGCTGTTACAACTCCAGTCTGTAAAAACAAAATGGGTCTTCATTTAATCAGGGCAAATCCCGCAGTTTGCAAATCCACTCCCAATTTTCATTCTGGGATCACATGACATCTGTGGGATAACAATGGAGTCACAACAGGAAAATGTTGGCAAAGCATTGGTGTAGGATATGTCAGAGAATGTGGTCTCCCTTAACAACTGATTTAGAACTGACCAAAACCTTAAAAAGCAGACATTCATATAACACGTTTTGAACTTTAGGATATCTGAGTCAATGACGTACCCTTGAGACAGAATTTTAAAGTTGCCATGCAGGTGGCTCTTCAAATCGGGTGTTGGGGGGGGTGGAGGTGGCGTTGGGGGTGGTATTCCCATTACCCACTGCCCTTCTACACCCCCTGACCTGTCCACAAAACCGCTAGCAGTCTGCAGTGAGTTCAATGGCTGCTTTCACTTGTTGAGAGCAAATCAATAAACTGCATTAAGAGTGATGATTGATGAGGCTTTTAGGCAGGAATTGGTCTCCATGGAGATAGTTTTTGCTGAGGCAGGATGTAGTTTAAATGCACTTTGTGCCATTTGGAGTTGGAATTCAGAAGCTGAATGTCAAAACTTAGCACATTATTGATTAAGTAAGAATCATTTTTCAAAACATTAATGCCATAGGCTCACTTTTTGAAGATCCACTAAAAGCACGGGGGTGGGGGGGGAGGGTGGGGGTGGGGGGATAATAACTTTCCTGTGCTTTAATTGATATTCATGAGCTGCATTAATTTTTTAAAAATTGAAACATTACATTTCAGCATCTGAATTATGTCCCCCAATAAATTATGTCCCCCTATGGGTTATTTTCATAACTGAAACACATGATAACATATAAATCATTGCCATAAGAATGTTAAAACAGTGGACAATATTTATCAGTCAACTAACATCACTGAAGTAGGTATCAGTTCATCATCCCCTGACTGCTCATGGGAGCTTGTGGTGGGCAAATTGACTGCTCTATTTTCTACATCACGTTTGAACTTAAAAAAATAGGTATTAAATTTGCCATTGTGCCATATTAGTTCATATGTCACAAATGACATCCTACGTGACTTTTTTGGGTGGCACGGTGGCACAGTGGTTAGCACTGCTGCCTCACAGCGCTAGAGACCCAGGTTCAATTCCCGACTCAGGCGACTGACTGTGTGGAGTTTGCACATCCTCCCCGTGTCTGCGTGGGTTTCCTCCGGGTGCTCCGGTTTCCTCCCACAGTCCAAAGATGTGCAGGTCAGGTAAATTGGCCATGCTAAATTGCCCATAGTGTTAGGTAAAGGGGTAAATGTAGGGGAATGGGTGGGTTGCGCTTCAGTGAGTCGGTGTGGACTTGTTGGGCCGAAGGGCCTGTTTCCACACTGTACAAGTAATCTAATCTACACCATTCCCCTTCTTCTCAGATGAGTAGAAATGTTCAAACCTGGTTCCATTCTTACTTACTCAATCATAATCAGCGTATCTCTTGCAAAGGCTTCTCTTTCAGCTTCCATACCATTTCCTCTAGTCTCCCAAACATTTTTCCCTGACATCTCCTCTTTCTATCTACATCCTGCCTTTTGAAGACATCAGTCAAAAGCACAGCGTTAATTTTTATGTGTACACTGATGATAAGCAGCACTATTTCCCTGCCATCACGCTCTGCACTTATTTAATTCTGGCCTCAGTTTTAATTACCCCATCATTAGTGACAGTGTCAGTGACATCTGCTGCCTCGGCTCCAACCTTTAGAATTCTCTCTGCATCTCCACCTCACTTTCTTCCTGGAAGACTCTCATTAAACCTTATGTCTTTGATGAAGCTTTTGATCATCTGTGTGGCTCAAAGTCATATTTTGTTTTCCTAAAGCACCTTGAAACATTTTATTATGCTAAAGGCTGAGGTCAAAGAGAGACTATAGAAATGCAAATTATTTCTTCAACTGTAAAGGCTGTGAAACTGTAACATAGTTGGTGTCAATTGCTTAAATCTGCAATGTAATTCTGTTCAGTCAACCCATAAACTGCAGTTGAATAGTTAATATTCTGGGTGATGCAATAACAGGAGATTTCATGAACTCCTCTCCATTCCCACCGTTCATGAGCTAAAATAACAGCATTTCTGGAGTAGATTGTTGCTGGAAATTCTCCCAAGAATTGAGATTGCCTGAGAAAAGTTGCAAGATTATGGCACTGTTCCTACATTGATTTTGATTTTATGAATCTAATGACAATCTGGGAGCTACTTAATCTCTACCTAAGAAATGAACAACCACTAGGTCACCATCTATGATGAGGCTAGGCTTAAATATGCTTTACAAATTGACATAGGTAAAGCGTTCTAAGTTGTAAGCTGCATGCATTTGTATGATGATTCCCTGTGGCTTAAAGAAAATAAGATACACAGAAGATGAAAGCACTTTAAGTTTGATTGTGTCAGTCCAAATTTTGTGGACAATGATGGATTCATTCAGCATTCACTACGCTTAATTTCTGTGGGTTTTCACATTGCACATTGTGGCAAACAGGATGGTAACCTCTGCAGAGGATCTAGGCCTAGACTATACAAAATGGATCAGGCTCATTATGAAGCTGCACTCATCCTGCTGCAGGAGGGTCTGCAGTGCAGTGGGTAGCACTGCCTTTCATCTGCTCCAGGAGCTCTCGGTTTGAATCCCACTCAAGGACTTCCCGTTCGAGAAAGGCATATTCCTGATACAAACAACAGATTGATGATAAACCTGCAAATCCTTCCAACCTTCAAGGGCAGACGGTAAAAGAAAGAGAGCTTCCCTGTCAGCCACATGAGGTTGGAGGCCCTATCATCATTATCCAAAGCCCCAGACTACACCGTATGTAAAAACCTATGTTGCCATGGCAACACAGACTCCTGAATGATCTGATGCACCATTCATGCTGATTCTATGTTGACAGATGAATATCTTCTTTGCAGGATTCTCTGGATAGCGATCAAGTGTGAGGTTTTTATTTTCCTCAGTTCATTGGAGTGCAGCCAATCAGCTTTATGCATTTTCTGGATCCCTGGTGGGCATGTTTTTGCAGGCAGGGGAACGGAAATCTGCCTGCCATTTTTAGGAGCAACTGAGTTTGTCACCAAGCTAGGTGACCTGGCTATTATGCTGCCCTTGCTTTAACACAGATTCTGTGGCAGGCAGATGGAAGTGGGCAGGCTGCGTTTTTTCAAAAACATGATTAAAAGTCAGGAAGGAAGGGGGAATGTCTCTTTGAGTCATCCCTGTGTATTGGGAGCAACCCTCATGAGATTTTACCTCCACCGTTTTCCTCCCCATAAGACCTCCACCAGCTCCCTTCTTCCCAAAAACCCAAACTCTGTCCCTCCCAGACCATATGAGCCTTCACGGCCCTACAAGCAAAGGACTTACCCAATTTTCAAAATAATCAAAGTTCTGCATGGGCCCACTTGGAGCCCTGGCAGTGCCCACTACCAAGGTGTGGTGCTGCTGGGGGTGTTAGAAATGCCAGACAATCTGATGGGGTGGCAGCCCTTGAGGCAGGAACAGCCTCCCACTCTGGAGCAGACGTTCTAGTTTGAGCCTGTGGCTTTGCTGTCCAGCTGTGTGGGCATAGCTTCTCTTTGCCACATCAGCTGCTAGTTGGTTCTTGCAGAAGAGCAGGGGCAAGCAATACAGTCTCTCCCTTGTCTAGAATATCTGAAACCAGGCAACTCACCAAAAGCCCAAGGTCAAACCTGAACAGATCAGTATTACATCATGTGGTCAGTGTACCCATTAAGACATTGGAAGCAACTGAAAGAATGTTGTTTTCCAATTGTCAGCCATAGACAGCAATTTCTGCTTATCCAATTAAGAATCATAGTCATAAAGTTGTATAGCACAGAAATAGACCCTTTGCTCCATGCCGAACAGATATCCTAAATTAATCCAGTCCCATTCACCAGCATTTGGCTAATATCTCTCTAAACCCTTCCTACTCATATCCCCATCCAGATGCCTTTTAAATGTTTTAATTGTACCAGCCTCCAACACTTCCTCCAGCAGCTCAATCCATACACCACCCTCTGTGTGAAGAAGTTGCCCCATAAGTCCCTTTTACATTTTTCTCCTCTCACTTCAAACCTATGTGTTTTAGTTTTGGACACCCTCATCCCTGGGGAAAAAAAAACTTTGGCTATAAACTTCTACAAGGTCACCCCTCAGCCTCCAATAGTGTGGGGAAA
The DNA here is from genome assembly GCF_037043375.1 of Chiloscyllium plagiosum. Lineage (NCBI taxonomy): Eukaryota > Metazoa > Chordata > Chondrichthyes > Orectolobiformes > Hemiscylliidae > Chiloscyllium > Chiloscyllium plagiosum. The sequence continues at coordinate 89,271,483 of NW_028270140.1, forward strand.
ATAGCCTCAACCTATTCAACCTCTCCCTATCGCTCAACCTCTCTAACCCTGGCAATGTCCTTGTAAATCTTTTCTCAACCCTTGCAAGTTTCACATCATTCTTCCTATAGCAGGGAGACCAGAATTGCATGCAGTATTCCAAAAGTGGCCTAACCAATGTCCTGTACAGCCACAACATGACCTCCCAATCCCTGTACTCAATGCACTGATCAGTATAGGCAAGCTTGCCAAATGCTTTCTTCTATCTACCTGTGACTCCACTTTCAAAGAACTACAAACATACACTCCAAGGTCTCTTTGTTCAGCAACACTTCCCAAGACTTTACCATTAAGTGTATGAGTTCTGCCCTGATTTGACTTTCCAAAATGCAGCACCTCACATGCATCTAAATTAAACTCCACCCATCATTCTTCAGCTCATTTGTCCATCTGATCAAGATTCGGTTGTGATCGGAGGTAACGTTGTTCGCTGTCCACTATACCTCCAATTTTGGTGTCAAATGCAAACTGCTTGTCACAGGTCTCTGCCTTCTACCTTTGAGCAGCTCTGTATCTAAATGGTTAGTTCTCTCTGTATTCCCTTTCAATTATCTCTCCACCCTTCAGGCTCTCTGCCTGTATTCCTGATGAAGGGCTTTTGCCCAAAATGTCGATTTTACTGCTCCTCTGATGCTGCCTGAACTGCTGTGCTCTTCCAGCACCACTAATCCACTCTCTGTATTCCATATGATCTAACTTTGCTAACCAGTCTACCACGAGGAACCCTATCAAATGCTTTACTGAAGCCCATATGGATCATGTCGACCAGTAGTTCAGACTGATCTGTATTTCCACACAATACGTGTCTTTCATTGAATGTCTTGCTAAACCATACATTTAATTATGTATTTTGGATCTTTCTGCTTTAGAAATTATTTTTTGAATGTAACATTAGCATAAGCAATTATGTGAGTTGCTTAAGAAATGGTTTAAGAACCTTTAATCATCTTCAGTCAAAACATGGAACTACATTGCTCCTTGTTTCATGAAGCTCCTAATTGGAAGTCATTATTAAGAATGGAAGCTTAATAATGGATTTATTGACTCTGTCTATATTTGTCAGTCTGTGCAATACTGAGAGTTGACTGATGTTCCAGTTCCAGATGCACCAGTTATCGACCTGACACAAAGCCGACTGTATGATGACGGAATCATCTGCTGGCAGCAGCCCAATGGTGCTCTTCCTGTTGACCACTACAAGCTTGAGTATAGGAGGCTTGACCAAGATGGAGACTGTGCCTGGGAGTCCACTGAAGACGTGTGCAGCACAAGTAAAGTCATCTCAAATCTTGACACCAATATGAGCTACATCTTCAGAGTGAAGGGGTGCAAGAATTCCATCTACAGTGATTACAGCAAGGAGGTCCTTTTCCATACGCCGCCTGCTCCAGGTATTCTCTTTGGAAGAACAAGAGTTATACTGTGTCGTAAATGAAGTTAATTCTTTCAAATAGTAATTAATCATTACTAAAACTGGGTGATCTGCCCGAGGAGCATAATTGAGTGATGAACAATCCTGAGTAGTTTAGAATTTTCCTACAGTGGAACCAGAAACTTTGTACTTTGCGTTTTACCTGAGGGTTTGTTTTTAGTCACACTGATGCTCTTTTAATTATGAGTTAGCTAATCTAATTGAGAGAATTATACTTTTTCTCTTTATACCAAAAGAGAGCCAGTTAAAATATTCACAAGAAATTACCTAGAATTTGTGTGTACTTATAAACAGCTTTGAAGTAATGTTTTTGAAGATTTTGTATCAGGTTTTGGAAGCAGAATGAGCAAACCGAACCTCAGCTATCCATCTTCCATCAGTTGCTTTGCCCACTGAAATAGAAACACATCTATACCACAGGGGTGAATCTTTAACTTAGAGATCGCTTCTTGAGTCAGAAGGTGAAGAATTTAAGCCTCAAACCAGGCAGTCTGGTAAATAGTTACTAGACGATGCTCCAAAATACTGGTTGATATCCCTGAGTTTGCTTGTGCCTGGATTGTTTGCGCACTGGTCCTGTGGTGCTGCTGCTGGCTATGAGTCAGAGGGATTGGGTTTGGGCTTCACTCCACTCAGAACTGGAGCGATTGAATGGGGTTAGCACCCAATATGGACACATGTGGGTTTCCCCTTCCTCCTGATTATAGAGCAGCCTTTCATGCAGCCCAGTTTGTGGAAAGATACTGGGTGATTTTCCATTGTTTGAAATTAATTGTGGAGGCAGGTGTGCAATATGCCAAATGACCCACCACCTGTATTGCCAAGGTAACTTGAACAATTGTATGCCAATCAGCTGATGAGTTTAAATGGTGGACAATCAGAGGCTGGTTCCTAAAGTCTGGGCCTATTCCTCCAGTATCAACTACAAGGAGGTAGGTCTCTCTTTTCCGTGGGGAACAGTGTCATGGGAGAAGGGGCTCACAGATGTTAAAAGCAAAGGGATCGGGGATGGTTTTCAGAGGGCACTCAATTGGATCCCTCCCCCCCCTCCCCCACACACTTTCTCTGCCTCTAATCGATCCCAAATTGAAACCATTTGAGACCCTACCTTCCCAATTCTGTCCCTCATGTGAAGCATGGTGAACCTGAGTTTAAACTGATCACCAGTCAACTTTCTGCAATGAAGGAACCATTTATGGTCCTCTGGGACTATGGTAACTTTCACTTAGAATCCTACATTGCAGAGAGAGTCCATTTGACCCATTGCATCTGTACCAATCCTCCTAAACCCTCCCACCAGGCCCACCCTAATCCACCACTGCATTTCCCATGGCTAACCCACCTAGCCTATATATCCCTAGACACTACAGGACAATTTAGCATGGCCAATCCACCTAAATTGCTCATCTTTGGACTGTGGGAGGAAACCAAAGCACTTGGAAGAAATCCACGCAGACACGGGGAGAACATGCAAACTCCATACAGACAGTCGCCCGAGCCTGGAATTGAACCCGTGCCCCTACTGCTGTGAGGCGGCTGTGCTAACGACTGAGCCACCGTGTCACCCAAACTTCACTTGCAGATTGAAGAGAAAATCTGTACAGAAAGTTCATCAACACTGCTGCCCCGAATGTGACACAAGGGTTTCACATATAAAATATGAGTTAGGACCAACCCTTGGGCAGAAAATCGCAGAGCTTCATTTTATGTTCTAATTCTGGACAACTTGTCATGAAGTTTATGGATGTGTTGTTGAAGTAAAAACTCCTTTGTTGCCTGATACCAAGACATTTCATTATATTTTCATATGCACATTAAATATGTTTCCATTGTGATTGAATTTGAGACAAAAGTATTTTGATTCTGTATGCATTGAATTGTTTTTCATTTTCTGATTTACTTAATGAAGAAAATGATTTTGGATTCAATACAATTCCAAAATTCTAAAAGTAAAGTCCTTGTAAATCAGACATTGCAATTGATGCTTTAGTGGCTGGCTTAAAGAGTTCAACTCTAACCATCTGCATTTTCTAAGATTGGACATTTGTGTCCCCTCCCCACAACTCCATTGGGGAATTTGTAAATGGAGATGTAAAATTCTTTGGTTGGTTTATCATGCTACCTGCTACCACCCTGGATTTTACTTGGAGGTGGAGTGGTAAATGAGGTCCATTTTTCCCTCAATTGAACCTCTTACGTGGTCACTTTCCACTCAGTGCTGGACCTTTCTGGGTATTTGGCTGGAATGCCTCTCTTGTGAGCCCTTTACCCAACTGGAGCATCTACATGTGTATCCTCATGCCCTGACCATTGCAACACATTTTCCCACCCACATCATTCCCCATCAACATGGCACTGTTCTCCTGGGGTCCCACTGAATTCCATGGAATTGATGTAGTCTCAGCAATGGCAATGGAATTCAGTGCTGGGGCTGGAGAGCAGCCAAGCACTCACTAGGCTGGAACCTCCTCCCAAGACAGAAGTGGAAGACACTCCCAAAGGTAATTTTTACTCCTTAATGTATAACTAGAACAACCATCAAGAGGAGGGCTGGGCTCCCTGCCAACTCGTTTATTCGACAGGACAGGATTTGCCACCATTTGAAAAATAAGTTTTTCTTAACTATTCAAACTAACTGAAGATCAGTTGTCATTAATTCCGTTAATTCCAGGATTGTTGGGCATCTTAGCTCTCATAAATATTCACATTTAGCAATGTATTAAATTAGAAAGAATGTCTTTATTTTTATGCAAGCCTGTAGAATTTGATTAGCAATACATAATTGGTAGATGCTCCCTTAAATCCTTCTTCCAATATTCTGCAATTGGTCATTAAGAATGCACCCTTTGAAGTTACCCTTTTAAAAAGATCCATACATGCATGAACAAGTTTGCTGATGTTAGTGTAGAATGGATTTAATCACACATGTTTGAATTAATTGCCTCAGTTCATGTCCATGTCTATCCAAGAAACCTGTGTTAGTGATGAATCACCTTGATTATGAATGAAGTCTATGGCAGTCAAATCTGTTGCTTTACTGTCTTCTATGGACTGTCTCAGCCTATCACTGTCTCAGTGCTGAAAATCTAAATTACTTCTGAGTTTAACAAACTCATTGTTTTCCTCAGTGTCTCCCAACTTGCAACCTTCATAAACCTGATTTTTTTCCAAAGCTTTGCTGCTATGTCCTGGTTCACACCATATCACATTCATCCATCATCTCCATGTTCACTGACCTACACTGGGGCCTGGTGTTGTAGTGTCTTGATTTTGAAATTCTCATCTTGGTTTCAAAAAACTTCATGACCTTATTTCACCTGATAACTGCTTCCTGTGAATTTCTTCAGCCCTACAACTGTCCAATATATCTGTCTTCTAATTTTGGCCTCTTGTATATCCCCAAATTTCACTAGCTTTAATTGATGATTGCCTATTTGTCTTAGAGCACATTATTTTACCACTTGGAGTCCTTGACGAGATTCATGTTTTGGAATTCCATCTTGACAACCGACTTTTCATATCAGACACTCTTAAGAAATTTAAGACATTGATCGGAGGTGATGGCCTGGTGATATTGTTACTGCGATAGTAATCCAGGGGACCAGGCTAATATCCTGGTGACATTGGTTTGAATTCCACCATGAGGAGAAAGTGAGGTCTGCAGATGCTGGAGATCAGAGCTGAAAATGTGTTGCTGGAAAAGCGCAGCAGGTCAGGCAGCATCCAGGGAACAGGAGAATCGACGTTTCGGGCATAAGCCCTTCTTCAGGAAGAAGGGCTTATGCCCGAAACGTCGATTCTCCTGTTCCCTGGATGCTGCCTGACCTGCTGCGCTTTTCCAGCAACACATTTTCAGCTTTGAATTCCACCATGGCAGGTCTTGAAGTTTGAATTAAATAAAAAAAATCTGGGATAGAAAGTTAGGCTAATGGTGATTATTGCCAATTGTCATAAAAGCCCATCTGGTTTGCTAATGTTCGTCATACAAAAAAAATCAGCCATCTTTATCTTTATCTGGTCTGCCCAATATGCTCCACCAACCCACAGCTATGTGGCTAACTCATAGCTTTCCTTTGAGTGATTAGGGATAGGCGTTAGATGCTGGCCTAGCTGGTCTATAGGTAGACCGACAATTTGGGACTATTCTCCAATTGTCTTCAATTCACTTACTTTGATCTATATCTTGAAATCTGCCTGCCTTTCATGAACTACATATTTTAGAGATAGATTAACTATTTCCTGGAGATTAATAGATTAACCAGGGATAGTCAGCATGATTTTGTTAAGGGTTTAGTCAGTAGCAGCATGATGGCTCAATGGTTAGCACTGCTGTCTGATGGGTTTGATTCCAGTCTCAGTCTCAGTGACTGTGTGGAGTTTTCACGTTCTCCCCGTGTCTGCGTGAGTTTCCTCCCACAGTCCAAAAAATGTGCAGGTTAGGTGAATTGGTAGTGCTAAATTGGCCATAGTGTTCAGGGATGTGTCGGCTAGGTGCATTAGTCAGGGGTAAATATAAGATAGGGAGAATGGGTCTGCTTGGGTTAATCTTCGGAGGGTTGGTGTGGATTTGTTGGTCTGAAGGGTCTGTTTCCACACTGTAGGGATTTGAAGTAACAGGGAGGTTAGTGTAGTGGATGTTGGCTATATGAATTTTAATAAACCAACTGACAAGGTCCCTCGTGGCAGACTGCTAAGAAAAATTAAAACCCATGGGATTTGGGCGAAAGTGGAATTGGATTTTAAATTGGGTCAATGACAGGACATAAGAGGTAATGGTCATTGGATATTTATATGAATGGAAACTGTTTCCAATGATGGCCCACAGGGATCAGTTTTAGTCGCTTGCTCTTTGTGGTATGTATTCTATTTAAAAGCTTAAATGTGTAATGCATAATTGGGAAACTTCCAGATGACACAAAAAATTGGATGGGAGCTGGTCATGAAGAGGACAGCTGTTGACTGCAGTAAGGTATCAATGGTTTTGTTCATTGGGCAGAAAAGTGTTAAATTGAACTCAATCTGGAGAAATATGAAGTTTTGTGCTTGTAAAGAGCAAACTAAGCAAGGGAATGCAGAATAAATGGGAGGGCATTGAGAGTATTAGAGGAGGTGAGAACTCTTGGAGTGCATGCTCACTGGTCCCTGAAGGTGGCAGGATGTGAAGAAGGCATCTGGGATGTTTTCCTTCATTGGGTGTGGTGCTGATTATATTAGCAGGGAAGTAATGCTGTAACTATATAAGACATTGTTCAGGACACAACTGGAGTTTTGTTAACAGTACTGGTTTACACGTTGTAGCAGGAAAATAATTTCTTCAGATAGAGTACAGGGGAGAATTGCAAGTATATTTCCAGGACAGAAAATTGCAAGCTCAGCTCGGGTTGCTTTTCTTACAGAATAGGAAGCTGAGGGTTAATTAATTGAGGTGTAGAAATAATGAAGGGCTTGTTTAGAATGGACAAAGAAGACCTGTTTTCCCTCTCAGAGAGGTTAAGTACTAGGGGAAGCAGTTGTAAGGTGATTGGTAGAAGCATTATTGAGGAAATGAAGCAAATTTTCTTAACTGAGAGATTGTTAGGTGTGTGGAATTTGTTGCTCGGCTGGTGATTGAGTTGAAAGTCCTCAACCCATCTAAAATGAACCAAGTCTGTGCTTGAAGCTCTGTAACCCATTGGGTGTTGGAGTTGGATTCATCCAGATAGTGGCAAGGAGGTTTCCTTATGTGATCATTAATAAACTAAATAATTGGTGGCCAGGCAGGGAAGTTGAACGTGGGTCTTTCTACCAGAACTTAATTTTGATGGAGTTGTGAAGAGAACAAGGCTCAGGTACTCTGGCCTCCACCCAGTCTAATTATGTTGCCTTCCAGCTTTCAGGCCCATTGCCTCTGGGGGCATGATATTCCACACTCAGAGTAAATTTTACATTCTTTTTATTCATTCATGGAATGCTAGGGTCACTGATTGGGCCAAAATTTGTTGCCCATCCCTAATTGTTCAGAAGGCAGTAAAGAGGCAGTTACATTGCTGTGGTTCTGGAGTCTCATGTTGACCAGAGCAGATAAGGATGTCACATTTCCTTTCCTAAAGGACATGAGTGAACCAGATGGGTTTTTACAGCAATCGACACTGTGGTCATTAGGCTAGTTTCTCATTCCAAATTTTTATTGAACTCAAATTTAGAAAATTGACAAACAAGTTGACATTCAAATCCATGTCTCCAGAGCATGGACCTGAGCTTCTGGATTGCGAGTCCAATGACATTATCACTACTCCCTGATGCAGTTCAGTGTCCTGTTGTGAGTCATTGTATCAGAAATATAGTATGGATTCTGAAAGATCAATCAATTTAAATGAGAGGTAACCTACACCCTCATTTACACTAAAGTACTTGGATGTGCATTTGGTTTAAACTGGTGCAGACCTTGTTTTCAGTTTCCACTTGCAGTATAAAATATAACATTAATGTTGGCAGTGCCTAGTGGACTCCTGTTTTAGTTTCAATGTAGTACATTGAACAAAAGGGACTGTTTACAGACCAATAATGGTACTATTAGGGTTGGTGATAATGAGGGTTTATGGTGTATAGGATAGTAGTGGTGTATCCAGTAGCATATATTTACAAATGAAGTGATGAAAAATCAATAATCACTCAATAGTACAGTTTGCTAAAAACTGAGATATGCTGCTGTAGCTTTTCATCTTGCACTTGTCAGGGCAAATGGTGATGGCTAGCACAAGGAGGCATAGCTTTACTTGAGGAGTAATAGATATAGGACAGATTTCAGAGGTAGTTTCTTTACTCAGAGAGCAGTAGGGGGGTGGAACACACTGCCTGCAACAGTAGTAGACTCGCCAACTTTAAGGGCATTTAAGTGGTCATTGGATAGTCATATGGACGAAAATGAAATTGTAGGTTAGATGAGCTTCAGATTGGTTTCACAGGTCGGCGCAACATTGAGGACCGAAGGGCCTGTACTGAGCTGTAATCTTCTATGTTCTAAATGATCAGAACAATTTATATCACAGGAGAAAATGATTGTTGATTGTTTATCAAGTTATTCTGATTGACTAGAGTTTTGTGATCGAGAAAGCAATGAAGAACTGTAATCTCCCCCAGCTTCTGGGTATGTCAAAACAGGTGTAAAGTTTGAACATATTCCTTTTACTTGCAGAGAATGGGGCCTAGTGTATGCATGTCCCTTTGAAAAGCATGGATGGGGCATGTTATGAGCTTCACTGATTATCTTAAACTGGTTAATCTGGCATTGAAATTCATACACAACATTGCTCAGTTGTTTGATAATCTGAAGGGTCATAATTTTAATCCAAGGATTTTCTTGAGAATATCTCATTTTTGAGGAAAACAACCCCAACACTGGTTGTTGGTCCCAAGACCAGAAAGGACAAATCTTTTTCAAACAATAAACTAAACCAATCCCAGCCAAAAGAGACATTGATCATCTAATCCCTTGCTCCAAATTGGCCAGGGAGATACTGACATCAACAAGTTTGATATAATCAAGGAGATGATAGAGCCCACTGGAAGGCAGTTCGCACATTGTACAATATTCAAGACCTGGAGTTCCCATTGTTTCACAATGCCAGCTGGTCAAGGGGCTGGAAAACAATATACATTCAAACAAACTTTCTGTCCAGACAACCAGTCAAGGCAATTTTATTTGTTCTTGCTGTCTGAGTGGAGCAGTCCGAAAATGATATAGGTGGGGCATCCTCAGAAACGAAGGGGTTAATAGTGGAAGAAAGAAAGAAACATGGAGGCAAACTCCTATTCTCTGTCTTTATAATCAGGACCAAAGGAAGTTACATATGCCAAGGAGTAGGTACAACCCCAAGGATTCTGGATTAATGGTGCTGGAAGAACACAGCAGTTCAGGCAGCATCTGAGGAGCAGTAAAATCTTAAAAACAATGACTGCAGATGCTGGAAACCAGATTCTGGATTAGTGGTGCTGGAAGAACACAGCAGTTCAGGCAGCATCCAAGGAGCAGTAACAACCCCAAGGATGTTAACCAGATAAGAGACTTCATCCAGGGCCTGCATACAACCCGCTGCCATGTGGAAAGTTGCCCCACATGTCCGAACCACAGATTTTTGGGAGTTTAAGAACTATTTTGTAATTAATCATAAGAACATTTAGCATTTGTTCTGCTATATTGAGATTCACTAAATGTATGAAACATACTCTCATTATTCAAAATCTAAAAGCAATATTGATTGCATTATTCATTTTTTTTCCAGTATGGTTCATAAAGGTCAGCCCAGACTTTTGACCGTGAATAAGTGAGTTCAGTCATAATCAGTAACGTTGAATGATGATCACATGTTCAGAGACGGCTTAAAAAGCATAATATCCCTTTAGAATGATAGCAGTATCGTGTTCGAAGAAAATGTTTTTGGAATTACCACTGTCTATTTAGAGTGTGAAATGGTTTGCTAACATGTTGATCAAACTTTGAGAAACTATGTCTTTTAGAATTTAGAATTTTTTCAGAATTTAGGATCCCTACAGTGTGGAGACAGGCCCTTCAGCCCAACTAGTCCACACCGACCCCCTGAAGAGTCTCCCACCCAAAACCATTACTCATTACTCTATATTTACCCCTGATTAATTGTGGGTAAATTTAGGTCCCTGAACACTTTTCAGATCTGAAAGTCAGGCATGTGTGAACAGCACTTGCTGAGAATCCTGAGTGTGCTAAATAGCCACATTCACAACCAGTTCAAGATAATCAGTCAAACTGATTACATGGTTGGTTTACACTTGGTCGAAGTAAACACATTCAAATGCAGGGGTCCATTCTCTAAGCAAAAGGAATGTGTTCAAGACTTATCCCTTTCTTGAATTAACTTGGAGAATCAGAGTAAGTTTCTAGTTTCATGCTGTTTTCTTGATGGCAATGCCTCAGTCAATCTGAAATGACTTGCTGACTAATTAGCATCCTTTTCTCATGTAATATAATTTGAAGTAATCATTTGAAATTTAGCATTTTTGGCATTTGTCCTGATGGGTATGAGATGAAAAACTTCAGTAACATATCCCTCTGTTCAGCAATATTCAGAAATATCTATAGTTAGTAATTTATATTGCCCTATGAGCATGCTATAAGACAAAGTAAGAAGCACATTAAACAAAAAAGAATCCAAGTCTACATCAAAGCCACTGAAGGTTGAAATATCCATTTAGTTCTCAAGCATTTTGTTTACTTGTACAAATTAAAGCAGAATAATAGACCAGACTGTATTTGGAGCATCACAACTGAATTAGGTCATGTTGGTTCCACAGTATGATGTTAATAGATTCTGCATTCATCACATAACTATTATATAATGTTAAACTATTGCCATAACTATTATATAATGTTAAACTATTGCCATCTAGGTTGGTTGTTTTGCACTTTCTAAACAATGACATTTTTAACATTTTTTACTGTTATATACAGCTTGCTCTTCCTAACATTCTTGTTTATTTTAATTTATCTCATATGTGATATTCTCATTTATACTTACTGAACTTGGTAAATACCATTACGTCTATGGGAGCTTGATGTGGGTAAAATAGGTTGCCATGTCTACCTACATTCAGTTGTTTGCATTTTATTATTTCTGTGTTTCTTTGTGCTATAAAAGCAGGATTCACTTTTGTTTAGGTGCAGTCATGGGTGGACTTACTTTTGTACAATGGTTGAGTACTTTAATTTAGACTTTCCCAGTATGTAAATAGATATGAAATGTTATTAATTACAGCAGAAGTTACATTGTACATTGAGTTGTACAACATGCCTTTACACCAAAGCTTTTAGAGTTGTCTTATTCAAACATTTAAACTTTTCTCACCAGAATGACCAATATGAATTATTGCACTTAATTTTGTAATGTTCTCCTGACAGCAATAAAGTATTTTGTAGACTTTAAAAGGTTTCATATTGTCATGACCAAGTGCTCAGTAAACCATTTCTCAGTTTTATTCAAAAATACAATGCAGCAACATAAATCAAATTGAAATGTAGCATCATGTGTATTACAGAAGAGATTATGTCAAAAACCGTTGACACAAAGATTTTCTGGTTCTCCTGTATGCCCAAGGCAGTTTTGCTTAGTACTCTCAAGTGAAGATAAATTTGCTTCAAATAGATCAAGCTTTGAAGTACCCAACAACACCAAGCCAGCAAAAACATCTTTTCAAACATTGGAGATGTAAACTGCCTTTGAACAATGTGTGTGGGCAGACCCGTGATATTATAAAAGAAAGGCTTATTACTGTTATGCATGTAATTATGTGTCATGTAGTACGGAGATAGTATAAAACCAATTTAATAGGGCTCAGCTCCTGATGTAGAATTGTTCATGATTGAAGAATTTGATGCTGAAATTGGTGCTCTTAATATTTTTGGTGATTAATTTTAATTTTCTTATAGATGGTAATTAGATCATTCAGTTCCAGTCTTAAATCTTCCATCACGGTTTCCAAATGTCCGTGCTGAATGTTTTATATGATTTACCTTTCTCTGGAAAACAACTCTTTGACAAAATATAACATTGACAGTTGCACGATAAAGATAAGATCAGCTTTTTGTAATGTGACACTTCCATGACTGGAAATTAGTTATATGACTGTCAAGCAGAAGTCTGGAGTGGTCTACCCTGTATTAATGCTGTTTTGTCATTTGCACGTAGATGATAATTTTGCATGAGATATGATTGGTTTTGACAATATTTCCTTGTCTCTGACAGAGTGCTGAAAGATGAAATATTTTGAGGATTTTTTATTCAGAAGTACAGCCTTTAAAGTAGATGAGGAAAGTAATCACATGCCTAGCTCATATCAAACAATTGATTTTGCAGAAAACGTAGTGCATAAAATCAGATGGGTCCAATTTGCATCAGGATGACAAGATTTTAAAACTTTGAGACCCAACAAAATCCCATTTCCAAATAGCTCACTTCAGGCTTGATAGAGGCAGGGCATCTACCTTTGGAAGGTCGCTGGATAATGTAGATGTTATATTTATTCTGTAGCCTCTGATTTACAGCCTGCAGTTTAACTCTGGTAAGCTGCCCCAGGAATCATGGAGGAAAGGGAGAACAACTTTGAAACGAAGAGAAACCCTTGCAAAGTACTGCTGATTGGCCCAGAGGAGCCCTTTGTCCTCTGAGGTGAGGTTTAGGTTGGAAAGTGCAGTCAAAAGAGCCTTAGTGAGTTACTGCAGGGCAGCATGCAAATGTGGCCACTGTATATCAGCAGTGAAGGGGCACAATGATTGAGTGGTGGATCGGGTGCCAATCAGGGGCGCTGCTTTGTCCTGGATTGTGTGAAGCCTCTTTAGTGTTATGCGAGCTGCACTCATCCAGGCAAGTGTGGAGTATTCCATCACACTCCTGACTTTCATCGCAATGAATCGAAATGCATTGTTCTAACACTTAGAAACTAGTCATAGTGCACAAACACCACAGGTAGTCCTCTCCATTAGAAAGAGAGAACTGGTTACATATAGCTGGGGGCACCAGACTGCGAGTGTGGGGCGAGATGAAGAGGAATGTCTCCATGAACCACTGCAGCCAGTATCATTTATATCACACCGAAAGCAACCCCCACACAGATGATTTATAACAGTATTGCTAGAGAAGCATCATTGCTTCTTGAGAACAGAAGTAATGATGTGTTTTAGGCAGAGTAAATGGTCAATAAATGCTGGCCCAGCCAGTGATGTCCATGTCCCATGAGTAAGTAAACACAATATATTCTGGGAATGAGAGCCAGGAAACAAACACAAACTGTCAGTTTTATTTTACTTAGTAATGGAAATAGTGAACTCATGATTGAAAACATTTTTCTTTCTTTTTAAATATAGTTTTAAGGTTTTTGTTTGATGAGAAGTGTGGCTACAACAGTGATCACCTGATCTTAAACAAACAGAGAGACTCTGTGGAGAGTGTCGCTGGGCTCCCCATGTTGCTCAGTGCAGAACGGATTGTGGTTGGAAGTTATATGTCTCTCAACTTCATCACCGGAGACACAGGAGTAACAAAAGGAAAATACTACTGGGCTTTCCGCGTGGAGCTCTGCTCATACTTGGTTAAAGTAGGTGTGGTGTCCGACACAAAGCTTCAAGAGTGGTTTCACAGTCCACCAGATATCAACAGTCCCAGGTTTGTCCCTCGTTACCTATTCAGTGTAGCTGCATGGCACTAACTGTACATCAATTTACAAGCTGTAAACATTGGCTGCAAACATTTTCTGGCAATGAATTTGTGGCCATAGAGTGAAGGTCAAGTTGATTATCCACTTTCTATTGCAATTTTTGAATAAAGTTTTGGAAAACTTTTCCTGAATAATACATGAAGAGAAAAATGAAACCATCTCGAACCAGTAGCGGATGTTGGACTATTTGAAACTGTTGCCAGTCAATTGTGTGAATGATGCTGAGGTATATCCTCTTTATTTAGCATGATTACAAAATTGATCAACTGCAGGACTGCTTAATCGTCAATAATAAATTCTTTAATAGAATCCTAGTTCACCATTTTTGGTGAAGGCATTTAAGGAACCTGCCAGACATCCCAAAACCTCCATTCTACTCCATCAACACTTGATTCCCTTGTTGGTTAAAAATGTTTTAAAATCTTCCAAATATAACTTCAAGTTCAATGACCCAGCCTCCACTGTTTTCTGGAGAAGAGAGACTGACAAACTAACAGTCCTTTGACAGAAAAAAAATCTTCTTCTCTGTCTTAAAAGAGACATCTGCTGATTTTTGTTGTGTTCTAATGCAATGGTGCAGGAAAGGTTACTAAGTGAGTTTTTTGATAAGAATTTCTGGATGCCATTGTGCACCATAGTAGTCTGACATGTGATGTAATGTTCTCATACATAAAGACAAAATGTAAGAAAATAAGGAAAGTCACGGTAAGAAAGTGAGGGTCTTAAAGAGTGGTTAGTGAGAGTACTGTCCAAATGTGTATCAATCTTAGCGGCAGGTTTTGGGATGTCTGGCAGGTTCCTTAAATGTCTTTAAGTTCACATCAGAATATAGGACTTAGAGGTGGACCATAAGACCAGAGGATGTGGGAGCAGAATTAGGTCATTCAGTCTATCGAGTGTGCTCCACCAATCAATCATGTTGATATGTTCCTCAATCCAATTCTCCTGCCATCTCCCCATAACCCTTGATCTCCCTGCTAATTAAGAAACTACTGAGCTGTATCTTAAATACAACCAATACTTGGCCTCCATAGCGATCTGTGGCGAAGAGTTCTACTGATTCACCGCACTCTGGTTGAAGAAATTCCTCATCATCTCAGTTCAAAAGGTCCGAGTCTCTCCGACTAGCGGAAACATCTTCTCCACATCCACTCCATCCAGCCTCTCAGTATACTGTTGGTTTCAATAAGAACCACCACACTTCCCCCCCTCGCCAATTGAGTACAGATTCAGAATCCTCAACCGATCCTCATAAGACAAGCCCTTCATCCCTGACATCATTCTTGGAAACCTCCTCTGGACCCCCTCCGATGACAGTGGAGTAGGCCTTTGGCTCTTCGAACTGCTCCAATACTCATTAAGATCATGGCAAATCTGATTATGGTCTCAAATTGGCTTTTCTGTCTACTCCCTCAACACTTGATTCCCTTGTTGGTTAAAAATGTTTTAAAATCTTCCAAATATAACTTCAAGTTCAATGACCCAGCCTCCACTATTTTCTGGAGAAGAGAGACTGACAAACTAACAATCCTTTGACAGAGAAAAAAAATCTTCTTCTCTGTCTTAAAAGAGACACTTGCTGGTTTTAAACTGTGTTCCCTAGTGCTAGACTCCCCTACTGTCAAGTTCCATTGGGATCTTACATGTTTCATTATGATCACTTCTGTTTCTTCTCAATTCCAATGGTTTGGGGCCATTCTGATTACCCTTTCGACATAACATAATTCCTTCACCCCAGAAATGAATCAAGTGAACATTTTCAGAACTGTTGTTAATAGAAATTTGTCCTTTTTCAAGCTAAGAGACCAAAATTCTATACAATGTTCCAAATGTGATCCCACCATCACCTGTATAGCTGCAGTAACACTTCCCTACTTTTGTATTCCATTGTCCTTGTAATAAACGACGAGATTGTATTTTCCTTGCTAATCGCTAGCTATACCTGCACACTAACCTTTTATGATTTGTGTATCAAGACACCTAGGTCCCTCTGTACCATTGAGTTCTGCAATATATCTCTGTTAAATAGTATAATGATTTTATATCTTCTAATAAAAGTTGGCAAGTCCACATTTTTCTGCATTATATTCATCTACCAAACGTTTGCCCACTCACTGAATTTATCCCATTTATAGACACTATATCTTCCTTGCCAACTTACTATCCTAACTAACCACCATTTAGTCAGACTCTTTATCCAAGTCATTGATATAGATGCATAAATATTGATTCCTATAACATCAACTAGTTACAGTTTGCAGCCTGAAAAAACCCATTTATCCCCATTCTCTATGTCTTGTTAACTTAACATTACAAGCTCTCATTTTATATAGAAATCCTTGTCAAGGCACCTTATCAACACCTTGTGAAAATCTCGGTACCTTTTCTACTAATTCCTCTTTATCCACCTTTCTTCGAATTTTGCCAAAAGCTGTCAATAACTTAGTCAAACACATCAATAACATATGGTCCAGACCACTGCTTAATGAATTTGACAATTATAATCACCCACATTACTTACTGAATTAAATGGCTGTTATTATTTAGAATTGCCATGCAAATGGAGCATAAATGTAAAGTCACTTAGCCTCAGCAATTCTAGTCTAGATATGACCAATTAAGTATAAAGCTGATAAAGACAGATACAATCAAAAGCTTGATCTAAAAATGTGAGGAAAGTAGGTTTAATGTTAGGTGTATGAAAGCCCACCTGAAAATTGCATAATACAGTTGACACAGGAACCTCGATTATCTGGCATTCGATTATCCGAATATCAGATTATCCAGCAAGATCGCAAGGTCCCGATGCTGAGCTACACTATATTATCCAACATTTGATTATCTGGAATTTGATTAACTGAACAAAATACTTCCTGCCCATGTCCTTCGGATAATCAAGGTTCCTGTGTACATTCTACAGCATTATACAGGACCTGACCAACCTCATAGAACTCTATGAGGCAGTAACAAGCAAGTTAGACAAAGGAGAGGCAGTGGATCTGATTATTTGGATTTCTGAAAGGCCATTGACAAGATGCCACACAAGAGGCTGTTAAATAACATAAGAGCTTGTGGTGTTAGGGGCAAGATACTGGTGTGGATAATGGATTGGCTGACTGGCAGAGAGTAGAGAGTGAGGATAAAGGGGTCTTTTTTAGGATGGCAGTCAGTGACTAGTGCAATTCCACAGGGGTCAGTATTGGTACCCCAACTATTCACGTTATACATTAACGATCTGAACAAGGAACTGAGGGTATTGTTGCTAGGGTTGAAGATGATACAAAACGTTGGTGGGACAGATAGCGTTGAGGAAACCGGGAGGCTGCAGAAGGACTTGGACATGCTAGGCAGGTGGGCAAAGAAATGGCAGATGGCAGACAATGTGGGGAAGTGTGAGGTTATGCACTTTGTTAGGAAGAACAGAGGAATAGATTATTTTCTAAATGGGGAAATACTTCAGAAATCTGAAATACAAGAGACTTTAGAGACCTGGTTCAGGATTCTCCTAAGGTTAACATGCAGGTTCAGTTGGCAGGAAGGCAAATGCAATGATGACATTGATTTCAAGAAGGCTAGAAACTGAGCAGATTTGGGCCTTGTATCTAAAGAAGGATATGCTGGCCTTGGAGGGGATCCAGAGGAGGTTTACAAGAATGATCCTAGGGATTAAGAGCTTGTCAAGTGAGTAATGGTTGAGGACTTTGGGTTTGTAGTTGATGGGATTTAGAAGGATGAAGAGGGGATCTGTTTGAAACTTATCGAATATTGAGAGGCTTGGATAGAGTGAACAGGTAAGAGAGACTAGGACCTGATGGCACAGTCTCAGAGTGAAGGGATCTCCCTTTAGAACTGAGATGAGGACGAATTTCTTTAGCCAGAGAGTGGTGAATCTGTAGAACACATTACCACAGAGGTTGGGGAGGCCAAGTCATTGAGCACATTTAGGACAGAGATAAGTAAGTTCTTGATTGGTAAGGGGATCAAAGGTTATGGGAAGAAAGTAGGAGAATTGGATTGAGAAACATACCAGTCATGATAGAATGGTGGAGGAGCCTGGTTGGGTCAAATGGCCTAATTCTGCTACTATATGTTATGGTCTTACAGACTGCTGATGTTGCACGTGAAGTTTCTCAGCTGGCTGCTGGTTATACAGTCAAGAACTGGAAGATGAAGTATTCTAAATTCTGTCCTTGCTATTAGCAAATTGAGGAACATACTCTGCGCATACCTGAATTTACAATCTGTGTGAGATACTCTTCAGCTTCCTAAACTGTTAATAGCCCAATAAGGACACTGCTAAACATGTTAAATAAAAACATCTGGCTACGATAACTACAGGGCTGCTGTTTTTTTTAACATTCCGTTATTAGTTTTAAGGGGGACATTTGTTACTGCCCCAGTCAGGCCTAATTGAGACTTCACACTTCTCATACAATAGGAATGGCATGGTAGCTCAGTGGTTAGCACTGCTGCCTCACAGCACCAGGGTCCCAGGTTTGATTCCAGCCTTGGGTGGATTCCAATCTGTGTGGAATTTGCACGTTCTCCCCGTGTCTGCATGGGTTTCCTCCGGTTTCTCCCACAGTTACAAAGATATGCAGGTCAGGTGAATTGGCCATGCTAAATTGCCCATAGTGTTAGATGCATCATTCAGAGGGAAATGGGTCTGGGTGGGTTACTCTTCAGAGGGTCAGTGTTGTCTGGTTGGGCTGAAGGGCTCCTGTTTCCACACTGTAGGTAATTTAATCTATCTAAAGAAAGTGGACAGAATAGAATAGATACAACATAATTGTGGGTGTGGTACAACACATAATAGAGATGAACTATTAGCTTGAAACTGTAGTCTGTCATTCTCTTTGATTCTTCTAGCATGTGGTGAACATGAATACGCAATTGATAAAAGAAAGTATTGTAGTTTGTAAATATATACAAAGCCTTTCAATTAATCTCACAAAACCCCGTCTGGAGCAAATGCTGAGAAATGAGTCTTAGATTTGTGAGAGCTTATTTTGTCTCTAGTCAACCTCCTTTTCTCCAACTGAAAACTACCTTGTTTTGTTCGAAAGCACAGCTGCATATGCCAGTAATGGATAGACATCATCTGTGTTTATTTTGTCTCTCTTCTCTGACTTAACTGCTTGTTTTTCACAGGTATGATCAAGACAGTGGCCACGACAGCGGGAGTGAAGATATTGCTTTGGAACAGTCCCAACCTTTCACTTTTGTTACCATAGGGATGAAGAGACTTTTCATCCCGAAAGGTTCTGCCAGTTCATCCACAGAATCTTGCAAGCGCTCTGTATCCACTCCCAGCCGGATTGGCATTTGCCTGGACTACGACAAAGGGAAAGTGAATTTCTACAATGCTGATACTATGCAGTGTTTGTATGAAAGAAGGGTGGAATGTTCTGGAACAATGTATCCTGCCTTTGGGCTAATGGGAGGTGGGGCAGTACATCTGGATGAATTAATTACACTGAAAGAATCTACAAAACCTGGTTTCTTTCTCGATTCTTGATTGATGGGAGGCATTTTTCTCCATAGATTTAAAAACAGTAAAAAAAAATGTTTGCTTCCCTGTTTATAGCACTTTAAGGCATGCATTGCTTGAAGAGCCTCTATAACTGGTTCCACTTGGTTCTCGGTAGAGTTTGTGCAATACACAGCCACTGAATAGACAATAGAAAGTGGTAGTGGATGGTTGTGGCTGTCAAATATCTTCCTTTTATCCTCCTTCACCTTGGCTTCACTTTGTTTTCATACAAACTGGATTGTTTAAAATTAGTTGGAAATGCACCTTTTCAAAGAAATAAGACTGTTGAGATGTGTTAATTATTTTGTTAAGATATGCAGATGTGACCAACTGCATTTGGCTTATTTAATGTTTTCAAAGTAAAAATGTAAACCCAACTGTTGTGAGTTGCCCTGTTTTTGACCGAATCATGTTTTAGAATCCCAGGTTGCACCACTGCCAAGATGGAGCACAATAAAGCCATCACCAATCAAAACTGCTCAGATAAAAGCAAAATACTGTGGATAGTGGAGGTCTGAACTAAAACCAGGAAATGCTGGAGAAACTCAGCATCTGTGGAGAGAGAAATAAAGTTAATGTTTTCAATCCAAACTGGCACTTTTCAAAAACTCAAAATAAAAAAAAGCTCATCGTGAAAACGGAAATACAATCGTTGAAGAGGCCCTTTCAACAGTTTTATTTTGAATATCTTCATTACGCCATAATTCTTGAACAATACTCCTGATACAATCCAGAATATTTCTATCAATTTACTCTAGATTTGTAAAGGCATTTTAGAAGAGTACATTTATGTTTTTGCAGGAATTTTCTATCAGATTAATACACAGAGACTCAAGGAAATCTCGCCCCCCCACCCCATCATATGAAGTGTCTGTAGCTCACTAAATGACTAAACCTATCAGATGCTAGTCAGTTGAATTGAGTCTGCTCAGATTAGACTGTTCTCAGTTGTCTGCGAGTGTCTGAAGCCTACCTGGTGTGTTACCATCTGTCATCTACTTCTCATGTTTCTAATTATACGATGCCCTTGAATATTAACTAGAAGCTGGGTCAGTAATCTTTCCACCATAACAAACGTATAAAGTGTAAAAACATGTTAAATCATTCATGGAAAATTTGGAATAGTGGACAAAAATAGTCGCTCTGATAAGGGAAGACTTTGTGTATCCATTTTGAAGCACTGAAATTATTAACGTAGGTATTCTTTGCAAGAGGGGATAGAAAATTGACAAGATTTTTATGGGCTGGGGGCAGAAAAGCACTAATAAAGAAATATAAAACTAAACATCTCACAAAATTGCAACAATTATGGCCATTAGGCTGAGGTAACCTAAGGTAAAAACAATGACTGCAGATGCTGGAACCCAGATTCTGGATTACTGGCACTGGAAGAGCACAGCAGTTCAGGCAGCATCCGACGAGCAGCAAAATCGACCTTTCGGGCAAAAGCCCTTCATCAGGAATAAAGGCAGAGAGCCTGAAGGGTGGAGAGATAAGCTAGAGGAGGGTGGGGGTGGGGAGAAAGTAGCATAGAGTACAATAGGTGAGTGGGGGAGGAGATGAAGGTGATAGGTCAGGGAGGAGAGGGTGGAGTGGATAGGTGGAAAAGGAGCTAGGCAGGTCGGACAAGTCTGGACAGGTCAAGGGGACAGTGCGGGCTGGAAGTTTGAAACTAGGATGAGGTGGGGGAAGGGGAACTGAGGAAGCTGTTGAAGTCCACATTGATGCCCTGGGGTTGAAGTTTTCCGAGGCGGAAGATGAGGAGTTCTTCCTCCAGGCGTCTGGTGGTGAGGGAGCGACGGTGAAGGAGGCCCAGGACCTCCATGTCCTCGGCAGAGTGGGAGGGGGAGTTGAAATGTTGGGCCACGGGGTGGTTTGGTTGATTGGTGCGGATGTCTCGGAGATGTTCCCTAAAGCGCTCTGCTAGGAGGCGCCCAGTCTCCCCAATGTAGAGGAGACCACATCGGGAGCAATGGATACAATAAATGATATTAGTGGATGTGCAGGTAAAACTTTGATGGATGTGGAAGGCCTTGGATAGAGGTGAGGGAGGAGGTGTGGGCACAGGTTTTACAGTTCCTGCAGTGGCAGGGGAAAGTGCCAGGATGGGAGGGTGGGTCGTAGGGGGGCGTGGACCTGACCAGGTAGTCACGGAGGGAACGGTCTTTGCGGAAGACGGAAAGGGGTGTGGAGGGAAATATATCCCTGGTGGTGGGGTCTGTTTGGAGGTGGCGGAAATGTCGGTGGATGATTTGGTTTATGCGAAGGTTTGTAGGGTGGAAGGTGAGCACCAGGGGCGTTCTATCCTTGTTACGGTTGGAGGGGTGGGGTCTGAGGGCGGAGGTGCGGGATGTGGACGAGATGCGTTGGAGGGCATCTTTAACCACGTGGGAAGGGAAATTGCGGTCTGTAAAGAAGGAGGCCATCTGGTGTGTTCTGTGGTGGAACTGGTCCTCCTGGGAGCAGATACGGCAGAGGCGGAGGAATTGGGAATACGGAATGGCATTTTTGCAAGAGATAGGGCGGGAAGAGGTGTAATCCAGGTAGCTGTGGGAGTCGGTGGGTTTGTAAAAAATGTCAGTGTCAAGTCGGTCGTCACTAATGGAGATGGAGAGGTCCAGGAAGGGGAGGGAGGTAACCTAATGCTATTTTACAGTCTGGCAATGTCCCTCATCTCCTGAAAGGAAACCTGGAACAGAATGGACTGGAATATTATTGGAATTCCAGAGAATCCGAGCTAACTGTGTTAAATTCAAATCTGTGTTGAAATGGTTTTGAATGCAACAGTGAAGGTAATGTCAGGAGCCTGAAACCTGGGCTGGTTTGAGCTGGTGTAACTCACGGAGTAACCAGCATATCTGCATTGAGCACTTCGGCTGACTCCTCCAATAATTGTCTGCCCCTGACTAACTTGAATATTTCTCTCACTAACCATTATCTGAACTATTTCTCTGACCCAACTATCTCCTCACCCCTATTATCCTGCCAGCACAACTACATCCTGACCGCATTCCACTACCCTTCACACAACCACCCACCTAGCCACCCACTCACTCAATTATATAATCACCGACTCTCACTATCACTCACTCACTCACCTACTCATGCATTCACTCATCCAGTTGACCACTCATTAATAGACTGGGAACTTTTAGAGATTACCATAATATGGCCGGAAAAAGGAGTGTAAGTCATTTTGATGTACTTGCTGGTCTTGACTTGGAGATGCAGCATTGGCTGATTTCAGCTCCAGCTGGGATCCGATATCCTGACTAAGAATTCACAATTTAGTCGGGCACAGAAAAATTCCTGGGCAGTGGTAATACAGCTAGCTGCAGCACCGCCATCTGACTACAATGTGCAAAATTGCCCAGATATCTCAGGCCACTAAAGCAGGATACATTCAATACAAAAGATTATTGTTCCACCAACTTACTTTCAATTACCAGCTGAATTCCTCAGTGATTGGATTCTTGATTGATAGGGAATCCTGGATTATGGGGAATGTAGGCATGAGGAGTGTCGGATCAGCAATGATCCTATTGAATGTTGGAGCAGGCTTGAGGGGCTGAATAGTCTACTCCTGTTCCTATTTCTTATGGTCTCATGGACTCCAGCATTTTCAAGCAGAATTGCTTAGGCCTGTCGGCAATTTGTTGTCTTTAGCATTTAGCAGGGTAGACAAGCAGGAGGCTGGAAGAATACAGGCAGCATCAGGAGGTAGAGAAGTCAACGTTTCGGGTGTAACTCATCTCCAGAATGGGGGGGTGGGTGTAAGAGGAGCTGCAGATAAAGGGGGAGATGGGGGCAGGGTGGTGAGATGGGATAGGTGATGGCAGGTAGAGGGTAAGACCAGATTGGTCAATGGGAGGAATGAATGCAATTGGTGGCTGGAAGGAAGGATTGATGGGAGCAATGGAAGGGAGGGGGGAGTCTGGGAAGGAAGTCAGGGAATGGGAAGGGAGGTTATTTGAAATTGGAGTACTCAATGCTGAGTCCTTCAGGTTGTAGGCTGCCCAGGCTGAAGGTGAGGTGTTGTCCCTCCAATTTGCGATTTGATTCACTGTGGCAATGGAGGAGGCCAAGGATGGTCATGTTGGAAAGGGAGTGGGGAGGGGAATTAAAATGGGCGGTGACTGGGACTTCAGGACGGCCCCTACACCCCTTCCCACACCGCCACCACACTCGCCAGCCCATACCCATCCCAATTTCCATTCTCTCCCACACCCATGCCCCCAACCACACCACATCCAACCCTCATCCACCACATGCCATCACCCTTCCCCTCTCCCCTCCTTCAGCCTACTCGAGACCCCCCCCAAAACCCCACCCTTGAGCCTTGCCACATATTCAGTAACCGCCTGGCCTCGAACTCACTGAGGCTGAATGGTCTGTCACTTGCCACTAACCAGCTTCAGCAGGAGGTTTCTGTGCCTATGTTTGACTTAGTGCCATGAGACATCATGGTGTCAGGATCAATGCTGAACACTGACAGGGCACCTTTCTCCCGACTGTTTGCCACTGTGCCACTGCCTCTACACAGTCAGTCCTGATGCTGGGCAAGGCTTACTCGGGGTTGGTGATGGTGGAACATTGTGCGTGAAGCTTGATATCTGAGTTTAACAGTCTGCAAGGCACCTCCTCCGAGTTTAATATTGGCGCCCACATTTTGGTAAGGAGGGCTTTGCACAGTCAGAATTTGCCATTGTCATTTTTGTTGCTTAGTTCAGTGCCATATAGTCTGTCCAGTTTAATTCCTTTGCTGAGATTTATTAGCGGCTCAGCCTATTAAGTGCCTCACTCATTTAGATGTATGCTTGTGATTACTCTGCATCATTTTAGTAAAATATATTAAAGCATTAATAGAAAAGGATTTCATGTATAATTTTAGCGCAAGTAATTTTCATGAACTATTTATTTGGAGTTGAACTGACCCAGTGATGTTTAGAGCCAGGAGTGAGAGATTGACTGTAAACCGATAGCTGGGTCAGACAAATCCGGAGGAATGCAGGGAACTGTTCTCTGCCTCCTCTTTCTTTGCTTGAACTGGTAAGGCCATTACACCCTTAGCACAATGAATTGCTTTGTGTGCACAAGGAGGCAGCACTAACTTCTCTGGCTACATTCCTGAACAGAACAAGGGGAAAGGTGGGTTGAGTAGGAAGAGTCAACTTCTAATGAGGAAATCATGTTAACTGGCTTGTTGGACTTTTTTGAAAAGGTAACAGAAAGTTTCAATGTGGTATACATGGATTCCTAGAAGGTGCTTGATACAATGGGACACAACAGACTTGTGAGGAAAGCTATATGTCATGATATAAAAGGGCTAGGTATAATGTGAATACAAGATTGGCTGAGTGATAGGAAACAGAATGAATGGAACTTTTTCAGGCTTGAAGAAGGTTTTTTTGTGGAGTTCACCAAGGATTGGTATGGGAAACTTTGTTTTTCCTGATAGATATAATGATTTGGATCTTTATGTGCAGAGAACAATTTCAATGTTTGCAGATGACTTGAAATTTAGAAGAATTGTAAATTGTGAAGAGGCAAGTGTGGAACTCCAAAAGGACATAGATGAGTTGATGGAGTAGGCAAATAAGTGGCAGATAAGGTTCAATGTAGAGAAATGTGAGGTGGTGCAGTTTGGTCAGAAGAACATTGAAAGACAATATAAAATAGGGAATACAATTCTAAAGGGGTGCTAGAGCAGAGGGACCTTGGTGCAAATGTGCGCAGATCATTGAAGGAAGCAGGACAAGTGGAGAGAGTAGTTAATAAAGCACAACATGGTTTTGGCTGTTAATAGGGGTATAAAGTACAAAAGCAGTATGTGATGCTTAAATTGTACAAGACACTTGTTAAATCTCAACTGAGGTATTGTGTACAGTTGTGGGCACCACACTATAGGAAAGTGTGCACTGGAGAACACAGAAGCGATTTACAAGAATGGTTCCAGTAATGAGAAATGTCAGTTATAAGGATAAGTATAAATATACCTAAAATTGAGGTAATAAATTGGTGAAGCTACCAAACAGGACAACTTGAATAAAACAGCATAAGCAGCAAGTGATGAACAGAGCTAAGCAATCCCACAACCAGCAGATCAGATCGAAGCTCTGCAGTCCTGCCACATCCAGTCATGAATGGTGGTGGATAATTAATTAACCAACTGGAGGAGGATACTCCACAAATATCCCCATCCTTAATGATGGAGTAGCTCAACACATCAGTGTAAAATGTAAGGCGAAAGCATTTGCAACAATCTTCAGCCAGAGTGCAGAATGGATGATCCATCTTGGCCTCCTCAGAGGTCTCCAGCATTACTGATACCAGTTTTCAGCCAATTTGATTCACTCCACATGATCTCAAGAAAGGTTGAAGACACTGAATACTGCAAAGACAACATTCCAGAAATAGCATTGAAGATCTCTGTTCCAGATCTTGCTGCTTCCTTAACCAAGCTCTTTCAGTACAATTACAACACTGACATCTACCCAACAATGTGGAAAACTGATCAGGAATGTCCTGTACACAAAGCAGGACAAAACCAATCTGGCCAACCTTCCACTCCATCAGTCTACTCTCGATCATCAGTAAAGTGATCATCAACGGTACTGTCAAGCAGCACCTGCTCAGCAACAACCTGCTCGGTAATGTCCAATTTGGGTTCTGCCAGGGTCACTCAGCTCCTGACTTCATTACAGCCTTGGTTCAAACATGGACAAAAGAGCTAAATTCCAGTGGTTGGTGAGAGTGACAGCCTTTGCTATCAAAGTTCCATTTGATCGAGTGTGGCATCGAGGATTCCTAGCAAAGTTGGAATCAGTAAGTATCAGAGATCAAACTCTCTGCTGGCTACAGTCATACTGCCACAAAGGAAGATGGTTGTGGTTTTTGGAGGCCAATCATCTCAACTCCAGGACATCTCTGCAGGTGTTCCTCCGAGTTAGTGTCCTAGGCCTAAACATCTTCAGCTGCTTCATCAATGACCTTCCCTCATCATAAGGTCAGAAGTCGGGAGGTTCCCTGATGATTGCATAATGGTCAACACCATTTACAACTTCTCAGATATTGAAGCAGTCCATTTTCAAATTCAAGATCTGGCAATATCCAGGTTTTGGCTGACAAGTGGCAAGTAACATTCACACCACACAATGACCACCTTCAATCGAGACAATCCAACCACCATCCCCTGACTTTCAATGGTGTTACAATCACTAAATCCCCCACTATCAATATCCTGGGGATTACCATTGACTAGAAACTCAATGGACTCACCACATAAGCACAATCAGCACAACATTAGTTCAGAGGCTAGGAATACTGTGACAAGTAACTCACCTCCTGACTCTCCACAGCCTGTCATAGAGTCAGAGTCATAGAGATGTACAGCATGGAAACAGACCCTTTGGTCCAACCGTCAATGCCGACCAGATATTCCAACCCAATCTAGACCCATCTGCCAACGCCCAGCCCATATCCCTTCAAATCCATCCAAACGCCTTTTAAATGTTGCAATTTTACCAGCCTCCATCCCTTCCTCTGGCAGCACATTCCATACACGTACTACCCTCTGTGTGAAAAAGTTGCCCGGTAGGTCCTTTTTATATCTTTCTCCTCTCACCCTAAACCTATGCTCTCTAGTTCTCGACTCCCCAACCCCAGGGAAGAGACTTTGTCTATTTATCCTATCCATGCCCCTCATGATTTTATAAACCTCTATAAGGTCACCCCTCAGCCTCCGACGCTCCAGAGAAAACAGCCCCAGACTATTCAACCTCTACCTATAGCTCAAATCCTCCAATCCTGGCAACATCCTTGTAAATCTTTTCTGAACCCTTTCAAGTTTCACAACATCCTTCTGATAGGAAGGAGACCAGAATTGCACACAATATTCCAACAGTGGCCTAACCAATGCCCTTACAGCCACAACATGACCTCCTAACTCCTGTACTCAATACTCTGACCAATAAAGGAAAGCATACCAAACACCTTCTTCACTATCCTAGTTATCTGCGGCTCCACTTTCAAGGAGCTATGAACCTGCACTCCAAGGTCTCTTTGTTCAGCAATACTCCCTAGGACCTTACCATTAATTGTATAAGGCCTGCTAAGATTTGCTTTCCCAAAACGCAGCAGCTCACATTTATCTAAATTAAGCTCCATCTGCCACTTCTCAGCCCACTGGCCCATCTGATAAAGATCCCATTGTAGTCCGAGGTAACCTTCTTTGCTGTCTACTACACCTTTAATTTTGGTGTCATCTGCAAACTTACTAACTGTACCTCTTATGCTCACATCCAAATCATTTATATAAATGACGAAAAGTAGTGGACCCAGCATTGATCCTGATGGTACCCCACTGGTCACAGGTCTCCAGTCTGAAAAGCAACCCTCCACCACCACCCTCTGTCTTCTACCTTTAAGCTAGTTCTGTATTGAAATGGCTAGTTCCTCTTGTATTCCATGAGATCTAACCTTGCTAACCTGATCAGGTCCTGGGGATTTATCCACCTTTATGCATTTCAAGACATCCAGCACTTCTTCCTCTGTAATATGGACCTTTTTCCAAATGTCACCATCTATTTCCCTACATTCTAAATCTTGCATATCTTTCTCCATTGTAAACTCTGATGCAAAATACTCGTTTAGTATCTCCCCGATCTCCTGCAACTCCACACAAAGGCCGCCTTGCTGATCTTTGAGGGGCCCTATACTCTCCTTAGTTACCATTTTGTCCTTAATGTATTTGTAAAAACCCTTTGGATTCTCCTTAACCCTCTTTGGCAAAGCTATCTCATGTCCCCTTTTTGCCCTCCTGATTTCCCTCTTAAGTATACTCCTACTGCCTTTATATTCTGCTGAGGATTCACTCGATCTATCCTGTCTATACCTGACATTTGCTTCCTTCTTTTTCTTAACCAAACCCTTAATTTCTCTCGCCATCCAGCATTCCTACACCTCCCAGCCTTTCTTTTCATCCTAACAGGAATATACCATCTCTGGACTCTCATCATCTCATTTCTGAAGGCTTCCCATTTTCCAGCCGCCCCTTTACCTGCAAACATCTGCCCCCAATTAGCTTTTGAACGTTCTTGCCTAATACCGTCAAAATTAGCCTTCCTCCAATTTAGAACTTCAACTTTTAGATCTGGTCTATCCTGTTCCGTCACTATTTTAGAACTAATAGAATTATGCTTGCTGGCCCCAAAGTTCTCCCCCACTGACACCTCAGTCACCTGCCCTGCCTTATTTCCCAAGAGTAGGTCAAGTTTTGCATCTTCTCTCGTAGGTACATCCACATACTGAATCAGAAAATTGTCTTGTACACATTTAACAAATACCTCTCCATCTAAACCCTTAACACTATGGCAGTCCCAGTCTATATTACCTGGAGTCATATGATTTTTGACCTTTTAAAAAACACACTGTGATGATGCCTGGTCTTTAAAATCACCATTGGCATTTAAATTTGGCATCTTAACAGCACTCTCCACTCTCAATTAAATTGATTGTCTTGTAACTTGGTTGTTTTCTGGCAGATGAACAGTATGAAATGCTCAGCAGGGGCATTCTGTATTGGATTCCAGGTCTGTTTTGAACAAGGATGCAGATGATCTTTGCTGGAATTTGAAATCTATGGTTCAAATATCTTTGACACATTGGGCCCAAAATGGAAATCTGTAAACATTTTAAAATAAATGTTTGAAGTGTACTTCCAAAAAAAATTAAGAACAATTACTATTTTGAAAGTTAAGTCCATAAAATATGGCAAAACAGATTACTGAGTATACTGGAAGAAAATTTATACATTCTTGCACATTTGCAGATGTATTCGTGCATTGAAGTAGGTCATACGAGTAAATTCCAATGATTACATTATTGGATACAATATGGATTTCAAACTTTTTTTTCTTGTATTTACATGATGTTTATGTGTCAACAAGGGACAATATTCATCCTGTCTGACTATTGGAAATTGCAGGTGTACTGTTAACATGCTCTGTGAGATTTAACCTGCACTGAACTCAGTGCAACTGTGAAGTGTAGCTTTCAGCTGTAGCTGAGGGAGGCAGTCTAACAACAGGCTACCCCTTAAATATACCAGATGATGCCATTCCCTGGCACTTCTTGCTAGGTTCAGGTGTAGACAAATGGGTGGAGAGGAGTGGTCTTAGTTTGACACAATGTTGGGCAGATGTCTGTCTCAGTGTTTTCCCCCATTCTCCATCTACAGCTAAAATTGTCCCCTTCTGTGTTTCAGTACTGATGGCCTACCCTTTGTAACTTTGTGATTATATTCAAATTGTGTCCATATGCATGCTTGTCCTCTGTAGAGATCACTGTCCTGCCAAGGACAAATTGTTAACATTTTAATCGATCTGCACTGCTCAATGACTTCCAAGTAAGGATAATTTTTATAAAAAGCCATCATTGCCAGAACAATATCAAACAAACCTCAGAATATTGATATCACAACTAAGTATTTGAGGTTTACTAAAAATATATCAGAGTACAAATCTCTTAAAGTAGAAGAAAGATCAACAGAATCACTGTCATACTGCACTGCCCAGTGGTTGTAGGAACACAGAAATTGTCAAGTTTAATACGTATTTGAATATGCAAATATATCAATCAATCTCTATAATACATTGATTAAGCAACTG
Organism: Chiloscyllium plagiosum; assembly: GCF_037043375.1. Classification (NCBI taxonomy): domain Eukaryota; kingdom Metazoa; phylum Chordata; class Chondrichthyes; order Orectolobiformes; family Hemiscylliidae; genus Chiloscyllium; species Chiloscyllium plagiosum. Next base: position 89,301,376 of record NW_028270140.1, read on the forward strand.
ATTTGGAGCAGACTGGACAGGCGGAGAAGCTATAGATTACATCATATAGAAGAATTTTCACAAATTTGGAACATCCCAAAGTGCTTTATATAGTACCTTCACACTGCAGTGACAGTTATAATGAAGAGAAAGAAATGCAGCAACCAATTTGTGTGCCAGCCAAACCCAATAAACAATGAAATAAATCACCAGACAATCAATTCTTTTTGTGAAATAGAAGCAGAAAATATTGAGAATACACATTTGCCAGCCCCTGTGGGAAGCGACACAGAATTAATGGATTGGATTTTAATGTTACAGAGTCATAGAACCACACAGCATGGAAACAAACCCTTCAGTCCAACCAGTTCATAATCCCAAACTAAACTAATCCCACCTGCCTGTTCCTGGTAGATACCTCTCCAAACCTTTCCTATTTGTGTACTCACCCAAATGTCATTGTAATTGTACCTGCATCCACCACTTCCTCAGGAAATTCTTTCTACACAGGAACCATCCTTTGTGTAAAAAAATTGCCCCCATGTCTTTTTTAAATCTCTCTCCTCTCACCTTAAAAATGTGCCCCCTAGTCTTGAAGTCCCCCATCTGAGGGAAAGGACAATTACATTAACTCTATCTATACCTCTCATTATTTTATAAACTTAGATAAGGTCGCCTCTCAACCTCCTATGCTCCAGTGAAAAAATCCCAGCCTATGTAGCCTTTCTTTATAGCACAAACCTTCCATTCCTGGCAACATCCTGGCTAAATCTCTTCTGAACCTCTCCAGGTTAATAATATCCTTCCTGTAATGGGGAGACTGAACTGGACACAAACAGCGCAGATCTCCCCCTCACATTTCCATAAAATGTGGTGTGCTGACATCAGGTCAATAATCTGATATCATTCAGCTAGTCTCCATTAATATGTAAAGTGAGAGGGTGCTGTGAATAGATGCCCACCCACCCTTCTGAAAAATAAGATAATTAACAAGCTATTGAACTTGTTAATAAGCCAAAGGACTGCCAAATTTGTTGTTACACACAAAAAAAAGTTGGGGTGAGACATCAAGTATGAGGAAGGTTGGGATGTAAGGTCTGTAAATGGAACATGGGTGACATAGCAGTAGCTGCTGCTGAAGTTGGCAACATTTGGCAAAACGCAGAGAAAGGGAAGGGTGTCTTTAAATTGTCTTGAACTGACGTTGGGTTCACAGCCTACATTCTTTCCCACTAGATATCCCATCCTAGATGTCTAACAGGGCTTACAACTTCCCCCTCCCTCTGCAATAGTAATTTGCTGGCCAATGTTTATTTGATTCTGGATTAGTGGTGCTGGAAGAGCACAGCAGTTCAGGCAGCATCCAACGAGCAGCAAAATCGACGTTTCGGGCAAAAGCCCTTCATCAGGAATAAAGGCAGTGAGCCTGAAGCGTGGAGAGATAAGCTAGGGGAGGGTGGGGGTGGGGAGAGAGTAGCATAGAGTACAATGGGTGAGTGGGGGAGGAGATGAAGGTGATAAGTCAGGGAGGAGAGGGTGGAGTGGATAGGTGGAAAAGGAGATAGGCAGGTAGGACAAGTCCGGGCAAGTCATGGGGACAGTGCTGAGCTGGAAGTTTGAAACTAGGATGAGGTGGGGGAAGGGGAAATGAGGAAGCTGTTGAAGTCCACATTGATGCCCTGGGGTTGAAGTGTTCCGAGGCGGAAGATGAGGCGTTCTTCCTCCAGGCATCTGGTGGTGAGGGAGTGGCGGTGAAGGAGGCCCAGGGCCTCCATGTCCTCGGCAGAGTGGGAGGGGGAGTTGAAATGTTGGGCCACGGGGTGGTTTGGTTGATTGGTGCGGATGTCTCGGAGATGTTCCCTAAAGCGCTCTGCTAGGAGGCGCCCAGTCTCCCCAATGTAGAGGAGACCACATCGGGAGCAATGGATACAATAAATGATATTAGTGGATGTGCAGGTAAAACTTTGATGGATGTGGAAGGCCTTGGATAGAGGTGAGGGAACAGGTTTTACAGTTCCTGCGGTGGCAGGGGAAAGTGGCAGGATGGGAGGGTGGGTCGTAGGGGGCGTGGACCTGACCAGGTAGTCACGGAGGGAACGGTCTTTGCGGAAGGCGGAAAGGGGTATGGAGGGAAATATATCCCTGGTGGTGGGGTCTTTTTGGAGGTGGCGGAAATGTCGGCGGATGATTTGGTTTATACGAAGGTTTGTAGTGTAGAAGGTGAGCACCAGGGGCGTTCTATCCTTGTTACGGTTGGAGGGGTGGGGTCTGAGGGCGGAGGTGCGGGATGTGGACGAGATGCGTTGGAGGGCATCTTTAACCACGTGGGAAGGGAAATTGCGGAGTGTAAAGAAGGAGGCCATCTGGTGTGTTCTATGATGGAACTGGTCTTCCTGGGAGCAGATACGGCGGAGGCGGAGGAATTGGCTATACGGGATGGCATTTTTGCAAGAGATAGGGCGGGAAGAGGTGTAATCCAGGTAGCTGTGGGAGTCGATGGGTTTGTAAAAAATGTCAGTGTCAAGTCGGTCGTCACTAATGGAGATGGAGAGGTCCAGGAAGGGGAGGGAGGTAACCTAATGCTATTTTACAGTCTGGCAATGTCCCTCATCTCCTGAAAGGAAACCTGGAACAGAATGAACTGGAATATTATTGGAATTCCAGAGAATCCGAGCTAACTGTGTTAAATTCAAATCTGTGTTGAAATGGTTTTGAATGCAACAGTGAAGGTAATGTCAGGAGCCTGAAACCTGGGCTGGTTTGAGCTGGTGTAACTCACGGAGTAACCAGCATAACTGCATTGAGCACTTCGGCTGACTCCTCCAATAATTGTCTGCCCCTGACTGACTTGAATATTTCTCTCACTAACCATTATCTGAACTATTTCTCTGACCCAACTATCTCCTCACCCCTATTATCCTGCCAGCACAACTACATCCTGACCGCATTCCACTACCCTTCACACAACCACCCACCTAGCCACCCACTCACTCAATTATATAATCACCGACTCTCTCTATCACTCACTCACTCACCTACTCATGCATTCACTCATCCAGTTGACCACTCATTAATAGACTGGGAACTTTTAGAGATTACCATAATATGGCCGGAAAAAGGAGTGTAAGTCATTTTGATGTACTTGCTGGTCTTGACTTGGAGATACAGCATTGGCTGATTTCAGCTCCAGCTGGGATCCGATATCCTGACTAAGAATTCACAATATAGTCGGGCACAGAAAAATTCCTGGGCAGTGGTAATACAGCTAGCTGCAGCACAGCCATCTGACTACAATGTGCAAAATTGCCCAGATATCTCAGTCCACTAAAGCAGGATACATTCAATACAAAAGATTATTGCTCCACCAACTTACTTTCAATTACCAGCTGAATTCCACAGTGATTGGATTCTTGATTGATAGGGAATCCTGGATTATGGGGAATGTAGGCATGAGGAGTGTCGGATCAGCAATGATCCTATTGAATGTTGGAGCAGGCTTGAGGGGCTGAATAGTCTACTCCTGTTCCTATTTCTTATGGTCTCATGGACTCCAGCATTTTCAAGCAGAATTGCTTAGGCCTGTCGGCAATTTGTTGTCTTTAGCATTTAGCAGGGTAGACAAGCAGGAGGCTGGAAGAATACAGGCAGCATCAGGAGGTAGAGAAGTCAACGTTTCGGGTGTAACTCATCTCCAGAATGGGGGGGTGGGTGTAAGTGGAGCTGCAGATAAAGGGGGAGATGGGGGCAGGGTGGTGAGATGGGATAGGTGATGGCAGGTAGAGGGTAAGACCAGGTTGGTCAATGGGAGGAATGAATGCAATTGGTGGCTGGAAGGAAGGATTGATGGGAGCAATGGAAGGGAGGGGGGAGTCTGGGAAGGAAGTCAGGGAATGGGAAGGGAAGTTATTTGAAATTGGAGTACTCAATGCTGAGTCCTTCAGGCTGAAGGTGAGGTGTTGTCCCTCCAATTTGCGATTTGATTCACTGTGGCAATGGAGGAGGCCAAGGATGGTCATGTTGGAAAGGGAGTGGGGAGGGGAATTAAAATGGGCGGTGACTGGGACTTCAGGACGGCCCCTACACCCCTTCCCACACCGCCACCGCACTCGCCAGCCCATACCCATCCCAATTTCCATTCTCTCCCACACCCATGCCCCCAACCACACCACATTCAACCCTCATCCACCACATGCCATCACCCTTCCCCTCTCCCCTCCTTCAGCCTCCTCGAGACCCCCCGCAAAACCCCACCCTTGAGCCTTGCCACATATTCAGTAACCGCCTGGCCTCGAACTCACTGAGGCTGAATGGTCTGTCACTTGCCACTAACCAGCTTCACCAGGAGGTTTCTGTGCCTATGTTTGACTTAGTGCCATGAGACATCATGGTGTCAGGATCAATGCTGAACACTGACAGGGCACCTTTCTCCCGACTGTTTGCCACTGTGCCACTGCCTCTACACGGTCAGTCCTGATGCTGGGCAAGGCTTACTCGGGGTTGGTGATGGTGGAACATTGTGCGTGAAGCTTGATATCTGAGTTTAACAGTCTGCAAGGCACTTCCTCCGAGTTTAATATTGGCGCCCACATTTTGGTAAGGAGGGCTTTGCACAGTCAGAATTTGCCATTGTCATTTTTGTTGCTTAGTTCAGTGCCATATAGTCTGTCCAGTTTAATTCCTTTGCTGAGATTTATTAGCGGCTCAGCCCATTAAGTGCCTCACTCATTTAGATGTATGCTTGTGATTACTCTGCATCATTTTAGTAAAATATATTAAAGCATTAATAGAAAAGGATTTCATGTATAATTTTAGCGCAAGTAATTTTCATGAACTATTTATTTGGAGTTGAACTGACCCAGTGATGTTTAGAGCCAGGAGTGAGAGATTGACTGTAAACCGATAGCTGGGTCAGACAAATCCGGAGGAATGCAGGGAACTGTTCTCTGCCTCCTCTTTCTTTGCTTGAACTGGTAAGGCCATTACACCCTTAGCACAATGAATTGCTTTGTGTGCACAAGGAGGCAGCACTAACTTCTCTGGCTACATTCCTGAACAGAACAAGGGGAAAGGTGGGTTGAGTAGGAAGAGTCAACTTCTAATGAGGAAATCATGTTAACTGGCTTGTTGGACTTTTTTGAAAAGGTAACAGAAAGTTTCAATGTGGTATACATGGATTCCTAGAAGGTGCTTGATACAATGGGACACAACAGACTTGTGAGGAAAGCTATATGTCATGATATAAAAGGGCTAGGTATAATGTGAATACAAGATTGGCTGAGTGATAGGAAACAGAATGAATGGAACTTTTTCAGGCTTGAAGAAGGTTTTTTTGTGGAGTTCACCAAGGATTGGTATGGGAAACTTTGTTTTTCCTGATAGATATAATGATTTGGATCTTTATGTGCAGAGAACAATTTCAATGTTTGCAGATGACTTGAAATTTAGAAGAATTGTAAATTGTGAAGAGGCAAGTGTGGAACTCCAAAAGGACATAGATGAGTTGATGGAGTAGGCAAATAAGTGGCAGATAAGGTTCAATGTAGAGAAATGTGAGGTGGTGCAGTTTGGTCAGAAGAACATTGAAAGACAATATAAAATAGGGAATACAATTCTAAAGGGGTGCTAGAGCAGAGGGACCTTGGTGCAAATGTGCGCAGATCATTGAAGGAAGCAGGACAAGTGGAGAGAGTAGTTAATAAAGCACAACATGGTTTTGGCTGTTAATAGGGGTATAAAGTACAAAAGCAGTATGTGATGCTTAAATTGTACAAGACACTTGTTAAATCTCAACTGAGGTATTGTGTACAGTTGTGGGCACCACACTATAGGAAAGTGTGCACTGGAGAACACAGAAGCGATTTACAAGAATGGTTCCAGTAATGAGAAATGTCAGTTATAAGGATAAGTATAAATATACCTAAAATTGAGGTAATAAATTGGTGAAGCTACCAAACAGGACAACTTGAATAAAACAGCATAAGCAGCAAGTGATGAACAGAGCTAAGCAATCCCACAACCAGCAGATCAGATCGAAGCTCTGCAGTCCTGCCACATCCAGTCATGAATGGTGGTGGATAATTAATTAACCAATTGGAGGAGGATACTCCACAAATATCCCCATCCTTAATGATGGAGTAGCTCAACACATCAGTGTAAAATGTAAGGCGAAAGCATTTGCAACAATCTTCAGCCAGAGTGCAGAATGGATGATCCATCTTGGCCTCCTCAGAGGTCTCCAGCATTACTGATACCAGTTTTCAGCCAATTTGATTCACTCCACATGATCTCAAGAAAGGTTGAAGACACTGAATACTGCAAAGACAACATTCCAGAAATAGCATTGAAGATCTCTGTTCCAGATCTTGCTGCTTCCTTAACCAAGCTCTTTCAGTACAATTACAACACTGACATCTACCCAACAATGTGGAAAACTGATCAGGAATGTCCTGTACACAAAGCAGGACAAAACCAATCTGGCCAACCTTCCACTCCATCAGTCTACTCTCGATCATCAGTAAAGTGATCATCAACGGTACTGTCAAGCAGCACCTGCTCAGCAACAACCTGCTCGGTAATGTCCAATTTGGGTTCTGCCAGGGTCACTCAGCTCCTGACTTCATTACAGCCATGGTTCAAACATGGACAAAAGAGCTAAATTCCAGTGGTTGGTGAGAGTGACAGCCCTTGCTATCAAAGTTCCATTTGATCGAGTGTGGCATCGAGGATTCCTAGCAAAGTTGGAATCAGTAAGTATCAGAGATCAAACTCTCTGCTGGTTACGGTCATACTGCCACAAAGGAAGATGGTTGTGGTTTTTGGAGGCCAATCATCTCAGCTCCAGGACATCTCTGCAGGTGTTCCTCCGAGTTAGTGTCCTAGGCCTAAACATCTTCAGCTGCTTCATCAATGACCTTCCCTCATCATAAGGTCAGAAGTCGGGAGGTTCCCTGATGATTGCATAATGGTCAACACCATTTACAACTTCTCAGATATTGAAGCAGTCCATTTTCAAATTCAAGATCTGGCAATATCCAGGCTTTGGCTGACAAGTGGCAAGTAACATTCACACCACACAATGACCACCTTCAATCGAGACAATCCAACCAGCATCCCCTGACTTTCAATGGTGTTACAATCACTAAATCCCCCACTATCAATATCCTGGGGATTACCATTGACTAGAAACTCAATGGACTCACCACATAAGCACAATCAGCACAACATTAGTTCAGAGGCTAGGAATACTGTGACAAATAACTCACCTCCTGACTCTCCACAGCCTGTCATAGAGTCAGAGTCATAGAGATGTACAGCATGGAAACAGACCCTTTGGTCCAACCGTCAATGCCGACCAGATATTCCAACCCAATCTAGACCCATCTGCCAACGCCCAGCCCATATCCCTTCAAATCCATCCAAACGCCTTTTAAATGTTGCAATTTTACCAGCCTCCATCCCTTCCTCTGGCAGCACATTCCATACACGTACTACCCTCTGTGTGAAAAAGTTGCCCGGTAGGTCCTTTTTATATCTTTCTCCTCTCACCCTAAACCTATGCTCTCTAGTTCTCGACTCCCCAACCCCAGGGAAGAGACTTTGTCTATTTATCCTATCCATGCCCCTCATGATTTTATAAACCTCTATAAGGTCACCCCTCAGCCTCCGACGCTCCAGAGAAAACAGCCCCAGACTATTCAACCTCTACCTATAGCTCAAATCCTCCAATCCTGGCAACATCCTTGTAAATCTTTTCTGAACCCTTTCAAGTTTCACAACATCCTTCTGATAGGAAGGAGACCAGAATTGCACACAATATTCCAACAGTGGCCTAACCAATGCCCTTACAGCCACAACATGACCTCCTAACTCCTGTACTCAATACTCTGACCAATAAAGGAAAGCATACCAAACACCTTCTTCACTATCCTAGTTATCTGCGGCTCCACTTTCAAGGAGCTATGAACCTGCACTCCAAGGTCTCTTTGTTCAGCAATACTCCCTAGGACCTTACCATTAATTGTATAAGGCCTGCTAAGATTTGCTTTCCCAAAACGCAGCAGCTCGCATTTATCTAAATTAAGCTCCATCTGCCACTTCTCAGCCCACTGGCCCATCTGATAAAGATCCCATTGTAGTCCGAGGTAACCTTCTTTGCTGTCTACTACACCTTTAATTTTGGTGTCATCTGCAAACTTACTAACTGTACCTCTTATGCTCACATCCAAATCATTTATATAAATGACGAAAAGTAGTGGACCCAGCATTGATCCTGATGGTACCCCACTGGTCACAGGTCTCCAGTCTGAAAAGCAACCCTCCACCACCACCCTCTGTCTTCTACCTTTAAGCTAGTTCTGTATTGAAATGGCTAGTTCCTCTTGTATTCCATGAGATCTAACCTTGCTAACCTGATCAGGTCCTGGGGATTTATCCACCTTTATGCATTTCAAGACATCCAGCACTTCTTCTCTGTAATATGGACCTTTTTCCAAATGTCACCATCTATTTCCCTACATTCTAAATCTTGCATATCTTTCTCCATTGTAAACTCTGATGCAAAATACTCGTTTAGTATCTCCCCGATCTCCTGCAACTCCACACAAAGGCCGCCTTGCTGATCTTTGAGGGGCCCTATACTCTCCTTAGTTACCATTTTGTCCTTAATGTATTTGTAAAAACCCTTTGGATTCTCCTTAACCCTCTTTGGCAAAGCTATCTCATGTCCCCTTTTTGCCCTCCTGATTTCCCTCTTAAGTATACTCCTACTGCCTTTATATTCTGCTGAGGATTCACTCGATCTATCCTGTCTATACCTGACATTTGCTTCCTTCTTTTTCTTAACCAAACCCTTAATTTCTCTCGCCATCCAGCATTCCTACACCTCCCAGCCTTTCTTTTCATCCTAACAGGAATATACCATCTCTGGACTCTCATCATCTCATTTCTGAAGGCTTCCCATTTTCCAGCCGCCCCTTTACCTGCAAACATCTGCCCCCAATTAGCTTTTGAACGTTCTTGCCTAATACCGTCAAAATTAGCCTTCCTCCAATTTAGAACTTCAACTTTTAGATCTGGTCTATCCTGTTCCGTCACTATTTTAGAACTAATAGAATTATGCTTGCTGGCCCCAAAGTTCTCCCCCACTGACACCTCAGTCACCTGCCCTGCCTTATTTCCCAAGAGTAGGTCAAGTTTTGCATCTTCTCTCGTAGGTACATCCACATACTGAATCAGAAAATTGTCTTGTACACATTTAACAAATACCTCTCCATCTAAACCCTTAACACTATGGCAGTCCCAGTCTATATTACCTGGAGTCATATGATTTTTGACCTTTTAAAAAACACACTGTGATGATGCCTGGTCTTTAAAATCACCATTGGCATTTAAATTTGGCACCTTAACAGCACTCTCCACTCTCAATTAAATTGATCGTCTTGTAACTTGGTTGTTTTCTGGCAGGTGAACAGGATGAAATGCTCAGCAGGGGCATTCTGTATTGGATTCCAGGTCTGTTTTGAACAAGGATGCAGATGATCTTTGCTGGAATTTGAAATCTATGGTTCAAATATCTTTGACACATTGGGCCCAAAATGGAAAACTGTAAACATTTTAAAATAAATGTTTGAAGTGTACTTCCAAAAAAAATTAAGAACAATTACTATTTTGAAAGTTAAGTCCATAAAATGTATTCAAATATGGCAAAACAGATTACTGAGTATACTGGAAGAAAATTTATACATTCTTGCACATTTGCAGATGTATTCGTGCATTGAAGTAGGTCATACGAGTAAATTCCAATGATTACATTATTGGATACAATATGGATTTCAAACTTTTTTTTCTTGTATTTACATGATGTTTATGCGTCAACAAGGGACAATATTCATCCTGTCTGACTATTGGAAATTGCAGGTGTACTGTTAACATGCTCTGTGAGATTTAACCTGCACTGAACTCAGTGCAACTGTGAAGTGTAGCTTTCAGCTGTAGCTGAGGGAGGCAGTCTAACAACAGGCTACCCCTTAAATATACCAGATGATGCCATTCCCTGGCACTTCTTGCTAGGTTCAGGTGTAGACAAATGGGTGGAGAGGAGTGGTCTTAGTTTGACACAATGTTGGGCAGATGTCTGTCTCAGTGTTTTCCCCCATTCTCCATCTACAGCTAAAATTGTCCCCTTCTGTGTTTCAGTGCTGATGGCCTACCCTTTGTAACTTTGTGATTATATTCAAAGTGTGTCCATATGCATGCTTGTCCTCTGTAGAGATCACTGTCCTGCCAAGGACAAATTGTTAACATTTTAACCGATCTGCACTGCTCAATGATTTCCAAGTAAGGATAATTTTTATAAAAAGCCATCATTGCCAGAACAATATCAAACAAACCTCAGAATATTGATATCACAACTAAGTATTTGAGGTTTACTAAAAATATATCAGAGTACAAATCTCTTAAAGTAGAAGAAAGATCAACAGAATCACTGTCATACTGCACTGCCCAGTGGTTGTAGGAACACAGAAATTGTCAAGTTTAATACGTATTTGAATATGCAAATATCAATCAATCTCTATAATACATTGATTAAGCAACTGATTTGGAGCAGACTGGACAGGCGGAGAAGCTATAGATTACATCATATAGAAGAATTTTCACAAATTTGGAACATCCCAAAGTGCTTTATATAGTACCTTCACACTGCAGTGACAGTTATAATGAAGAGAAAGAAATGCAGCAACCAATTTGTGTGCCAGCCAAACCCAATAAACAATGAAATAAATCACCAGACAATCAATTCTTTTTGTGAAATAGAAGCAGAAAATATTGAGAATACACATTTGCCAGCCCCTGTGGGAAGAGACACAGAATTAATGGATTGGATTTTAATGTTACAGAGTCATAGAACCACACAGCATGGAAACAAACCCTTCAGTCCAACCAGTTCATAATCCCAAACTAAACTAATCCCACCTGCCTGTTCCTGGTAGATACCTCTCCAAACCTTTCCTATTTGTGTACTCACCCAAATGTCATTGTAATTGTACCTGCATCCACCACTTCCTCAGGAAATTCTTTCTACACTGGAACCATCCTTTGTGTAAAAAGATTGCCCCCATGTCTTTTTTAAATCTCTCTCCTCTCACCTTAAAAATGTGCCCCCTAGTCTTGAAGTCCCCCATCTGAGGGAAAGGACAATTACATTAACTCTATCTATACCTCTCATTATTTTATAAACTTAGATAAGGTCGCCTCTCAACCTCCTATGCTCCAGTGAAAAAATCCCAGCCTATGTAGCCTTTCTTTATAGCACAAACCTTCCATTCCTGGCAACATCCTGGCTAAATCTCTTCTGAACCTCTCCAGGTTAATAATATCCTTCCTGTAATGGGGAGACTGAACTGGACACAAACAGCGCAGATCTCCCCCTCACATTTCCATAAAATGTGGTGTGCTGACATCAGGTCAATAATCTGATATCATTCAGCTAGTCTCCATTAATATGGAAAGTGAGAGGGTGCTGTGAATAGATGCCCACCCACCCTTCTGAAAAATAAGATAATTAACAAGCTATTGAACTTGTTAATAAGCCAAAGGACTGCCAAATTTGTTGTTACACACAAAAAAAAGTTGGGGTGAGACATCAAGTATGAGGAAGGTTGGGATGTAAGGTCTGTAAATGGAACATGGGTGACATAGCAGTAGCTGCTGCTGAAGTTGGCAACATTTGGCAAAACGCAGAGAAAGGGAAGGGTGTCTTTAAATTGTCTTGAACTGACGTTGGGTTCACAGCCTACACTCTTTCCCACTAGATATCCCATCCTAGATGTCTAACAGGGCTTACAACTTCCCCCTCCCTCTGCAATAGTAATTTGCTGGCCAATGTTTATTTGATTCTGGATTAGTGGTGCTGGAAGAGCACAGCAGTTCAGGCAGCATCCAACGAGCAGCGAAATCGACGTTTCGGGCAAAAGCCCTTCATCAGGAATAAAGGCAGTGAGCCTGAAGCGTGGAGAGATAAGCTAGGGGAGGGTGGGGGTGGGGAGAGAGTAGCATAGAGTACAATGGGTGAGTGGGGGAGGAGATGAAGGTGATAAGTCAGGGAGGAGAGGGTGGAGTGGATAGGTGGAAAAGGAGATAGGCAGGTAGGACAAGTCCGGGCAAGTCATGGGGACAGTGCTGAGCTGGAAGTTTGAAACTAGGATGAGGTGGGGGAAGGGGAAATGAGGAAGCTGTTGAAGTCCACATTGATGCCCTGGGGTTGAAGTGTTCCGAGGCGGAAGATGAGGAGTTCTTCCTCCAGGCATCTGGTGGTGAGGGAGTGGTGGTGAAGGAGGCCCAGGACCTCCATGTCCTCGGCAGAGTGGGAGGGGGAGTTGAAATGTTGGTCCATGGGGTGGTGTGGTTGATTGGTGCGGGTGTCTCGGAGATGTTCCCTAAAACGCTCTGCTAGGAGGCGCCCAGTCTCCCCAATGTAGAGGAGACCACGTCGGGAGCAACGGATACAATAAATTATATTAGTGGATGTGCAGGTAAAACTTTGATGGATGTGAAAGGCTCCTTTAGGGCCTTGGATAGAGGTGAGGGAGGAGGTGTGGGCACAGGTTTTACAGTTCCTGTGGTGGCAGGGGAAAATGCCAGGATGGGAGGGTGGGTTGTAGGGGGGCATGGACCTGACCAGGTAGTCACGGAGGGAACGGTCTTTGTGGAAGGCGGAAAGGGGTGGGGAGGGAAATATATCCCTGGTGGTGGGGTCTTTTTGGAGGTGGCGGAAATGTCGGCGGATGATTTGGTTTATGCGAAGGTTTGTAGGGTGGAAGGTGAGCACCAGGGGTGTTCTATCCTTGTTACGGTTGGAGGGGTGGGGTCTGAGGGCGGAGGTGCGGGATGTGGACGAGATGCGTTGGAGGGTATCTTTAACCATGTGGGAAAGGAAATTGCGGTCTCTAAAGAAGGAGGCCATCTGGTGTGTTCTATGGTGGAACTGGTCTTCCTGGGAGCAGATACGGCGGAGGCGGAGGAATTGGGAATACGGGATGGCATTTTTGCAAGAGATGGGGTGGGAAGAAGTATAATCCAGGTAGCTGTGGGAGTCGGTGGGTTTGTAAAAAATGCCAGTGTCAAGTCGGTCGTCATTAATGGAGATGGAGAGGTCCAGGAAGGGGACCTACTTACTTGCCCGTATAGTGTCCATCCCATCGAATTCTAACCCCAAAATGCACCATTCCTGGAACAGAGGAATGGCCGACAGTGCTGGAAGAAGGTCAATGACCTCCACTCTGCCAGGTTAGTACCATATTCTACTCGTTGTGGCCTTGCATTCACTCCATCTCTGCTACTGCAGCCAACCTCCCACCAAGGCATTCTCATTAATGTCTGTAGCATCTTCTGTTACTCTTGTTTGTTCTCCCCAGCCTCCCAGACTGCACAGATTCCACACTGCCTCCTCACTCCCTCAGAACAAAGAACCGCGTTTTGATCACCCGCACCAGCATTACCTCACTTTCATCTCATTCAGTCCCTCCCTTTCTCTCCTCCCAGGAGAGGCCAATAAACTCTGTCTGCCACTCGTCAGTCCATTGACCCAATTGATAAAGATCTCTTGGTAACTTTTATGGGTGGCACGGTGGCACAGTGGTTAGCACTGCTGCCTCACAGCGCCAAAGACCCGGGTTCAATTCTTGCCTCAGGCAACTGACTGTGTGGAGTTTGCGCATTCTCCCCGTGTCTGTGTGGGTTTCCTCCGGGTGCTCCAGTTTCCTCCCACAGTCCAAAAATGTGCAGGTTAGGTGAATTGGCCACGCTAAATTGCCCATAGTGTTAGGGGCAGGGGTAAATGTAGGGGAATGGGTCTGGGTGGGTTGCGCTTCAGCGGGTTGGCGTGGACTTGTTGGGCTGAAGGGCCTTCTTTACTGTCCATTATACCACCAAAAGGGCCCAGCAGATGGCTGGATGCCAACATTAACCCTCTCACACAATATGATGATGGAGTCCTAGACCTCATGGGAATAGACTAGGACCGCTCCTGCAGGGATCTTGGGATATCCATGTCCCTCTAACTGAAGAGGAACCATTCTTTCTTCCACCCTGCCAACAGTGTCATTCATTGCACATCATTTCTAACCACAGGCCATGATACCTTCTCTCTTGTGTCTTGCAGTTACTGCCAGCATCTTCATCACATCCTCCATGGTGAAACAGCTTGCTTGCCAAGAAGCCACTTGCTTAACCTCAGAGGATGGGAATACTGAGACAACAGAGGAAATATTGGCAAGGCTGCCTCCTGAACCCTGCATAAAATCATAGAGTCATACAGCATGGAAACAGTCCACGTCAACCATGTTTTCAAACTAAACCAATCCCACCTGCCTGCACTTGGCCCATATCCCTCCATACCTTTCCTATACATGATCTTATCCAAATGTCTTTTAAATGCTGTAACTGCACTTGCATCCACCACTTTCTCTGACAGTTCATTCCACACACAAACCACTCTCTGGATAAAAAAAGTTGCCCTTCATGTCCTTTATAAATCTTTCTCCTCTTTTCTTAAAGATATGCCCCCGAGATTTGAACTTCCCTACAATAGGGAAAAGACCCTTGCCATTCACCTTATCTATACCCCTCATAATTTTATAAACCCTCAATAAGGTCATTCTTCAACATCCTACACTCTAGTGGAAATAAATCCCAGCTTTTCCAGTCTATTTTTATGTTTCAAACTCCCTGTTCCCAGCAGCATCCTGGTAAATCTTCTGTGAACCCTCTTCAGTTTAATAATATCCTTCCTATAACAGGGTGACCAGAACTGGACACAGTGCTCCAGGAGAGGCATCGCCAACTTCCTGCACAACCCGAAAAACTCTGATACTCAAAGGTTTGAACAATGAAGGCAAATGGGCTAATGCCTTCTTAACCACCCTGTCTACCTGTGACACAAAGAATTCTGTACTTAAATCCTAAGTCTCTCTGCTTTACAACCTTACCCAGGGCCCTACTGTTAACTATGAGTCCAGGCCTTGTTTGTTACCAAACTTCAATACCACGCATTTAACCAAATTAAACTCTGTCTGCCACTCCTCAGTCTATTGACCCAATTGATCAAGATCTCTTTGTAACTTTAGATAATCTTCTTTACTGTCTACTATACCACTAATTTTGGGAGCACAAGCTGGTGAGTACCTCACTGCAACAGCTTGGCAACTGGCTGAAGAAACAACTCCCCAGGCCACTGGCATTTGGAGGACTGCCAGAGACCAGGTACCTGCTCAGCCCCAGCACGAGAACACCCTGTGATGTTAGCAATTTGGGACTTTGTCCATATGCCCAGAGAGGAACATAATATTGCCCAGAAGCTGTAGCAGTATTACGAGTAATACAACTTTCAGTCTGCTGCTATGGATAGGTTGGCTGCTGCCATGTAGACCCTACAAGGTCTGCTAGAGACACACACAACTGCACTCCACCATTCAGTCAATGGTCTTCAGGACTGAAGGCATGGTGACAGGGAGGTGGGAACCTGGGGAGCTGTCCAGGACACAAGCCGATACCATCTGGAGGAGGAACCACATGCAGCCCCCTCAGAAGTCTCCTCGTTTTTACATATTGCAAAGATGATCACCATCCTACCTGCTCCCCACCCCGGCTCTTGGAAATTGAAGATAAGGATTGTCCACTTGTCTCTGACGATAAACACCTTGGCATGTCTGTGTGTTCGGATTCAAATGTCCCCCTAATCACGTGAACAAATATCCAGGGCCAAGGGGCTCCCCATCCAAGCAGGCTCTCTTCAATAGCAATGGAAGAAGAAAATTTACTGAGGGAACTTTGGTGGCACATGCGATAAGGCTGTGTACATTATTTTGTACTTTTCTTTAAATTGCATTGTTTTACTTGTACGTCTGTTTGCTTGACTCACTGGCTGTACCTGTTTCAGAAGAAGGCATGGCTTCCTGGCCACACAGAATCTCACAGGGATCAGTGTCTGTGTTGAGTACCTACTGCAGCATCTGGAAACACAAGATTCTTTTGGGAAATTGATCCATCTTCTTACAACATCTGGATACTTTTTTTCTGGCATGTGTCCAAAAGCGATGTTCTTTCTCTTTAAAAGTCCCAGCATTAGTTGGACTTTCAGGCCCCTCCCTCACAGGTCCAGTCACTCACCCATTCCAGGTGTGGTTGCAAATTGACAGACCAATGGAGTGGCCACCCTCTTGAGTGAATTGAGTGACCTAACCAGGCAGCCCTGGATGGGAAGTGTTCATACCCCTGACTGATAACTGTACATCTCCCTGACTGCATTAGACCTAGACCATGGGCTAGTTGCTATGGAGCTACAGGACTGATCGTGACATACACCTTGGGCTAAAAAGACTCAGATCCCCTGACCCAGAACTCTTGACTGAATGCCTGATTATGGCCAATCCCCTGGAATAGAATGGGCTCTCCCCTTGACTTATAGTGATGAGACTGAGAGGTGTATCCATGGACCTTGGTGAGGAGTACTTCCCCAAGACTATGGGACTTGGTTTTCTGCTGACAGTACATGCACTGTACTTACTATGTAAGCTGCTGACACAGGGTGCAGTGTGAAATTGAAGTACAGCATTGCTGTGCAGTAACATATCTTCCCCCTTGACAGAAGACTGCTGACCAACAAGACAAGCTGTGCTGGTCGTGTGATTATGCCAATTGGCAAGGCAAGACATAGAAAATGCAACACTTCTCTTCCCTTTCCTAATATGTTCAAACCTTACTCAGTGATGCCAAACTTACCTTAGTCTGGGGAACCACTGGGGCCTTCACCCTGAGTGCAATCCCAGCAGCATCCACTACTGAGCACTGGTGCTGCAGGGACAGTTGGAGCTGCCAGTTGGTCAGGTTGACTGGAAACTCCAGAGAATGGAACCTTTTCCCACTGAGGGCCAGAAGTCACACTCTGCACCAATATAGCCCACCCACAGAGCTTTATAGCTATGGAGCAGGCTTCTGAAGGGTGGCTGATGACTTTCTTTCAGGGAGTGGTGATCTATCTGCTACCTAGCATCAATTTCTGCCCCATACCCTGTCCATATGAAACAGCTTACTTCCACCTCCAGAACGCCAATGGTCAGTATCCTCTGTTCAGCCACACACTGCTAAAACCATCATTTGTGCACGTATAACTTTCAGACTCAGCAATGTTAGGATCTTCTGCCTGATTGCATGAACTTGAGTTAGTCCAAACTCTGCTGCCCATACCTTAACTTGCACTGAACCTTTTCAAGTATGCAGGGTCCAAGACCACCAATGTCTTAACTAACATTTTCAACTCCCTGTATGACTTTACTCCTTCCTATCTCTAGGAAGCCTGGTCAGCCTAGTTTGGGGAAAGCTTTATTTATTGCATAAGACTTGTTTCTTTAATTTGCAAGTGTTTTAATAAAATTAACTTTGAACTGTAGTCCCTTGTTTATCTCATAAAATGAGAATGCCTGAGTAAAGGCATTTTTGACTAATAAACTGGTTGAATTGTCTGTCAAGAATATTTCACAGACACCATTACCTTTTGCTTCTAACCTGCTAAGATAACTTTTTTTATTATTAATTCATGCAATGGGCCAACATTAATTTCCCATCCCTCGTTGCCATTGAGAAGGTGATGATGAGTAGTAATTCTGAACTGCTGCAGTCCATTTGCTTTGTTGGGGAGGGAATTCAGGTGCAGCAGGTAATCAGGAAGGCTTACGGAATGTTGGCCCTTATTTCAAGAGGGTTGGAGCATAACAGTAGGGAAGTCTTTTTGAAACTGTATAATGTTTCGATGAGATCACATAGAGATGTACAGCATGGAAACAGACCCTTCGGTCCAACCCGTCCATGCCGACTAGATATCCCAACCCAATCTAGTCCCACCTGCCAGCACCTGGCCCATATCCCTCCAAACCCTTCCTATTCATATACCCATCCAGATGCCTTTTAAATGTTGCAATTGTACCAGCCTCCACCACTTCCCCTGGCAGCTCATTCCATTCACGTACCACCCTCTTCGTGAAAAAGTTGCCCCTTAGGTCTCTTTTATATCTTTCCCCTCTCACCCTTAACCTATGTCCTCTAGTTCTGGACTCTCCCACCTCTCTTTGAGCAAAGGCTAAACAGGTTGGGACTCTAGTCGTTGGAGTTTAGAAGAATGAGAGGTGAACTCATTGAAATGGGTAGGATTCTTAAGGGGCTTGGCAGCGTAAATGCTGAGAGGATGTTTCTTTCATGGGAGAGTCAGGGGAGGGCATGATGTTAGAATGAAGGGACGCCAATTTAATATTGATATGAGGAGAAATTTCTTTTTTCTGAGTGTTGTGAATCTTTGTAACTCCTTGCCACAGAGAGCTACGTGGGCAGAGTCCTTGTGAATATTTATGGCCGAGATAGTTTCTTGATCAATAAGGGTTTCAAATGGGAAAAGGGCAGGAAAGTGGAAGTGAGGAATTTTGGATCAGCCATGATCGTATTCAATGGTGGAACAGATTCGAGAGGCGGAGTGGCCTACTGCTGTTTCTATTCTTATGGTCTAATAATGGTTGTGTGTTTGGATGGTGCTGTCTTCTATTGTACAAAATGCTACTGCTGTGCAAGTGGTTGTTAGAGAGACTGAATGTTTGGTGGATGTGATGCCAATGAAGTGGGTTACTTTGTCCAAGACTTTTTGAAGCTTCTTAAGTGTTTTTACACTCATCCAAGCAAGTGGGGAATATCTGATTACACTCCTGGCATATACCTTGTGGATTGTGGGCAGGCATTGGGGAGTCAGGAGGTGAGTTATTCACTGCAAGATTCCTAGTCTCTGACATACTCTTGTAACGACAGTATTGATACAGCTAGTCTCGTTCAGTTTCAATGGTAATGTTTAGGATGCTGATAGTGGGTATTCAGTGATGATAATGCTATTTAATGTCAAGGGGTGGTGGTTAGATTGTCTCTTGTTGGAGAAAGTCATTGTCTGGCTTTCGTGAGTGACATGAATATTACATACCTCTGTCAGCCTTAATCTGGATATTATCCGAATTGCTGCATTTGAACACAGACTGTTTCAGTACCTAAGGGGTCATGAATGGTGCTGAACAGAGGGCATTCATCCCCAGTCTGACCTTGAGATGGAGAGAAGGCCATTGATGAAGTAGCTGAAGATGGTTGCACCAATAACAGAAAACTGCTTTGTGCTAGTACCAGCAGGTGACATTGAATGTTAGTGAGATTTCAGACAGTGTTAATGCACCACTTGACTGCTCTTGCTACCACAGCAGACAACATGTACTTTAAAATAGTTCCTTTCTAACAACTGAACTATTTGAAAATAAATTTTTGCAAATGATATTCAACTGCACACCATAAAATATTTTGCCTCTGCTTTGTGCAAGCTCTGCCAGTTCTCATGGAGCATTCTATTACAGCTGTATGTGCAGGTTATGTCATGTTTGGACTGAGAATTCAGTTTGGAGCTCAAAAGTGAATGATTAATTGATGTTCAGTCAGGGCTAGGAGCTCACCTCTCCTATATTGTCTCAACTTGTCAATCCCTTTATTTGTTTGTTACAGATTTACCTTATTACTGACTGATCTTTAAAAAAAAATCAATGCCTTTGCTAAATTAAACACAGACTTTTGACCCCTGGTTAACAGCCACTGCTGTTTGTTTACTAAAACTGTGCAGTGAATGATATGACGGGCTGTGAGGAGAACAGATTGAGTTCACTAAGGAGCTTGTTTAGCACATTGCGGCTTGGCCAGGTTGGGGGCATGCAGAGAGTGTCTAAATGATCCTGACAGTCAGAAATCTTCATGTGGTGTGGAGGCTAAGAGGTTTACACATGATTAACCTTTTAGCTATGCTTGTGTGAGAAGTAAATGATGGGTAAGTAATAACCGGAAGGTTTAATTTTCTCTGCGCATTACAGCCAATGCATGCAGTAATTGTGCATTAAGGTTGTAATTTTGTGAATTGGCATTAATGAAACAACTACTCCATTTTGCCTGCGCTTTAAAACTCGTTCTTGGAAGTTAATGGCGAGATTTCCCTGCTCTGGTCAAAGCCTGAAATGATTTCAGCAGGATGAACTTTGTAAAATCATCATGGCTTCATTTGTCACCCTAGCCAATATTTCAAGATTAGAATTTTTTTATCAGGCATACAGAAGGTTCTCTGCCTCTATTGGGAAAAACATGATACATTGATCAATGTATTCAAATGCACTATGATTGACTGCAACAAGCAAGCTAGCTATTTCTGTTCAAATCTCCTTATCTCTCCTATCATAAGCTTGAATGTCAGGAATAAACTAGTTTGTGACAGGAAGAATGTTGCAGAATGATAATGGCAATAAGTATGACTACTTTAACATAGAACTTCCTAAGCAGTTTCACAGTGATATAATTACAGTGTTCTTCCGAATGTTCAACTGGTTGAAGAGTAGAGGAAGGCCAAGACTGAAAACAATGGCCTGAATTTTCCATTGGCCAGCCAGTCATTATTCCAGTGTGGATGGAGTCCTGTATGGAGACTCTGCAGAATTTTCATTTGAGGAGAAGATGAAGGATTAGCTCAGGAAATTGGAAATTACAATGGACAATTCCTCTACAACTGAAACCCTGAAGATAAGTAAATAGTTGCTCAAGAAAAGCTAGACTATTAAATACAAAATTGAACTTCTAAATGACTATTACATTGACCCGATTCTAACCTCATCCATCTCCAATTATATCTCTCCAAATCTTCCCCTTGGGACCAGATTCCCTCTTCCCTCCAATGCTACAGACCCAACTACCCGCTTCCCTATTTTGGAGCCTACCTACCTTTTGCAGCTGAGCCCAATCCCTCAATCTCCAGATCTGACCAACACCCACCAGAACTGATGTCTTGACCCATCACAACCTACCCAAAACACTTCACCTAGCTACCACTGTTGTCAATTTGCACCCTAATGTGTTACCCAGTTGGCAGCATACCCCCTACCCAACTGGCAGCCTACCTCCTATCCAACTGGAAGCCTACCGCCTTCAAACCTGGCACCTTAAATCCTACCCAGCAGGCACCCTAACCCCTATTCACATGATGTCCAAAATGTTGTAACATGCTGCTGTGCAGAGGGATCTGGGTGTCCTTGTACATAAATCACAGCAGATTGGTCTGCAGGTACAACAGGTAATTGGGAAGCCAAATGGAATTTTATCCTTCATCAAAGGGATTGAGTTTAAATGCAGGGAGGTCATATTGTAGCTGTACAGGGTCTGGTGAGGCCACACCTGGAGTACTGCATGCAGTTTTGGTCTCCATACTTGAGAAAGAACGCACTAGCACCTGAGGGGGTGTAGATGAGGTTCACTAGGTTGATTCCGGAGTTGAGGGATTGGCTTACGAGGAGAGACTGAGTAGACTGAGATGATATTCATTGGAATTTAGAAGAATGAGGGGGGATCTTATAGAAACATATAAAATAATGATGGGAATAGATAAGAAAGAAGTGGTGAGGATGTTTCACTGGCGGGTGAAACTAGGACAAGAGGGCATAGCCTCAAAATTAAAAGGAGCAGATTTAGGACTGAATTGAGAAGGAACTTCTTCATCCAGAGGATTGTGAATCCATGGAATTCCTTGCCCAGTGAAGTAGTTGACATCACTTCAGCAATGTTTTTAAAGCTAAGTTTTTTTGAACAATAAAGGAATTAAGGGTCCTGGTGAGAGGGCTGGTAAGTGGAGCTGAGGCCATGATCTTATTGAATGGTGGAGCAGGCTCGAAAGGCCAGATAGCCTACTCATGTTCCTAATTCTAATGTTCTTATGTTCTCTCCTTTCCCCCCGGCACCCTACCCCACACCTATCTGATACACTGCCCTCCCACCATCCTAAACATACTCTTCATCTATACACTTACCGTTTGACAGTAGCTGTCAAGGTTCTTGTCTGTGATTTAAATGACCTTTAAATTTCAGAATACAGCAGCTGACTGCTATGAAAAAAGGGGTTGTAGTTTTTCTCTTTCTGAATGGAAAGGTGGCTCTGCATTTCTGAGGGAGCCCTGATCAGAATCTCCTGTCAGAAATGTAGATTTCTTTATTGCAAGTGGAGAGATGTTGTAATCTCTGAGAGATTGCCAATCCTCAGAAAATCCAGCCCATTCTGTAGCTACCTGTTCCTTTGTTATTTATGGATGTGAATGTTTCTCAGGAGGGGGAACCACTCTGCTAATTTGTGGTTTCACATTCAGTTGAGGCTTTAATGCTGTTGGGGCATATAGGTTTTCTATAGTGTAATTGGTTAGTGTGTGTTGACGAAGGTGATGTCATTGCTGCTAATCATTTGATTAAAATATTTTGCAGAAAATTCCAACAACCACGGGCTATCCATGCAGTACAGGCTAACGATTCCTTGTTCATCATGAATTGTTTTGGAGAACTAAGTACTCTTGAGCATAACAGACTGGTTTGTGAGAGCATTTCAGAAAGCAGTTAAGAGTCGATGTCTAACCGCTGGCCAGATTGAACAAAAGTGGCAGGCACCCTTCCTGAAGGGATGTTACTGAACAGACGGATTTTCAAGTCAATTTGATAATAATGGTTACCACAAAACTATGACAAAGCATTTATTCCAGCTTTTTTACAATTAATTGAATTTAAAGCTCCAAGCTGCTGTGATGGGATTTGAACTTATGTCCACAAAGGAGTAACCCAAGTCGCTGGATCACTAGGCCAGCAATACAACCCCAAGCTCCCTCTGTGCCCCATGCGTTATCATGTCTCATGTTGTGAAGATCCTTATGGCAACCTGGAAATGTATGAAGTCATGAATATTCAGGGATTTTGTAATTCTAGTTATCATAGACAGAGTAGCTGTCTCAGTTGAATTGCTTTACAAATCTGTGTAATCACTTCTCTGGGGATTCCTAATGACTTAGCCTCAGCCATTGATACACAGCTTCCCAGTCAGGTTTCTGCACATGTTACTGATGGTTGCCCCAATGGACTTCCACCAGAAGTGGCTTGGATTGCTCCCTGAGAGCATCATCATCTCTCCAATTTTGACCTGAGTGCAAGTTTGAGGGTGGAAATGACCGAGATGGTTTTCCTGAGAGGCACTATAAAGTGCAGATGTCAGTGATTTTAAAAATCATAGAATCCCTACAATGCAGATAGAGGCCATTTGACCCGTTAAGTGTGTAGTGACCTTCCTGCCCTGCCCACTCCCTCCATCCCCATCCCTGTAACTCCACATTTAACATGGCCAATCCACCCAACCTGCACATCTTCAGACTGAGGGAGGAAATCAGAGCACACAAAGGAAATGCACACAGACATGGGTGCAAATGTGCAAACTCCACATTGACAGTTACCCAAGGGTGGAATCAAGCCTGGGTCTCTGGTGCTGTAAGACAGCAGCACTAACCACTATGAAGGAAGGGGCTTAAGAAATATATTGTCTTGAAGTAGGTAATAAGTGAGTCTCATTTTTTCTCTGACTCACTTAGTTCTCAACAGCTCTTGTGTTAATGGAGCTAGCACTTATATTTACAAGAATGGTATGATAAACCTCCACATATTTGCATAATGCAAAACAGCCCTGAAGTTATTTGATGGATGTAAGATTAATACCATTTAAAAAATCAAGGGAAGAACATGTAGTGCAATAACACTGTGCCTGTAGTATAATGTGCAAAAACACAAAGTAACCTTTGTGATGCAATAATGGCATAATGACACCATCATCACTGAAAATCGTAAGGAAATCTACTTCAAGGTTTTACTGCAGAGAGGGAGTGTCAGCATTTGAAACCATTAGAAAACTTGGCCTCTGGCGATGAATGGAGCACTTTGGTTGATTCTATATTTTCACATTATGGAACAATTCGGTTATAGATATCGTACAATATGATAATGTTTATTAGCTCTCTGAATCTGTCTTCTAGTTCTCTACTAACAGCCTGCCTTAACGTCCCCTTGTTGAATTTCTATTTCTCGCGAGGTCATTTTTGATTTCAATGGTAACCAGTAGAGGGGGTTGGTGCCATACTGGTGCTCTCACTGGGCCAGTGATCCTGCAATTCAGGAATGCCGTTCATATGGGGACATTTGCATTCATAAGATTATCTGGAATTTACAAACAAAAAAGGCTGAACTCATACTGATCACAAAGCTAGTTTAGAGGGTGGCTCAGTAGTTAGCACTGCTGACTCACAGTGCCAGGTACCTGCATTTGATTCCAGTCTTGGGTGACTTTGTGGAGTCACCATGTCTGTGTGGGTTCGCTTCCACAGTAAAAAGTGCTGGTTAAGTGGATTGGACATGCTAAAAAAGAATTGTTCTGTAGTGTCCAGGGATGTGCAGATTAGATGGGTTGGCCTTGGTTTAAAAACTCCATGCAGGGATGGGGCGAGTCTGAATGGGATGCTCTTTGGAAAGACTTCAGTGCAGAATTGTTAAGCCAATTGACCTTTTCCTGCATTGTAGGGATTCTATGATTCTCCTCATTTTTCATCGGTCCTCATTCTGAGGATTGTCCACATTAGGAACCATCTTTTTGACAAAGTTCTATTCTTTGCTGCCTTCACTGACAGAAAAAGAGTCCAAGCAACATTTAGATATTGTCCATACATGTTATCTTGGATCTTTCATGTGTGCTCTCCCCTTCAGAAGTTCAATTTGTAAGCTTTTCACAAGAGCAAAATGGTGGAGGACATGCTCGGTTGGTTACCACAGATCATAAACCAATGTTAAAAATGTGTTGAAGGGAGACTAAGGACCTATT
This sequence comes from Chiloscyllium plagiosum, assembly GCF_037043375.1. Lineage (NCBI taxonomy): Eukaryota > Metazoa > Chordata > Chondrichthyes > Orectolobiformes > Hemiscylliidae > Chiloscyllium > Chiloscyllium plagiosum. The sequence goes on from NW_028270140.1 coordinate 89,326,127, forward strand.
TCAATGTTTGAATCTTTCCATCTGAAGAATGACCCTCTGTATTTCCCTGCACAAAGATTTTTATTTTTTAGTCACTTTGAAGTGATCTTTACCTTTTGCTATTACTTATACCGCTTTCTATGCCTAAGTATTCAGCACTGCATTGCTGGAAAAGCACAGCAGGTCAGGCAACATCCGAGGAGCAGAAGAATCGAGATTTTGGGTGTAAGCCTTTCCTGATGAAGGGCTTATGCCTGAAACGTCGATTCTTCTGCTCCTTGGCTGCTGCCTGACCTGCTGTGCTTTTCCAGCAACACACTCTTGACTCTGATCTCCAGCATCTGCAGTCCTCACTTTCTCCTAAGTATTCACCAATCTATTATGAGGTCAAAAACATTCATGCTAAGAAAACGCTTTCCTCTAAGCCTTCAGGCACTGGGAAGAGTGGGTTGAAAGTATATCCAGTAAAAAAAAAGTCACCTTGACTAAATAAGTCAATAATCGCTGGTTGTGGCAGGTATTGAATATTTGATTGTTTTGGAATAACAGGATAGTCATCCAATTTGTAAGAATGCCAACCATCATTTAATAAAAGTGGCAGCAAAATACAGACTCAACACTAAAATCCAGCTGACATCAGGTAATTACCAGTATTGCCTTTTGAGAATAATTAAACATTTATATTTGTACCTTGTACACAGATTCACTCATTATATAAGAAATCAAATTTCCAAGTGAAAGAATCTGTTTAAATTAGATGATCAGAACATCAAAAATAGCAAGGACAATCAAAAGATTATGAATTCATTTAATAAAGAATGATTGGAACATTTACATTGCAGAAATCAAATCAATTCAATTGCACAAGAATTAGAATAAAGATGAAATTACATACAACTGAAAGATGAAAAAGCCTTGGAACATCAGGTTTGGGCAGAAACAGACGTGACTGTATTAACATGAACAGTAGAGGGCAATAAAGACCAATGTTTCGTCAATTACAAACCTGGCAATCAAGCTTCCTACCAGAGAATACAGCATATGCATAATCATGAATACACAAGCCAACATTTCTGACATAATTTAGGGAAAAATAAATAGGAATGATCTGTGATCTTTAGCAATGTCATAAATACATACAAATGGTATTATTATGACTGTTTTATCTTTTTAAATATGAAAACGAAATATGCTTTTGTCAATTTTTAGTTCCACTTTAATTATAAAATCCAGCAAATAACATGCAAGGATATATAATTTAGTTGGTTTGTCTTAATCACAATGGGGTGCATATTTCTAAATCCAATAATTCAACTTTGTGAAAGTGGCTCAAGGTTTTCTGGAAAGATTTGTTTATTACACTTCAAATGATTGCCTGTGTAAGAAGTGTGTGAGAGTGGAAATCAAGGTCTTTGTGTTCAAGGTTAAACTGCATTGTGCAGATTTGTTTCCTTAGGTAATGGAAACTGGAACATTGAGGCTGAGATTTATAAGACAGGGATGTACTGTACAATCTTATCTCTATTAACTACACAACTAGAAACCTAAGTGCCTTCAGGTTATTATAAAAAATAAGAAAGATTTGAAATTACATTTTGACTACAATTAGTTCTTTCGAGAGACCTGAATCTTTCCTGTCTTTACTGAGAAGCTGTGTGGGAGGAATTAAAAAGACATATGCTTTTAGAAATGTACACAAACAGACTGTTTGAAATCCAGATTAACAGCACACATGCAAATATATGACATGAAGTCACAAAATTAAATATTAGGACAGATGAACAAAGGCTTTATAAAATAGATAAGTTTTAAGAACAGTCTTAAGGAGACGGGAATTTGAGGAGGAAAAGGAAACTGGAAGTGGGTATTAGCATGCAAGCAGGGAGAAAGCTAAAGGATGTTTACTGAGGAGAATGGCTATGATGGCAGATTTGGCGTGAGAACCTTTAATAATATCAACTAACATGGGGTCAATAAAGGATGTCGAGTCCTTAGTGGGAACAGGTTTGATGAGAGAGGAGGAGAGTCTCACAAGACAAAGGAGGGTACGGAAAGAAATAGGAAGGAAATTGGAGAAATTGCAAATTCATAGCAAGGGCAGACAAGAACTTTATGACAATCACTCTGAGGCGAAGATTCATAGAGACTGTCCAAGGATGTAAGGCCTGTCATACAGGTGAATGATGACAACAACCTACTGGAGGATTATTGCATGTATGGCAACTGGAAGCAAAGTTCAGTGGACTAGGAGAAGGGAGGGAAATCCAGAGGCAGTCTGTTGAATAGGCTCAATGCTAATGACAATAAGTCCACAATCTCCTCCCATATACTGTTGGAGGTGAAGGTGGGATAAACTCAGGAAAAGGATTTCAAATTTTCAGGGGAGAAACAATACTACCTTTACATTTCAGGCTGATGTTGGAGACAACAGAATTAACTCTTGGAACCATCTTCTTGTTGCAGAGCCCCTGCCTCAAATGTTGTAAGTGCTGGACAAAGAAAAACCTTGGTTAATTTAGCTTGTCTTCTATCATCTTGATATGATACAATACAACAGTAATGAAGTTGTTGAATAATTATGATAATCAATTGTTATGAGATAGTTTGCAATGGAATTAGTCATGACGAGCAGAACCTTTGTGACATTGAAAGTAATAGAAAGTCAGGCATCATCCAACCACTAACTTAGTTTCTGCATTCTGCATGGATCTGTTTGGAGGCAGTCAATAAACAGGCCAACTTTGAGTTCATTTTGCAATTAAGTATGGTGGAAAAGTTGATGATTCATGAGCTGAATGAGAGGGCCCAAAACACTGGAGAGTCAGCAGACCTACCAAAAGAGATGGGTCCCACTGAAGCAGGGAGTTAAGCATGTCACCTCAAAATTGGCATGACTGTGGAGAGATGTGAAAGCATGTTATTTATTGGTGTTAGGGTCATCAGCCTTATAAGGGGAATGTTTTCACAGGAATGTTTATGAGTGTGACTGAGGGTTCTTTTATGGCTCTGTCACTGGGAATTTGAATGGATTCCTGATGGTACTTTAGTATGCAGCTGGGATATTACCTTCATCTAGCTACTGGACTCCAGATTCGATTTTTAAAAATGCCATCAGTTTGAGATAATGATCCTAAATTTGGGTCTTAATTAAGTAGATTATTTGCTTACCTTCTTCCCTTGGAACTGAAGCCACCACCAAGATGTTGGGAAAATTCCACTCAAAGTATGAAAAAGATCCATTGGAGGATATTTGAAAATACTGGATTGGAAGTCCTCTCTTCCCAAAACATGCTTCACTTATCACACAAATCATGATTCACATTATTCATATAGTATTCTGTGTTCCAAAATATTGGGCTGTATTTTGTAATCCATTGTGAAGTAAGAGCACTCACTGCTGATATCGTTGAAAGCTGGTCACAAATATCAAGTGGACTCTATGGTCTGCATGTCCTGTTTCCTGATCTCATTTTGAATCCAGTGCCAGCTCATGAGGATTTCCAGGGATCCAGTAGTAATTATGTCTTCGAGCAGTTTAAACAATCAATCATAATGCAGTGTTTTCACAGGCAGCAAGTGAGATCATAAAAAAACTCATCTCTTCACTTTTAATTTTACATTTGCAAGTGGTAGCTCATACACATGGAACTTAGGTAGAAACTAACATAGCACAAAGGACTTAATTATTATTGTAAAACCATATGGAATTTTTTTCTTGGAATTAGACACTCGGCAGCTGTATAATGACACCAGGTCATTTAAGCTATTTAGCACATCCTGCTAAAGGAATGTCTGGATATTCCAAGGTGTGGTGATCACAGCTTGCCATTTGGCTCTCGTTTTATTTCTGCTACGACTGAACTCCACTTTTCTAGCTGGGAATTCCAATCCCGGCTCCTTCGGAAATGCGGAATGTAACTAAAGTCAAACCATTCCTGATGAAGGGCTTATGTCTGAAACATCAACTCTCCTGCTCCTCGGGTGCTGCCTGACCTGCTGTGCTTTTCCAGCACCACACTTTTTGACTCTGATCTCCAGCATCGAGAGTCCTCACTTTCTCTCAGTTCCCTTGTAGTTCAAGTTAGTCGAAGGATGTTAGACAATGCCTCTTTTGCAGCAGTGTGTGCCATGTTCTCAGAGATTTAAATGTCCAGCAATAGACAATTTGACAGCTGCTGTGAAAGGGGAAGTGTGTAAGGCAAATGTGGGGTTAGAGTGGCAGTTAATTAAGGGAGTCACAGTGCTAGATGGATTAGGTGCAGGGTAGAGATCCAATTGGTGCCAGATGGATAGGGTTGCAGTAAATGAACTGAAAAATGTGTTGCTGGAAAAGCGCAGCAGGTCAGGCAGCATCCAAGGAGCAGGAGAATCGACGTTTCGGGCATAAGAAGGGCTTATGCCTGAAACGTCGATTCTCCTGCTCCTTGGATGCTGCCTGACCTGCTGCGCTTTTCCAGCAACACATTTTTCAGCTCTGATCTCTAGCATCTGCAGTCCTCACTTTCTCCTTGCAGTAAATGAAGGAATGCTTTAAGTCAGGAGGTGGGTGTGTTGGATCTAGCACTCTGGAGGGCTGTGTTTGAGTGGGCACAATAGGCAGGCAGTTGGTGGGTATCTGGTCTGGCAGGAGCTGAGGGAATGTAGGCTGGCAGTGGGTGGTGTTATCAGGTCCAGTGGGGGAATTGCAGTGGTTCAGGTGAGCAACTAAGAAAGGGCTACAGGTGGAGGGGGATTATTGTCAGGTTTGGGCAATGGAATCTTCTTGGGTTGTCAGGCTCTGGTTGATGGTGTGGGTATAAGGTGTCGGGGTGAGGTGTAAGGAGTTAGGGGAGGGTGGAGGGAAATTACATGTTTAATTGAGGAGACAACTTAATAATTATCCAGGAATTAGAGTACATTACAATTTTCTGGACAATTCCCATGGAGTTTGAGCGTCTGGGATTCTGCAGAGTTTCGATATGCTATCCAGTCTGCACTGTCCCATGACAACCTGACCATTGGTCCAGATCTCACAGAAAATAAATGAATTCACCCCTCTCCAAGGACAGGCAGTATCCTCTGGCTCTACTGTTCTGGACAAAGTGAAGTAGCTCGTTATAGTCTAAAAGAGATAGAGGAGACAAAAATTATATCACCTCTTAATCTTTTGTCTTTTGCTGAAAACATACTGAAGTTATACACTCAATCCTTAAGTTCCAATGCCAATCTCGTTCTCCACTCAATCATTCTTCTGTATCCTTTCGATAGTTTCATTATCTTTAATGTATTGTAGTGGCCAGACGATACACAGGTAATTGTGCTAATATGTGTACAGTGGCAGAATGCCTTGCCATTTTAGTTCAATAATGACCTTTTAATACTTCCCAAAATCCACTTTGTTTTAATCTCTACTGTCGTTCTTTAGCTGCAACTGATTCTCAACCAGGGTTTTCAATATTTCTTCACAGATTTCGTTATTGAATTTTGTCCATGTTTTGTCGGCCCAATTCCCAAGCATATTCATATCCTTCTGGAGTTAATCCTGTTCAATTTTTACAATCTGCTACCTTCATTAGTATTGCATCCCCAGTAAATTCAGCCACTGTGCTTGTGGTTCTGAGCTCCAGATCATTTGCAAAGATATTATACATTGTAATCGATGACAACGGCCTCAGGTTTCTCTCTCCGATATGCTGTTGCCATTCACTGTCCATTTAAACAAGCAGTTTAAAAACTAGCACCTGGAAACAAATAGACAATAGCTGTTATGACTGATAATTTATATACTATTCTCTCTCTCTGTTTTTCCATCATTTTGAATACCATACATGGATGTTTGTACATAAGTGGATAATCATGGATATACCACTCAAGAACATGAGACAGGCTCGTATCTTGGTAAAGGTGTTTCAGGGCACTTCTTCCCCTGCTATACTGCGTCTGCCTTTTGCTGAACAACAAGTTATATTCATAAAGCACCTCTAAGGTGCCTCATAGGTAATCGTAAGTTAACTAGATATAATACAGGGTCACTTAAACTGGTATTAGTCCAGATAACCAAAGCTTGGTCAAAGAGGTAGATTCTAAGGTGTGTCCTAAAGGAGAAAGTAAATTAAAGAGATAGAGGAGATAAGGGAAAGAATTCCAGTGTTTAGGATTGTAGGCAGCCAAAGACGCAGCCAGTAATGCAGAGATTCAAATTGGGGATGCTAAAAATTCAGAATTAGTTGAACACAGCTAACTCAGAAAGTCGTGGTGTTGGAGTAGATTGCAGAGATACAAGAGGATTGAACTATGAAGATACTTGAAAAAAATGATGAGAGCTTTATAATCAAGGCATAGTCCATCTGAGAGACAAAGTATATCAACAAGCACAGAGGGGTGGGTTAATGAGGTTAGGTGCAGATTAGGACACAGCAGAGTTTTGGCTAAGCTAAAGGTTCTGGGCTATGTAATGTGGGAGGTGAGCAAACAGTCAGTTAGAATAGTCAAACCTCGAGATAAAAAGACATGAATTAGGGTTTTAACAGCTAGTCTGAGCTGGAGGTGGAACTGGATAATGTTGAGGAGGTGGTTATAGTTGTTTTTTGTGATGATATAGTTTGGTTGGAAGCTCATTATGGCATTCAATATGGCACAAGCAATGTCATCTTTCTGGTTCAGCTGTAGGCTGTTGCCAAAGGGGAGGGATGGATTTACTGGCTGGGGAGTAGAGTTTGTAATGGGGATCAAAGATTCTGATATTGTTTTTCCCATTATTCAATTGAAGAAAAGTTCTGCTTATTCAGTACTGACTGCTGTACAAGCAATTTGATACTTTAAACATTGAAAGGATTTTGAGAGATGGTAATGAGGTAGAATTGCATGTCACTAGCATAAATATGGAGACTGTAATTGGATGATGTTCCTCAGGGGTAGTATGTAGATGAGGAATAGGAGAGGCCAAGGTTGTGTCATTGGGGACATTGGAGGTAATAGTGTGGGATCAGGAAGAGAAACCACTTCCAGTAATGCTGTGTCTGCCATTAAATGAGAATGGAATGAGGAGAGTGTATTTCTATCCACCTGGATGAAGTTGGAAAGTCTTTGGAGGAAGTTGATGTGGTCTGTTAAAGGCTGTAGGTAGGTTGGAAAGAATATGAAGGATTAAGTTACTTGAAGGGAAATTTGTGCTTATTGGTCAATCAGTATTTGTAGTTGAAATGTATAAGAGGCTAAGACATCAATCCCCTATGTGCGGTAACGGCTGTAGTCTGGTTCACCAAAGATGGCATGCATGAGAAGTTCTCAGCTCCTGATCTTCTCCATTATGACGGCAAAACAGATCCCAATGAGACCTCAGAAACAAAAACAGAAATTGCTGGAAATACTCAGCAGGTCTGACAGCACCTGTTGTGGGAAGGAAGAGTTAATATTTCGGCTTCGGTGACCCTTCTTCAGAACTGAGTCAATTTTGCTTTTTTTGCTCAATGAGATCTCACGAGGAAGTTTCTTCCAACATGATAGCAATCCCCACATCACAAGCTTCAAAGTTCTATTTGTCCATCAATAGCATATCCATTGGAAAATATTTCAGTTGATTCCCTCTTTATTAGCTTCAGTTCGAGTCTATCCTGAGCACTTAGATCAAATATCTTATTGAAATCCAAGTACATCACACCACAGCCATAACTCCATTTAGGTAATTTATCTCTCTTAGAAAACCAGTGAATTAGACCAATACTATCGCCCCTTTGTGAAACCCATACGAGCTGCCTCATTTGATTTTTTTCCACTATATGTTCTGCAATCTTATTTTTAATAAGCATCTGTCATAACATTATCTACAATGAGCATCAGAATCTCTGGTCTGTAGTTTGTTGGGTCACTATTACTCCATTTTTGGAAAGTTTAATTTGCCTTCCCTTGATCCTAGCGGACGTTCCTGGTATTGTATACAGTACAGAAATTTCCAGTAGGTTTGTCCCAGAATTTCTGCAGTTTTCTAATTTAGTTCCTTAAGGATCTTTAGATTCATCATATCCTTACAAGAATTTACTTACCTTAGGGTTGACTAGCTGTTCAGCAACCATACTGGCAGTAATAAGTTAACTCTGTAAAATATTTCATTTCTTTTGACAAATCAAGTTAATTATTAGTTTCCACTTTTGTATAAACTTATGAACAAGGAACAAGAATAGGCCACACTGTCCTCCAATCCTACTCTACCATTTAACAAGATCATGGGTGATCTTATTTTAATCTCAAAATAATCCTGCATCCTCTTGGTAATCAAACATCTTTCTATCTTTACCTTAAAAATACTTTAAAAGTTTTACATTCATTGCCTTTTGAGGAAAAGATTTCCAAAGACTCACAACTCTCTGAGAGAAATGTTTCCTCATCTTTGGTCTAGCATCAGCAAAATTTAATGAGTGTATCTTTGATCTTTTCATCCATAGAATTGATATAAATTGTAAGCAACTGGGGCCACAGCACAAACCATTGTGACATCCTCCCAACTTGAAAAAGCCTGAAAACTATCCGTTCAATTCATCCGCTTCTTTTTATCATCCATTACTCAGTCTCCAGGCTCATTTTCTCTAAGATAAACATTTACTTCATTTTTTAAAATATAACATCAATTTCCTTTATCTTTAAATATCTTTATATTTCCTCTCCGTTTCTATATTGTTGGCTAACTTTTGCACATACTTTAATTTTTTCCCTCTTTAGTAATCTTTTATACATATATTTATATTGTACTTCATATTCGGTCCAATCTTCTGACCTGCCACCTATCTTGGTAGAATTATATGTATTTTCTTTGAGTTAGATACAATCATTGGCTTTTAGAGTTCACCATAATGGCAGGTCTGTCTCTTAGAATTTTTCTTACTTGTAGTCTCTAACTGTCTTTATCTTACGCCAATTTGCATGTGGCTCAGGTAATATTCCAGAGGCGATTACTTTTATGATTCTGCTTCTTAATTTAGTGCGTAGTTCCTCATATTGACTGTGCAGAACCTCTTTCCTAGTTCTACCTATATTATTGGTACTTACATAGACCACAACAACTGGATTCTCCATCCTCTGACTGCATGTTCTCCAGCTGTGAATATGTGCCCTGAACCCTGGCAACAGCACACAGCACAGTCACCTTGATTCAGGCTTTTTGCTGCAAGGAAAAGTGTCATTCTCCCTGACCATGCTGTCCTTTACCACTACTGCATTCCTTTTGGCTCCCCCCATTGGGATGGTTTTCTATACTATGGTGCCATGTTAATTTTGCTCATCCATCCCACAGCCCCTGTTCTCATTCAAATCTCAAACCTGTTGGACAATTCCATAGGCTGACACTCCTGTCTTCTGGTCCCCTTACCTACTTACTTACTATCACACCTGCCTGTTGCTGACCACTGACCATATCAGAACACTCTGGGAGATGTGACTGCCTCCTGGTACAAAGAAACAAGGGAGCTGTCCCCCTCCCTGGTGAAGTACAGCGTCTGTCGTTCAATGTCCAGTCAAACTCAGAACTGAAGTTGTTCAGACTTCAAACACTGATCACAAATAGATTTTCCCTGATCAAAATCATATCTGTGAGCTTCCACATAGTGCAACTTGAACACATTCATTATACTGCCATTCTTGATGAGCTGTTAATTAATTATTTAGTTATATTATCCACAGATGCTGAGTTCCTCCAGTACTTTCTGTTTGTTGGTTTTGAATGTTTGTAGCAGTGAAGAAGCATCAGTTGATATGCTCTCACCTATCCTATTGTCAGTGACCTCATAATGTTTGTTTTCCTTTTTTCTCTGAGCAAATTAAAAAAAATCTTCCTATCATTTTGAAAACTTATCCTTGTCGGTTTGTAGTCTATTTTACATCTCTACACCATTCGAACTTGTATTCCTTCTTTAATGCTTGAGTTTCTTCGTGCTTTCAATAAAATACAGTGTCTTTAAGTTAATTCTTCTCTGCGTTGGCCTGCACTGATCCATTTTTATTAGAATCACCGTCATGAAGGAATTCCTATGTTCTGCCATACGCAAGTATTCCAGGTATAACGTCACAAATATGTAAGATTGTTCCTCTTGTAATGTGGCATTTTTGTTTCAGTTTTTATAATTTTTCCAATACTTAGAATCTTGAATATGATTAGTGCATGATCACTGGTACTCAAAAGCCTTGTCCACACTTATGCTTGAGATTGACCCAATTAATTATAATCAACTCTCGGACTCTCTTTTATTCTTTTTGATTAGCCTGTCCTTGAATGGAATTGCACCATAAAGCAGTCTTCTGTTAACTCGAGAAGTTTCTTTCCTGTTTTGCTAAATGTCTCAATTAATTTCTGGTACAATATCATGTGTGTGAATGCATGGAGTATGCTTATTAGGTTCAGAGATGTATTACAGGCACAGGTTGCCTTGTGGGTTGATAATGTTGTGGTGTTAAGAGTCATGGATTAAGGAAGGGCAAGTCTGAGTGTTAAATATTGCTGGTTACAATGCGTTCATAAAATATATAAAAAGGCGGGATAAAAAAAGGTAGTGTTTTTGATTAAGGCAACCATTGTAGTTGGAGAGAAGGAGGATTTATCAGAGGGTTCAAGGAAAGATCGATTTGGTTAAAGTTAGAAATAAGAAGAATTCAATTAAATTACTCAGTATAATCAATAGACCACTAACTAGTGCGAAAGACATGGAGGAACAGATTGGCAAGGAAATTATAGAGATCATTAACATAGGAACATAGGAATGTACCACAGGTAGACCATTCAGCATTTCAAACCTGTTCCAATATTCAATGAGATCCTATCTGATCTGTGGACCTAATTCCATATAGCTGCCTTTGGTCAAAATCCCTTAACACCTTTGTTTAATAAAAAATCATACAACTCAGATTTAAAATTTAAAATGGACAGCATTCTAGAGTAGTTAGAATAAGGGATTTTAATTTCCCATCTATAGACAAAGATAATGATAGCGTAAGGGCCAGTGAGATGTAAGTGTCCCTGGATTCTGTTCAGGAGAATTTCCCACAGCGGTATCTGTCAACACCAAATAGATAGGGGCACTGCTGGATCTGGTTTTTAGGAATGACTTGGGCCAAATAGATCAGAGGAATCTCACTGCCTGTAAGGGTGCTAATGGCATAAATACCCCTGACATTTAAGAAGCATTTAGATGTGCATTTCTGATGCCCAGACATACAAAGCTATGGGGGCCTCAATGACTCTATGACATTAGAAATGTTTAAAATTGATAAGGAAGATGCATTGGATGAGTTATTGGTATTTAATGTTGTTCAGACACTTGGGCTGGCTGAGATACATCCAAAGAATGAAAGTTACAGAGACACTGACAATTACCTTTTAATCTTCCTTGAATTTGGGTGTGGTAACAGAGGACTGGAAAATTGCAAACAATATACTTTTGTCCAAAATATATTGTAAATATAGGCCCATCAATTACAGACCAGTCAGTTTTAACTTTGGTGAAGGGGCAACTTTGAGCAACAATTATTTGGGATGAAATTAATAATCACATGGCATAATATGTATTAATTTGGAAGCATTAGTGTGGATTTGTTAAGAGAAAATAGTGTCTAACTAACTTTTAGAATTGCATGAAGTGGTAGCAGAGATATTGTTGGTATAGTTTAGATAAAGTTTCAAAAGCCATTCAGCAAAATGCTACAAAACACATTTGTGAGGTAAGTTATTGCTCATGGAATAAAAGAGACAGCTGCAATGTGGATACAATATTGCTTGAAAGGTAGGAAACAAAGAGAAATGATTATAAAAGACAAACTGCTATAAACACCCAGCAGGTTGGCATCATACTTTGAGTCCAATATGTCTTCTTTCAGAATAGAACAAAGAAAAACAATTAATGAGTATGTTACAGGCCTGAAGAAGATTTGTAGTTGAAATCCTCAGAGATCTGTGCTAGGGCCCAATGCTTTTCTTGATATATATAATATATATATAAAAGATTTAGATCTTGATGTGCAGGGGACAATTTCAAAGTTTTGCAGGTGACACACTGAGAGGTGCTCTACGTAGAACTTCAAAAGGACATTGACAGGATGTTGGAGTAGGTGGTTAGGAGGCAGGTGAAGTTCAGTGAGATGTGTAAAGTGATACACTCTGGTAGAAAGGACATAGTGAGACAATATAAACAAAGGGCACTGTTCTACATGTCATGTGGGAGCAGAAAGACATGGGGTATGTCTATTTAAGTCATTCAATTTGGCAGGACAGTTAGGTTGGGTGGTTAATAAATCACACCGTGTTCTAGGCTTTAGATATAGTTGCACAGAGAACAACAGCAGGGATGTCATAATGGACTTCTTATGAATATACTGGTTAGGCAGCCAGGCAACATCCGAGGAGCAGGAGAGTCAATGTTTTGGGCAGAAGCCCTTCACCAGGGATGAGACTGTGAGCCGAACGGGTGGAGAGATTATTTGTGGGAGGGGGATGGGGCTGGGGGGAAGGTAGCTGGGAGTGCGATAGGTGGATGGCGGTGGGGATAATGGTGATAGGTTAGAGGGGAGGGTGGAGCTGGTAGTTGGGAAAGAAGATGGACAGGTAGGACAGATCATGAGGTCAGTGCCAAATTGGAAGGTTGGAACTAGGATAAGGTGGGGAGAGGGAAAAATGTGGATTTCACCAGTTTGCTCATTTCCCCTCCCCCTACCTTATCCCAGATCCAACATTGCAATTTGGCACCACTCTCATTACCTGTCCTACCTGCCCATCATCTTTCCCACCCATCCACTCCACCCTCTCCTCTGTCCTATCACCATTACGCCCACCTCTATCCACTTATTGCACTCTTAACTCCCTTTCCCCTAGCCCCAGTCCCCTCCCATTTATCTCTCCACTCTCTTGACTCACAGTCTCATTCCTGATGAAGGACTTTTGCCTGAAATGTCGATTCTCCTGCTCTTTGGATGCTGCCTGACCTTTTGTGCTTTTCCAGCACCACACTCTCAACACTGATCTCCAGCATCTGCACTGATCCACTGATTCTCCTCACTTTCACCTGATGTACCGATTCGATCTCAGCTGGATTATTGTGTGCAGATCTGGAAACTACACAATGTGAATATTGTAGTGAGCACAGAAGAGATTTATGAGAATGATCCTCAGAGTGAGACACATCAGTTATGAGGTAAGTTTGGAAAAGTTAGGATTTTTTGGACAGGAAAAGGCTGAGAGGAGATTTACTCCAAGTTGACTGAATCATGAGTATCTAAGGAGAAACTGCTTGTGACAAGAACTAAAAGGCCCAGTTTTATAGTACTTTATGAAGAATGTAGATCTGAGGTGATAAAAAGGTTATTGTCACAGCATGTCATTGGGTCCGGAATATATTTCTTGGATGTGGATATAGTTCAAGGATGCATTGAGTGATTATTTAAACTGAACCAATGTTTAGGATTATAATAAAAGGCAGGAGATTGGCATTTAGTTAAAATGCGCAGTGAGCTAGTACAGACACAATGGGCCGAAGGGCCTCCTTCTGCATTGTAATAATTTTGCAATTCTCTGACTCACCCTATTCACAGCATTCTCCCAGCCTAGGATCTATAACTTTTGCCCAATAACAGTTTACCAATGATATCATGCACTAATTCTATCTAAAGTTGATCTGTGTATATCCTTTCTGCTTTCACGTCCTTTCCCGTTTATGCCTCTGTTATGGAATTTACACGTGCTGACACAAAACAATCTTATCTCCTGATATGATCTCATTGAAGAATTTATTCCCTTTCGTAAATGTATACTGTTAATTGGAACTATTCCACCAATGTGTCTGCGATGCTAATGATATTCAATCTATCACTTCATGCAAGACTTTCCAGGTCAAGCATCCTTTTTGTCAGACTTTCTGCATCATTGCAAGAAAAGCACAATTTACTTTCTTTCCCTTTTCCCTTATGTTGTTAACATTTGAACTTTCTCCCACACTGGAACTTTGTTACACTTGGTATTTTCAATGGAACAATGGAACATCAATGGTTCCAATTGATATGAATGTTCTCTTGCAACTAGTATAAGCATACCAATATCTAGCCTATGCATTTCTTCACTGTTCTGACTCTCCTGGTATGTATTTTTCACATTGTGTTAATAGAAGAGCAAGGGAAACAAGAGGCATGTAGAGGCTTTGTTATAACAAATCAGAAGCTTTTTACATGCCCCTTTGTAAATGGCTGTCCAAACAAACTATAATAAATGACATCATTAAAATGATAAAGACAATTTTACCTACAGCGAATAGATACAAAAAAAAACTAACTCTAGTTCTGTATATTGTCCCCAGTAGTGACAATTAATGCCAATTTTTAAAGATGAATTGTCAGTTGTATTTCACATTTGGTTGAATATGACAAAAAATAAACTAAGATTAGTCCAAAAAAAGTATTGTTAATTAACCTGTCTCACTGGTTTTAAATATTTCACTTGAAAGGAGTAAAATATAATACACCGAGGATTAAAATATGCCATTTTATAGCACCTTTCATGAATATAATATATCTCAAAGTGCTCTACAGCCAATTAACTACTTTTGAAGTGTAGTCAGTGTTGTCATATAATAAGTGCAGCAACTAATTTTCCCACTGCAAGTTCTCACAAGCAGCAACACAATAATAATCAGATAAATTATTTTTGGGGGATGCTAATTGAGGCATAAATATTCACTAGGAAAGCCAGGATAACTTCCTTTTTAAAAATAACATCATTTGATCTTTAACATCGATCTATGAGGCAGATTGGGGCTTGGTTTATCATCTGAAAGACAGCAGTGCAGCAAATTTTCAGTCCTGCACTGGCAATGTCAGCAGTGATTTTGCGCTCAAGTCCTTGGGGTACAATTCGAAACCACAACCTTCTGGTTAAAAGACAGAGTGATAGCGATCAAGACATTCCATAATGATATGTGTAGTCAATAATTCTTGAAGTAACTAATGTGTTCATCTTAAAACTATATGAAAAGGTAAATAATAAAAAGGAGAAAATTTAAATTCTCATGCTGGATGGAAACAGAGTTAGCAGACAGGAATGTTGAATTATTTGTTGTTTCTCAGATTGGAGAGAAGTGAACACATGTCTTCTGGTTTTGAGTCTACTTCAACTTTTGATATATATTAATGACCTTAACTGGGGTATGCAAGAATTGCTGGAGAAACTCAGCAGATTTGGCAGTCTCTGGGGAGAGAAAAACTGAGTTAACGCTTCAAGTCCAAAGACCCACACTGGAGTCAAAGTGAAACTCTGTTTCTCACTCTCCACTGATGTTGCCCGACTAGCGGAGTTTCTCTAGCACTTCTGTTTTTGTTTGTTTCAGATCTGCAGCATCCACAATTTTTTTGTTTTATTTGAGTATACAAAGTTTGCCGATTAGAACATAGAACATAGAACAATACAGCGCAGAACAGGCCCTTTGGCCCTCGATGTCACACTGACCTGTGAAGTAATCTAAGCTCAACCCCCTACACTATCCCATCATCATCCATATGCTTATCCAAGGATTTTTTTTCAATGCCCTTAATGTGGCTGAGTTAACTATATTGGCAGGCAGGGCATTCCACGCCCTTACCACTCTCTGAGTAAAGAACCTGCCTCTGACATCTGTCTTCAATCTATCACCCCTCAATTTGTAGCAATTACCTCTCGTACAATCTGACGTCATTATCCTAGGAAAAAGACTTTCACTGTCTACCCTATCTAATCCTCTGATCATCTTGTGTGTCTGTATCAAATCCCCTCTTAGCCTTCTTCTTTCCAATGAGAATAGATCCAAGTCTCTAAGCCTTTCCTCATAAGGCCTTCCCTCCAGACCAGGCAACATCCCGGTAAATCTCCTCTGCATCTTTCCCACATCCTTCCTGTAATGGGGCGACCAGAAATGTACACAATATTCCAAGAGTAGCCGCACTAGCGTTTTGTATAGTTGCAGCATGATGTTACGGTTCCAGAACTCAATCCCTCTCCCAATAAAACCTAACACATCGTATGCCTTCACAGCACTATCAACCTGAGTGGCAACTTTCACAGATCTATGTGCTTGGGCTCCAAGATCCCTCTTCCTGTTATTCTTCCCAAAGTGAATCACCTCACATTTATCTGCATTGAACTCCACTTGCTACCTCTCAGCCCAATTCTGCAGTTTATCCAAGTCCCCCTGTAACCTGCAACATTCTTTCACACTGTTCACTACTCTACCGACTTTAGTATCATCTGCAAACTTACTAACCCATCCACCTATGACTGCATCTAACTAATTTATAAAAATGACAAACAGCAGTGGCCCCAAAACAGATCCTTGTTACACACCACTAGTAACCAGACTCCAGGATGAATATTTTCCATCAACCACTACTCGCTACCTTCTTTCAGAAAGCCAGTTTCTAATCCAAACTGCTAAATCACCCTCAATTCCATGCCTCTGCATTTTCTCCAACAGCGTACCATGCGGATCCTTATCAAAGGCTTTACTGAAGTCCATGTACACCACATCAACTGCCTTACCCTCATCTACATGCTTGGTCACCTTCTCAAAAAACTCAATGAGGTTTGTGAGACATGACTTGCCCTTGACGAAACATTCTTGATGAAGGGTTTTTGCCCGAAACATTGATTTTCCTGCTCCCTGGATGCTGCCTGACCTGCTGTGCTTTTCCACCACCACTCTAATCTTGACAAAACCATGTTGACTATCTGCAATTAACTTGTTGCTTGCTAGATGATTATAAATCCTATCTCTCATAATCCTTTCCAAAACTTTTCCTATAACAGATGTAAGGCTCACTGATCTATAATTACCGGGTCATCTCTACTGCCCTTCTTGAACAAGGGCACAACATTTGAAATTCTCCAGTCCTCTGGTACTAAACCTGTAGACAATGATGACTCAAAGATCACAGTCAACGGCTCCAACACCTCTTCCCTAGCCTCCCAGAGAATCCTCAGACAAATCCCATCTGGCTGAGGTGACTTGTCTATTTTCACTCCTTCTAGAGTTGACAACACCTCTTCCTTACTAACCTCGATCCTTTCTAGTCTAATATCTCATATCTCATTCTTCTCCTCTACAAAGTTCTTCTTTTCCTGAGTGAAAACTGATGAGAAATATTCGCTTAGCATCTCTCCAATTGTCACAGGGTCCACACAAAATTACTTAAAATTTAGAAATATATTAAAAAAATTTAGGAAGATAGTTGCAGACTACCAAAAAAATATACTGTTGAAGTTGCCAGATATGTGAAATTCAATACAAAAAAGTATGATGTGATTCATTCTGATAGGAAGCATATAAACAAAATGGCACAATTCTAAAGGGGGATAAACACAGCCTCACTTTGAAAGTAACAAGACGAGTTCAGAAGGCTGTTAGAAAAATATATGGGACCTTGTCTTTTTAAATAGAGGCAGGCTTAGGCTGGATTTTTGTCTCTTAATAGAAACACAAATCTGAACTGCAAGCTGAATTTATTCTTTCCGAAATTCCTGTCCTGTGCACTCACAATTTAGTGACTTTTTTTATGACTTTTTGGTGAGTTGTGAAGGCCGAGGTTGTAAAATGCATTAACACATTTTCCAAGATTAGGGTCCTCTTATTTGTTGCTTATGTGAGTTTTGTAAGTAATCTCTAAAAGATGATACCTCATTGGAGAGTGTGTGATGCCTGATCAAGAACTGGGACCATTTTGAAAGTTATGTGTAAAATGTTTTGATGTATTCAAGTATCACTATTAAATGCTATATTGTAAGCAGATGTGTTTTTAACGCAGTCATCCATGATAGCATTCTAGCGATCTACCAGTTACGATGAAAATGACCTATTTACCCAAATCTCATTTGTTTTGTTTATTAGCCTATCTTCAATCCATGGCAATACATAAGCTCTTATCTTGTCTATTAACCTTGTATGTAACAGCTTATTGAATGTCTTTTTGAAGCTACTACTCCTTAACCAACTGTTACATCTTTAAGAACTTTACTAAATTGATCAGCTATGGTTCCTCTTTCACAAAATCAGGTGGACTCAGTCTGATTATACTATCATTTTCTAATTGTCCAGCTGCTCTGCTATCTCCTTATTAATGGATTTTCACTTTTGCCTAATGATAGCCATTATGCTAACTAACCCATTGTTCCTTGGGTCCCCAGAGATAACCTCAGCGAAAAGCAACTACTTTTATTATAATTGATGGATTGATTTTCTACTGGGTCCCATTGAGTTCGTAGAAGGAGTTTGTGGTGCAACTTGAAGTTGTAAAGTCTATTTACTTTAGAGGCTTGTGGTGAACAACTTGGCTGACTTCAAAGGTTTGGTGGGACCACATGCCTCCAGTGAAAGGTGGCTACAGTTTTCACTTCACTCAACTAATAGCATGACAGGAAGAATGAGCAGATACAGAGTAGAAGAGGTCAAGCAGCTCTAAGAAGGAGGACAAGAGAAGGCAAAACAGTCTCAGAAGAAAATATTCTCCCAATATCTTGAGGAATCAATTCTTCATTCCAACTGAAGCCAAGAATAGAGTGACCAATTTGTCTGTTAAGAATGTGTCATTCTCTTCTCTAAAAGGTAGTGAAGATGAGATCTTTGAATTTGATTAAACCAGAGATTGATTAATTTTTAACAGACAAAGGAGTCAAGGGTTAAGGATTATGGATAGGAGAGTGGAGCTGGAAACTATAACCAAATCAGCTATGATCTCAGAAATGGGAGAGCTGGCTTGAGGAGTCAACTGTCATCGACCTGCTCTGAAGTATCCTGCTCCTATCTTTACTGAACAGCTTCTTTCTGAGCATCTGCCATCTCCTACCGGCTTGGAGTAGGGCACAGATAGTATTGCCGATGACTATAAAGATCACCATGGCCATTTTGTGATGGAATCTTTATAAACCAGAGCATGGAACATCTCTACCAATTCACAGTTTACCATTTAAGATTGTAAAAAAGAGATGGCTGATGTTCTATATGCACATAAAGGCAGTATACTTAGCATTCTATCCTTACAGAGAATAACAGGTAGGACATGCACTCTCACAAGGATAGTAGCCTTTCCCATTCTGCAGCATGTCATTGACTGCATGAATGCTGCTTTTTGGGTGGAAAATGTCATTTTAGAGAGTAAAGGGTTATATTGTCAATATTAGATGTCGTGCCATCATACTTATAGTATCACAATGATCACTGCCAAACATCCTAGCAGCAGCCAAACTGCCTTTATTTTGTGGCACAACAAGAAATGCCATGGTTACTGGGCACCAAGAGCTATGGCCTGATGAAGAGATTATGTTCGAAACATTGACTCTCCTGCTCCTCAGATGCTGCCTGACCTGCTGTGCTTTTCCAGTGCCACCCTTTTTGACACTGATCTCCAGCATCTGCAGTCCTCACTTTCACCAAGGACTAACTGCTGAAGCCTGGCTCATTATCTGGATAGGAGAAAGTGGGGACTACAGATGTTGGAGATCAGAGTGTAGCCACTGCACCTATTGGCAGTATGTGCTAAATGAGAGCCATGTTGTTACTCAAAATACCAAAAATGAGAATGATGAAGCAATGCTTCTGGTTTCTGGACTGTTATGGCCAAAAAAGCCCAAACTTCAGACTGCATCAACTTGACATGGATGTCATCACTGACTGGTTTCTAGGCAATACCATGGGCATTAGCTGAGTGACAAGAATGGAAACAGTAATGTTATCACCTCAAATAAAATAACAAGATCATGCTCCACAGCTCTACATGCCCCTAGCATCATTGTAATCTTAATAATTCGGCCGGAACATAAATTCTTAGACTAATGTGAGGCTCTAAAATCTTCATTGACCACTGATATTTGTAGCCACGATGACAGCAGTTTGAGACTCCGTAAGTTCACTCTGGGTTTCCACGGCAGCACTCAGAGATTAGGTGGTTTCTGCTGGCATTGCCCTGGAGCTTAGACATTGGCCATCAGATGCTGCAACACTGTTTTGTCTGTCAGTGTTTTGATGGATTTGGCCACCACCTCCACACTGGAAAAAATAAACTCCAAGTTTGCTGTAAAACTCTGTGCCTATAGCTTGGTCTTTGCAGCATGCTTCTTGACAGTGACAGTAATTTGTTTGGCAGGCCTGACAATATACTAAGCATTTAGCGCAGTTACCTATCAGTCTTTTCCTGGATTTCACACAGTCTGCTCAAATCAATCAGAATAAACTGATTGGCTGTAGTTCAACTCCAGCTAAACACAACCAAATGTATGCGGAGCGGAATTGCTATTTTTCTCTGCAATGGTATGCTCCCCAATTGTTCAGCTGATGGTATGAACTTCGAGAAATTTGCAATCTGCTATTGAATAGGGATTTCTGACTGGGATAATCAGTTTTGGGTAAAAGGTATATTCTTGGTCTCTCAAAAATCTTCATTCATTTTCTTGAGAGTATTGAATAATACAGACACTGAAGTAAAAACAAGCATTGATAATATCGTGAAGAGGGACAATTGTATTTTTCTGGCCAGAAGCCATCAGGGTATTTGTCGAATGATAAACCTTTCTGTTCAATTAGACGGTAAGTCTGTCAAAGGGAATGCTTTGGTAACCTATGCTGCCATCTAGACTTTTGGGAAGTTGGCCAGTTAACTTCAGTTCCCTCTCCAGGTGTTGGGTGGAATATTCTCATATTGGATCGTAACGGTCTTGCCTAGATATCAATAGTGCCCAACAACTTTGATACATTTACATAAGTGTAATAAACTTTTATTAAACTATGAAGTACATACACAATGACACTGGTTGCTTAGAAATCTTGTGAAACAAAATCTGTCTCAGTGATCAATCCAGCAACAGATTGCCTGGTGCATCTTTGGAGCAAGTGACCAAACTACTCCACTTGGCCGCAGCCCTGACTTGCTCTTCACTTCTTCCTTTACACCTTTACCTTGGGACTTTGACAGAATACTATATAAATCATACCTTATTTTGGTCCCTCTCATTGTATTTTTTAATAGCAACATTGTTCGGCTTGAAGCCCTCAGCAGATATACTTCCTCTGGCCTCTTTTCAAGAGGAAGAAAAATAGCAGCTGTTTGTGGGTGATGTCTTGAACTCATTTAACTTTATGGTCGCAAATACAGTTTGGCACAGTTCTCTCACAGCTTCAAAACAGTGTCAGATCTTTCGCAAATCTCTTTGGTTTACCCAATATTTCCCATCCTGCCATTCTGTCTTCATGCCCATCACGCAGTATTTGTTCAGGATACCAATCTCATTTTCAATACCGATTCTATGAGGGAAATCCAACACACAGGACTTCACCGCAACTAGCTCCCATTGATGAACAGGAAAGAAATAAAAGCGCAGTTACATGATTCAAAATACTTAATACAAGATTACATCCTACATTGGTGTACAGAGATTGTATTTGCATTTGTGCATCTGTATCTAAGTATATTGGCTTATAGGCTCCTTCGCAATTATAAAAGTGTTGGCAAATGTGGCATCAGTCCTTTTCTCTATGTAACTCTGGTTCAGCAGACCAGATTATCTAACAGATACCCCTTGAGGTGCAGCTTAAAGGCTTAATGTCTTTGTGGTTTACACAGCCACAGGAAGAGCAGGCATTGTCCTTGAGATTGTAGATCTGGCAGTTCACAGCAGATGGCCCAGCTTGGTCACTGCCTCGACAATAAAGTGGAAGCAACAAAGAAAATCTTTCCCTGACATACCAGGTAGAACAACATGTTCTATATACATTGTTGCTGGCTTTTAACAAGAGTGAACCTACTGCTTGAGCTGGTTTTTATTTCAGGTAATTTGAGCCCCTCATAAGATTGCCCTTCTCGTCGAAATCAAATACACAATGGATGCATTCAAAGGAATTCTCAAGCTGTCAACTGTTTGGAGAAACTTGCAGTATGACAGCAATTACAGCATTGTTCATTTGTACAGCTCCTCTAACACAATAACATTCAGGAAAAGAATTTACACATTTGTTGTTTTTCACCATGTCCGACACTTGCACATGCATGACGTTTGTTGCTAGGGAAATTTAAGCACTACCACTGTTAGGTGGTAGTGTGGGGGGAAGAAAAACAAACCCAGGAGCGTCAGACCTGCTATTCCCTCTAAAGAACAACAAAATAAATAAAATTCAGAAAAATCTTGCACAGTAAAATACACACGGAACATTTTTATTTGAAATATTAAATGGAAAAGTTGTTAAATGCGTGTCAGCAAGCAAACTACAGTAAACCAACACTGAAAATAGTAAATGTATTTTAAAGATATTATTAAAGAGGGCTGGTCCATGGAACACTGAAACACTTTTATAAATTAGGCGAGCTCACATTGGGAACAGAATTTTGCCAGCAATTCCGAATTCAATAGCAGCCTTAGTAAATTAATTGTTTCACAGGAATGATGGTTACACTGTCTTGAAAAGCAGCCTGTTTTGCCTTCACATAATTCTATGCTGAATCAGTCAGGAGCATAAGGTTGTGGGCCTACTTTTGCCATTGAGTCATGTCACCAGGGGGAATGTGTAACAGCCACACCTTCATAATTTCAGAGCTTATTGGTATAGTGAGTGATTTTGGATAATAATGGAGCAGCAGATGAACTGCATCTGGTTTGATCTAAATCCATCGGCACTTACGGGTTCGACCATTTAAATAGATCCCATGCTTCTCCAGTACAGGCATAGTGTTTGACAAGATGTGGGAGGGAACAGGCAAAGTAAGCCATCTGACCAATCTGAGACTTTTGTGCAAGCATAACCATAATTTATGTGAAATTATATAAGGTTTCATGCTATGTTCAGAACATCTAGCAAAGCTTTGCTAGTGATGTAGACCTTGCCTAATTTGTATGGGTTTGTCTGTGCTCCATGGATCTGCCTATTCCAGTTAACTATGGCCTCTATGGACAGATGTCCAATGACAATGACCTTGATCCAGTTCTGTCTACGAGGCAAGTGGAAAGAAGTTGATTTTCCTATGATTCCAAGTGGTGGCCATCATACATGAATTCAACAGCAAAGGCAGTAACTGCTAACTCTGTCAATTAGCAATGTAGGTTTCTTTCTCTCTCTCTCTCCTGCAATGACCTCACCAGGTGCTTCCTTTGTCTGTTCTTCTCCCTTTTAAAAGTGCTGTTGTTTTGACTTGTTTTTCTCCAAAGTTCCAAAACAATACAACAGCATATAAAATTTTAAATGCTGCTTCTGGAATTCAAGGAAATCACCACCAACACCTAAAACACCTCAAAAAAGAAGCAGCTGTTACAGCCAGAAATTTTTCCTGTCCTCCATCTTGGATCAATGATATGTCTGGAATCATGCTTCAATCGGATGAGCTGGTAAAGCTGAAGCCTCCTGCTTCTAGCCACTCTTCAGATTGCTTGCTCGCTGACTGTACAGTCCACTATGGAGAAACACGAGAGTGCCTTTGATAACAGAATGTGTGAAAACCTGGCATGACTGAGGATTCTCCTGGCACATAACAGAGAAAGATGGATCATGTCAATCTACCTTTCAGATAAGCAGTTCTTTATTCTCCAGAAATACGTAATGAAGAAACAATCATTGCATTTGCTACTGGTGTTATTCATTGTAATGAAATAATAAACTGAGACACATCTAGCCTTTAAGGTGAGCATAAATGATTCTTTTCAAAGAACAAGGAAGTTCTCCTGATATCCTGGTCAACATTTATCCGTCATCCTTTGCCTGAAATAGATGAGTTGCTTTCGTAGTTGTGTTTTGTGGGACCTTGCTGTGTACAAAATGACTGCTGCATTTCTTGTATTCAAATTGTGACTACAACTGAAAGGTCCAACAACAGTGTGACTCTATATAGTGCATTTTCATGCAGTAAAACATCACAAGGTGATTCACAGGAGTGTTACAAAGTAAATTTTGTGAATGAACCATATTAAGCAATGTTAGGCGAGATGGCCCACAACTTGATCAAAGGGTTAGATGTTTATGGAGTATCTTAAAAGTGGAAAAGTGGAAAAGCGATGGAGAAGTGCAGGGAAGCAATTCCATAACTTAGCACCCCTAGATAACTGCAGGCACAGAAAATACTGGACCAATTAAAGTTGGAATGAGTGCAGAAATCTTGTAGGGCTGGAGGAGTTTCCAGAGATAGGGAGAGTTTAGGTCAAGAAAGGAATTGAAAATAAGGATGTGAATGTAAAAGCTGAGGTGTGATTTAAGTGCGAGCCAGTGCAAATCAGTGAGATCAAGGGTGATGTGGGGCTTGATGTGAATAAGTACATTGGATAACCTCAGGTTTATGGAGGGTAGAAAGTGGAAGGCTGGCATTGGAATAGTCAGGTCTAGACGTAACACAGGAATGGATGAGTGATTCAGTAATAGACAGGTTAAGGGTGGAGTCAGGCCCTGTTAAAGTAGTAGAATTAGCTTGTCTGAGTGACAGTCAGAAGCTCATCTTAAGGTCAAACATGACCTGATAGTTTTGAACAGTCTCAGAGAGTTGATGGGGAGTTAGAGAGAGTCAATAACCAAGGAATTGAGGTTTAGCAGACACTGAAGACAACAGCTTCATTAGCCATAAACCCTTTGGAACATCTTGGAAGTTGTGAAATTTGGGGATTTATTGCTGTCCTTTTCTTTGATTAGTGAAGATTTCTGTAAGGTCTGTGAAATTTTGAATCTGGCACTTCTGAATAAAATTTATGGATGTGTTTGAAATTGCAAAAAGAAGTTGCAAACCTGGAAGGTTTCAGAAGTTGTAGCCTTTCAATTCCAACTGCTCAATATTCTTGATGATTTGCACCAATTCATAGAGAATTGTTCTGCCAAATTGCCTTACTTTTGCTTTCTAGAATTTAGAAACTCTCCTGTCACTCAAATAAAGTACTTCCTTTACACCTCTTTTAAGGCAGTTAAGTAAAAGATCACAGGAGTTTGGGTTCCTAACATAAACAATGTGCATATCACCGTTACCTACACCACTTTCCCAGGACCTAGACAGACTGTATGTTACACAGTCAAAAAACGTGATCACTACAATACAATAATGAATCTGGATTATTTAGTAACAATGAAGATAACAATATCAAAATCAGAAACTTTTTCAGATACAGTCTTCTGACCAGATTATCAATGTAAGGGTAAAGGAATAGAGAAACGTCCCCTTCAGCTGCTGATATTAACTGTTGGCAACATCTCGGAGACACCACAGTGTCACCATCTGCAGAAAGGCTATTCTGACAAAAGGACATGATGATTATGGGGGATATTGTTGCCAAAAAAACTTGACATCCTTGGAATATGCATAATTTTAGTTGCTCGATACAGACAAAATAAACATTTTAGACTTAGCTAAGAGGCCAACACGAGAAAAAAACCTCCTGGTAGATTTTTAGAGCTTCAGTAAGGGAGAGACATGTGGTCAATGCTGTGAAAGAAAGAATTTGTAATTCCTTCCAATATAGGTCACTGTCAATGGACTGTTCTTAAACCATTATTTACATAAATGAAGCAGCAGCTTGTGAGAACCATCTCCCATGAACAGAAATGAGTTAAGTAGCCAGGTAATCTGTTTAGAAAAGCCTGAGGCTGATTGAAAATGCAACTGGAAGAGTTATGCAAGTGCACTTGGCTTGCACTGTCTCTGCTAGTGTCAGGGTGCCTTATCCCACTGCTAATGCCTGGATTGTGTGCCTGTACTGGTTTGTACATGAATGATGGTGTGCTTGTGCAGCTACCATCTCCAGTAGCCATATTACTGCAGGAGCAGGTCAGAGGCTAAGATTTCTGCATCTCTTAACTTGAGTCAGTATTTAT
This sequence comes from Chiloscyllium plagiosum, assembly GCF_037043375.1. Classification (NCBI taxonomy): domain Eukaryota; kingdom Metazoa; phylum Chordata; class Chondrichthyes; order Orectolobiformes; family Hemiscylliidae; genus Chiloscyllium; species Chiloscyllium plagiosum. Next base: position 89,351,899 of record NW_028270140.1, read on the forward strand.
TACTCATCTCTTTGTTGCCCTTGAGAAGGTTATGATGATCTGAATTCTTGAACCACTCCAGTCCATTTGCTGTAGGTTGAACGACAATATGCTGGGGAGAGAGTTCCAGGATTTTGACCCAGGGACACAGAAGGAACAGCAATGTACTTCCAGGTGGTGGAGCTCCCATGTATCAGCTGCCTTTGTCCTTCTAGATAGAAGTGACCATGGGTTTGGAAGCTGTTGATTAAGAAGCTTGGTGAATTCCTGCAGTGCATCTTGTAGCCAGTACACACTGTTAGTATTGAGCATTGGTAGTGGAGGAAGAAAATGTTTATGAATGTGCCAATTGAGTATCTGTTTTGTCTTAGATGGTGTCAGGCTTCTTCAGTGTCGTTGAAGCTGCAATCAGTTGAGAGTATTCTACTGCACTCATGCCTTTTGCCTCGTAGATGGTGGGCAGGCTTTGAGAGGTTAGGAGGTGAGTTACTTGCTGCAGGATTCTAACCCTCAGACCTGCTCTTGCAGCAGCATAATATATGGCTAGTCCAGTCCACTTTCCGATTAATTGGAACCTCCAAGGTGTTTGTCACCTCCACCACCTGGATGGCACAATAGCTCAGTGGTTAGCAATATTGCCTCCCAGCACCAGGGACATGGGTTTGATTCCACATTTTAATGACTGTCCGTATGGAGTTTGTACATTCTTACCATGTCTGCATGAGATTCCTCCCGGGTGCTCCGATTTCCTCCCACAATCCATAGATGTTCGAGTTAGGTGGATTGGTTATGCTAAATTGCCCATAGAGTCTGGGGATGTTAAAGCTAGGTAGATAAGCCATGGGAATTACAGGTTTACAGGGATGGAGGGGTGGTGAGTCTGGGTGGAATGCTGTTTGGAGGGTTGGTGATGACTCAATGGGCTGAATGGCCTGTTTCCGCATTGTAGGGATTCTATGAATCTCTGTTGTTAATGAGGAATTCCATGATGGTAATTTCAAAGGACAATAGTTAGAATCTCTCCTTGTTAAAGATGGTCTTTGCTGGGCACTTGTTTGTGTGAATGCAACTTGCCTCTTGTCAGCCCAAGCCTGGATATCATGCAAATCTTGTTGCGTTTGGACATAGACTCTTCCAGTATCTAAGGAGCCATAAATGGTGCTCAATATTGTTTAACCATAAGCGAACATCACCACTTCTGACCTTATAAGGGAAGGAAGGTCATTGATGGAGTAGCTGATGATGATTGGGCCTTGGTCAGTACACCAAAAAACTCCTGCAGTGATGTCCTGGAACTGAGATGACTGATCTTCAACAACTGCATCCATCCATCTAATTGCCTGAATGACTCCAACAAACTCTGAGTTCCCCCCACCATGACCATAGTTTTGCTAGGGCTTCTTGATGCCACATTTGATCAAACCCTACCTTAATGTGAAGTGCAGTTACTCTCACCTCCCCTCTGCAGTTCCACTCTTTTTTGTGCATTGGATCAAGGCTGCAATAAGTTCAGAAGCTGAGTGACCTGGCAGACCTCAAACTGGGTGTCACTGAGCAGATAATTGCTGAGCATTTGCTGTTTGATAGCACTGTTGATGACAACTTCTATCATATTACTGATAATCCAGAGTAAACTGAGGGGCAGTAATTGGCTGTGTTGGATTTGTCCTGCTTTTTTCCTGTAAATTTTCATTACAGGTTTAATTCCAGATTCAACTTGAATTCATATTTCACCATTTGTCATCATGGATTTGAACATGGTGCCCAAGAGCATTATGTAGGCCTGTGGATTATTATTCCAGCAGCAATATAACTATGCCATCACTTCCCTATGTGTACCAAATATGACATTTGTTAAAGCTATTCCTCTTCATAGCCAGCAAGGTGGTTGTTCATGTTATTTGAATTTTTTTAATGTTATGTTTGTTCCAGTGGATACCTGGTAAAGACACACATCAATGTTTTAGCTTGGCTCAGTCATAGGTTTCTTAATTAGAGACAGAAAATTGTGGATTCAGACCTACTCCAGGACTTAGCATACAATCTAGCCAATAGTTGAGTGCATTGAAAATATTGTCTATTGGATGAGATGTTAAATTGAAGTTTTCTTGTTCCTGGAGATGGATGTCAAATATATGACAGAAAGTCATGAAAAAACCAAGGAATATTTTGTGTGTTCCGATTAAAAAAAAAAGAAATCCTTAATCATAAAAACTAAAATTAATTAATTAGTTTTTGACTCCATTGTTGTGTGTGATACTTTATTGTGTTCATATTTACTGCTATACAAAACAGTGGAAATTGCAATTGAAAACTAATCTATGTGGAAGACATTATAACCCTAATGTGAGAATATCATCATTGAAAAGACTGTGCAGTTCAAGTGTAGGCCAGCACCAGACAAGCTAGAGATGGGACATCAGTGTGGTCCTGCCCACATTACCCACATTCCAGGAATAAATAAAATCATGTTGTCCTTAAAATAGTTTTGATAAGATTGACATAATTCCCAGTTAATCCTTGATCTATTACAATGCCAGGAGTACTTCAGACGACATGCCTCATATTTGATTTAACTAACTTTCTCGTCAATACAGAGAATGTTCTCACTTAGCAATCTATGCAACATGCTAAACATTAAAATGCCATTGCGTAGTCAAGCTGTCATGTGAGACAGTTTACAAGATATTTTTAAAATAGAATATGGAATGTCGCATCAAAGGTAACATGACTTTCTTTCATTCCTGTTTGTCAAATTACCCAGAATTTTGTCGGAGATATTTACTCAGTTTCTGATATTGAAATGTCAGGAAAGATTCATTGTAAAATAGGTAAAATAGCTCCTTGTTATGCATGAATAACTTTTATAAAGTCATGTAATATTATTGTACTGTTATTAGTTGTTTTGAATTTGCAGAAACGATATCTGAAAATACAAAGGCTTTCATTTCTTCCTCCCTCTCTGACACGATGTTTTGAATTTTCCTTTTTTGACTTAAAGTGTTTTGTCAAATGAAACTCATGGTGCCTAGTTTGCCATGGCTCAAAGCAACTGTTCTTACCTAATCTTCTTCTCTTCCTCTTGGTTACATTAAGGGGAGGTCATGTCTCATCAAATTGACTGAATTGTTTGAAGAGGTGATCAAATGAGTAGATGAGGGCAATATATTCAAGCAGAGAGTGTGGTGCTGGAAAAGCACAGGAGATCAGGCAGTATCCGAGGAGCTGGAGAATTGAAGTTTCAGGAAAAAGGGCTTATGCCCAAAATGTCAATTCTCCTGGATCCTCGGATGCTGCCTGACCTGTTGTGCTTTTCCAGCACCACACTCTCGACTCTAATCTCCAGCATCTACAGTCCTCACTTTTGCTCAATATATTCAAGTAGTCTACTTGGATTCAGCAAGTCTTTTGATAAGGTCCTACATGAGAGATTGATAGTGAAGGTAAGAGGCCAAGGAATCCAAGGAAATTTGGTGAATTAGGTACAGAATTGGCTGAGTGGCAGGAAGCAGAGGGTAATGGTTGAGTTTGTTTCGCGACAGGAAACCTGCGTCTGGTTGGGCCCTTGCTGTTTGTGGTAGATCCAAAACTATTTAGACTGGAATGTGGGAACATTGATTAGTAAGTTCACAAAAATATGAAAATTAGTGGGATGGTAAATATTGTGGAGGAGATTATAGGATAATATATACAGGCTGGTCGGCCGGGGTGATCAGTGGCAAATGGAAATTAACCTGGATAAATGTGAGGTGATGCACTGGGTAGAACAAACAAAGCAAAATTAACACATGATATAAGGGAACACCTTGGTATGCATGTCTACTGGTTCCTTAAGGTAGTGGGACAGGTAGATGAAAATGGTTAAGAAGGCATATGAGATACTCTCCTTTATTAGCTGAAGCATAGAATTTAAGAGCAGGGAAGTGATGCTGGAACTGGTTAGGCCACAACTAGAATATTGTGTGTGGTTCTGGAATTTACATTCGAAAGGGGATGTAATTGCACTGGAGTGGGTGCAGAAGAGATTCATCGAGATGTTGCCTGGGATGGAGAATTTTAGTTCCAAAGAAAGTTTGGATTAGAGCAGAGGAGACTGAATAGGGACATGATTGAGCTGTATAAAAGTATGGGAGGCATAGGAATGACAGGAAGATACTTCACCCATTGGTGAAGGTCTCGATGACAAGGAGGCATTAATTTAAGGTATTGTGCAGGATGTTTAGAGAGGATGTAAAGATTCTCTATTCATCCAGAGGGTGATGGGAATCTGGAAATTATTCCCTGTAATCGTATCAGAGTCAGAAACTCTCATAACATTTAAGGACTATTTAGATATGCACTGTGACGTCAAGCCAATGATCCAAGTGCTGGAAAATAGGATTAGAATAGTTAGGTGGTTGTTTGAGACTAACACAACTTCCATGGGCTAAAGGACCCTTCTCTGCGCTGGTAGATCTCTATAACTTTATGACCTCATTAATTATGCATCCATAGACTTGGGAGACTTCTTTGGGAATCTGATGGTAGGAAAGAAGGAAATGCTAGCCACTGCTTCCAGTGTTCACTCCACTGACACCACATTTAAAGACTAGCTACACACTGGGAACCAAAACTGGTCCTTACACTGTTTTTGCTGAAGGATTAAAACCGAGGACATGACATTGATATGGAAGCTGATACCCCATTCGCCAACAGTGACCTGGAGGTGCAAGTACCTGCAGAGAGGAGGATGTGCTTTATCCTACTAACCATCAAAGGCGTTCGTGCCACCAGACTCAGCAGCCTGAACTGAGATAGCAGCCTGGGTCAATGCAGTGTCTCAAATAAAATGGAATGCCTGGTAATACAGGGAGAAGGTCAGTGATATTCTGCACTCTGTAAATGTAATTGGCACCAGCTTCTCTCTGTTACCTCACACTCACAGGGTCAGGACTTATCTAACTCTGCCACTGGACACACATTTCACTTAGGCTCATGGATTCCAACTTTATTTCATGCACTATGTGCACTCAATTGATCTCACACACCCCATTCTCCCAAAGTACTAACTCTTCCTTTGGTTAGGAAACACTGTGTTTCCCTAACCATTAACTGGGCAAACCTCATCACTGCTCCTGCTCCTGTATCACTGCTAACAGCTCTTCCATTATTCCATCATCATCAATCTCTCCCTTTGTCTCATTGCAGGAGAAATTGACCCACAACTAGGGTAAGGGAGCCAAGGGTGGCAAGCTCCAATGGAAATTCCCCGGGATTTTGAATATTCCGCTCAGCAGTTTGCTAACACCCGGAAGCCTCTGAATGTCTCCATTTGAATTGGGATCCAATGAAACTAAGCAAAATAGCGACTCGGGAAAAGTTGGACTATTAAATACATAACCTAACTCCTGACTAGCTATTGAACTGACACCATATTTCCCTCACAGACCTCCAACTACACTTTTCCCAGATCTCTTACACCCTGCAGGCTCTGAGCCTACATTTCACACCACTCTCCCTGACCCACCCCCATTCAGAGGAACCCAATGGTCCTTCATCCTCCACTGGACCTGAATGGAACATTCCAGTATAAAGACACCCTCCTCATGTTCAGCAACAAAAAAAAACTAGCTTACCTGCAGTTACTATGGATTTGCTCTATGTAATCAGTAAGCACAGAGTTCAGACTGTGTAAGTCTGAGATCTTATTGCTTTGGAAATACTAGTGTATTAAGAAACTTCAAGAAATTATTCTCAACAAGAGCTACATCTTTGTGGTATATATTACAAGGGATAACATATAAGGAACAGTGGCAATGATTTAGTGACAACAGAGGATATTCTATTCTGTTCTATTTACCCAGCATCACATCCCCTGCACATGCGCAAATACTCACTGTAATGGTGAATATGGAGAGCAGGAGCAGAGGTGTGCTTCTAAATGCTCTTTTGGAACCCAAATGGTACTGATTGTACCAAAATTACGTGTGCTATCCATTCAAATTTTGTGATATAGCTGTAGATGCCTATTGTTAGATTCGTAATGCCATTCAAAACAAAATGGTGGTAATTACAACCTTAGTCTGTTTGACCTTTGTGCTAACCTTCACATATTTAATCTATTATAAGTACTAAAACTCCAAATGGCATAAAATATTGTCTGAGGAAATCAGGTTTGCACAGAATAAGTTGGTTGGTTTGTAATTTAGATCTGAAATTTGGGCTGTTAGGAACTGCAGTGTGAATTTGAATGTTGGTATCCAATTGGATAAGATGCTTTGGAATTTGAATATAATAGCAATCCAAAAGCGCGACCTCGAAATCCTATGGAATTTCCAGAAATTGGTGCCACTTCTCTTGATAGTTAATAGATGGACAGGACTAGGTGTTCAATTTAAAAATGCAGCTTTGATTTAGAACTTATGCACATCTTTCCTTGTGGCTGAGACCTCACAGTTGGTAACTGTTTGCTTGTTGCAGCTGGTTTGCTAAAACACAGCAGCTAGTTGCCAGACAGTGAAGAAAACAGACGAGCTGTGAACGGTTTCTAAATCTGATCTTTCTGACACTAGTGTTATGAAGCAAGCACATTCCAAAGGAATTCCCCCTTGGCTTATACTTCCTATTGTGATTGCTACAAGATTTGCTTAAAAGAGGAGTAGCCCTACAAAGACAACTACTTAAAACAAAGGTTATTTAAGAACTTTATGGCCTTGAACGTCACCGACAGGCAAGCAGTTAATAGTTAATATGAATCAATATATTTGTAATCAAAGATATTTGTAAATCTTTTGACCTTTGTTGAGATCAATATTATGTGTTGATATCTCTCAAAGATATTATTTGCTTGGAAGAATATCCATTAACTAAAATGAATCCAAAAGTTAATATTCCAACTATAACTAGGCATTCATTCAGAAAGAGAATTTGGCTCTATTACAAAAGCCTCCTTATAAATGTTTATTTTGCTAAGTCAAGGTCATGTTTTGTAGCTAAGCCACGTGTATCATCCAACACCTGCTTTGAAAATTGACCTAGTTATCAGAAGATTTGCTTCTTCAAGCAGTAACTTATGTAAAAGGAGGTACTAATTTGAAAAGAAAATATTCCTTTTTAAAAGAATGATGCTTTATTTTCTTGCATACATTGTGCAGGATAAAGAATGCCGTGTGAGCATTAATATAATTGCTTTTCAAAGATTCTTTTATGTGGGTGGCAACTTGTTCAGTGTCCCAAAACACCCGCTGCCATTCCCCAAACCTTCCATTAGTTCACAGTCAGAATAACTGTGTGGCTACCACCCAAACCTGGCAGAAAAATAATGAACCTTATCATTAACACAAGCTGCCTCAAATTAACTGAGCAACTCTCTGACTGATCGAGGAGCAAACTCAGCTGTTGTAGGCACTCAAGCCTGCAATTTGTTTTTCACACTAGTAGTCATGTAGAACTGCTGTCTACATACAAAAGGATGTGAGCCACTGGGGGAGGAGACCAAGAGCCAGAGCAGAAAAAAGCTTAAACAAAAGCTTTGGCTGACTCCTGCCATTTTTTAAAAAAATTATTGTATTCCTGCCTCACAAACGTTTTTGCCTGACAATTATTTTACTGCTCTGCTTCTGACTCTTCTATTAAAAGCTTATTAGCACGGATATATCATGCAATTAACCAACCAAAAATCATCAGATATTATCATACCGCAGATAATACAACAGACAAAAATGAAATGGTGAAATAATATCATAGTGTCAAAACTGGTTCCTCTGTTCAAATAAAGTTCTGGTGTTCAAAAATGGATGATGTACAATCCTGAATCTTCCAAGGACTGTCAATTAGTGTCTGAGTTCATTACGCCTATATGTACAATAATGCTGAGTCTTTACATTTTTGCTTGTAAATTGTGATCCTGGCTTCTTAAGATATGCGGGGTATACCTGAAATAGAGGTTTTTTTTCACAGCACTGGATTTTAAAGGATAGATCAGTGACAACTCCTTCTTACATGGGGTAGCCAGCACATTCTAGTAAGTTTAAATGGCCCAGATATTCATTGAAGAGCTACAGAAAGAAAGAGTTGAAGTAAGTGTGTAATAGAGCAAGTTTTTCTTGGTATGGTAATGTACGACAACATGGGATTAAGTAATAACCTCAGAGTGGAAGATATATTAGGTTACAGTTTACATAACACGATTGAATTTCACATTCAGTTTGAGGGAGAGAAAAATAAGTTTAAAACTAGAATTTTAAATTGAAATAAAGGCAATTATGGGACTAAGTGGAAAAAGCTAATGAAAGTGAACTGGACAATTGGGTTAAGTGATAGGTCAGTAGAGATCCAGTGGCAGATATTTTAAAATATATTCTATGTCAGGAGAGATTCATTCAAATATGAACGACTCTAGGGAAAGCATGCATTATCTAATGCAAACTAAGGAAATAAAGATGGTTTCACATTGAAATAACAAGTGTACAATTGTGCAACAAAATAGTGATTGTTCAGAAGATTGGACAGAATATAATAAAAAGCAGAAATAATGATTTTAAAAGGGGCGAACAAGTAAAAAAAAACAAAGTTAGCTAGAAATATATAAAATGGATGGGAAAATTTTCTACAAATTCTTAAAAAGAAAAGTGTAAATAAAGTGAATATTGATAACCAGAAAGCAAATCTGGCGAATAAATAATGGAAAATAAAGAAACGTATGTGAATTGAACAGATATCTTGTCCTCACTGTAAAGGATATAAATGGTATGTCAGAAATATTTGAAAACCAAGCAGTGAGTGATGTAGTAATGTGAGATTTACACTCATAACTGAATAGCAACAGACTTTATGCAGAGGATAAAAGAAAGGATATCTTACTGAAAGCTCTACAGATATAAAGTCACTATGGCATAGCAAGCTCAGTAGCTATGTTCAGAGTAAAGGTACAATTCCCCACGCTCTACAAAAGAGGGAAGAACTTCAAACATTACAATCACTGGGGACAGGTAATGATAAATGCTTAGAAATAGGAGTTATCAAGTCCCAGGGTCCTGAAGGACTTAATTCTGGGACCTTAAAAGAAGGACCCTCAAAGTAATGGATTCATTGGTTTCACTTTTCCAAAATTCCCAAGATTCTATCAGAATGCAACTCTTCTATTGAAGAAAGAAGGGAGTCGCTAAGAAGAAACCTAAATGCCTGTTTGCTTTCACATGAAAAGGATGCCAGAATCTATTATTAAGGAGGTTATAACATGATACTTAGAAAATAGCAACGCAATCAAATAGAATCATCTCAGTTTTGTGAATTGTGTTTGTCTGATTTATTTGAGTTCTTTGAAATTGTAACAAGTAAGGTGGTGAAAAGTAAATCTGGAGATATGGTGTAATTAGATGTCTAGAAGACATTTGACAAAGTGCCACATCAGGTGCTACTGCACAAGATAAGGACTCATGGTATTGGAGGAACACTTTAGCATATACAGTGTATTGGGAAACCGACAGACAGCAGATTGTAATCAGAAATGGGTGCAGAAATGGTTCACTTAAGAAAAAAATGTTCATCTTATTGAAACATGATATCTTGAGGAGACTTGACAGGGTGGATTCTAAAATAATGCTCCTCGTGTGGAGAGATTAGAACTAGGGACAAAGTGGCACCGAGGAAATTTTGTGTCTGTGGAACTCTCTCCCACAGAGAACGGTGGAGGCAGCATCATCAAATATTTTTAAGGCAGTGACAGATAGATTTTTGATTAAACAGGGAGTCAAAAGGTTAGGGTTAGACAAGAATGTTGAATTGAGGCCATAGTCAGATACAGCCATGATCTCGCTGAATAATAGAGCAGGTTTAAGGGACCAAATGGTATACTCAAACTCCAATTTGTACTTTTGTCTGTTAAAATGAGTTCAGGAATTTCCAGATGAGTTTTCCTTGAGTTTTTGAGCACATCAGTGCCTGTTGGTGTAGCTGTTTTTAGATTTGTTGCTCTGACTGCTGCATTTGGGAGCTTGATTGTTGCTTGAGCTAGGAATCTACTCTTGAAGGGATGGCTCTGACCTACATGTTACACAGAGGAAGGGTTTAATATGTGCATTTTTATAAATAGGCATCAGATCTGAAATAGGAAATGATTAGTCTCTTATTTTAATTTCAGTCTAAGGTGGATGCCAGAAAGAATTTGTGAAATATACTCTTCTCGAAAGAGATTGGACTGTTAAACAATACAACATGTTAGTGAAAAGACAGTCCTCAATCACTGATTTTTAAAAAGTTTTTTTGCAGAAGTTGTAAGAGAAGTGATTGGTAGAATATTATGAAATAACCTACCCCTAGTTGTGGAAGGCAAGTGCCTCTTCATGCTAATACTCACTAGTGGGTTATCTTCTACCATTGATAATTAGATAGGTTCGGAGATGCACGTAGAAAGGAAGATTGATGGCAATGTGCAATCCCAACTATGAGCTATCTGTGCCTGGTACCTGAAGTCCTGTATATAGGGTCATGAGGAGTGAAGGGAGCCTTCAGTGGGCACACCCTGTCTGATGCTAGATCCCTGAATCATGCACTGACTATAAGGGAATCCAATTATTGCCAATCCTGACAACATTTGCTGATCAGCCTTTTTGAGGAATAGGAAAGCCACACAGCTTCCAATTTATCTCTCAGTCATTACTAAGTCTTGAATGAGGAAAAAATTCACATGTAATATAGAAAATGGTAGACCATGAGAGATCGGTGGGAGATATGTGCAGGAGCAGAGACAGAGGTAGCATGATGTAGCAGAGAGAAGATGGTGGCATGCACTTTGGCTGAGCAGAGAAGGTTATTCACTTTCTTGCTACGTTGCTGGCCTCATGTCTCATCTGTGGGCAATACCCTGATCCAGAGCAACATCAGACCAAGTTGACATGGTCTGGTGTCATGGCCTCCTCGACTGGCCCTGGCAGAAGGAAACAGCCCTCTTCTGCATCACCATGACCTCAGTCATCCAGGTTCACTGACCACGGTACCAATTTCCCATTCACTGCCATGTCCAGGGTAAGTTTATCAAACTGCACTGACTGTAAGCACTTGACCACATGGCTTTTCAAGATGATGCAGGAACCAGGGAATATCCCAGCAGCAGCAAAAATTCCACCCATGATGAGTAGGAGAAGCTAGATAATCAGAAGGAGAACCTTGCATAGTTCATGAGGTGAGATCGGAATGGTAGTGTCAGAAAATTTACTGGGCCTCATGGAGAGAAGCCCTCATTCAAACTCAACAACTTAGCCAATTTCTGTTAAGATTCAGGCCATTGTATCCTATTCAAAATGCACTTTATTGCAAAACATTGCATACAGATTATTATTCCTTATTTCATTAATATATCAAGTTTCAAATGAATACTGTCTGCTGTGAAATATAATGTGCAGCTTTCTGAAATGGATGGCAGGATTCACTTTGCTCAAATAGCATAGTATTAGACCCGTGTTGATTGTATAAAGTTCGAATGTCAATAATACTGTCAGAGAAAACGTGCCTTTATCCACCACTGTGAACTCCCTAGTTTCTTGTTACATTGTATTTATATTTAAATATTGGTCCAGATTTTGGTGGAAAATCAATAAGTACAAGGCAAACAGCATTCAGCACTACAAGGGAAAAATCACATAACAACTTCAGTACTTAACATTTATGCAATTAAATGCTAAATCAGGAATGTTGCTGTTTAAGCTGCTCTATCTCCTATATATTTGCTACCACTGGTACATTTGATGAAAATGCTCCAGAGAGAGACAGGAGACAGTGAAAACTCCTCCCAAACAGGGACTTACAGCTGCAGACTTCTGGGGGATCGCAATTAGTAAAAAAAGAACCATTTTAAAATAAACTAAATACTGGCACAGAGAAAGTCAACTGATAGCATGCTGAAATGATGATTGAATTTGGAAAGCAAATCAAGTCAAACTCTGACATGTAAGGCTTTCAGAAACATTATCTTTCTTCATATTGAAGATTTTGTTATTTGCTCACCCAAGTGCTCTGTGTCCTTGTGCTATTTCACTGTTAGAAGAGCAAGCAGCTGATCAGCTGCTATACCTGTCAATTCCACTCTAGTCATTTGCAGCTAAAAGATTTGCAAGTGTGTCCTCAGGGTTACTTGTCCTCTGATTTAATTTATTTCTGTCTTTTCTCAAAGAGAACACCTACATTCTTGCTGTCTGGTCTCTCCTGATGAAGCGGTCATTGGGAATTTGCAGCATTTGGGAGACAAACTCACAAATTATTCTCACTGAACCAATACGCGGAGCCAGGAAGAATCGTTGATACAATATGAAATATTACCCTTTTGGGATTCAAGTAATTAATATTCAGCCATCTGATATGACAAGTTTTCTTTTTCCTATTCTATCTTCCCCAGGGGCACTATTTTGTCCTTGTTGATCATTGATACATCAATGTTGGTAGCAAACAGCTATTCATTGCGATAGATGTGGGTGATGAAACTGCTACATGGTTTAGTTTCTTGGATTTTACAGCTTTCACATTAAAATTTGCGCAAGCTCTTATGGAACAAATCTTTACCTTAGAGGATCAGATTGAATTAATCTGCTGGAGCCGACCATAATTGTTAGAGCAGTTTTGGGAAAGATCAAATTAGGCCCAATATCAGACTTTGGTAACTGAGCATTGCAATCCTGTATTCCTGGTCTGCTGATATAAGGAGCAGGATAAGTTGCAGGGAGCTGCTTATTCTCATGAACCTCTGAGACAATTGGCTGTATGTTTAGCAGGGGCATCAGGTGCACACATAATGCTCAGTTAAGCTGGGACTCCTGAAGGCAATGCGCCGCTCCTGAAGTGGAACTGCACTCATGCAACAAAAACTGCTGCAACTATTTCTGGAAATTTGGCTGTAAGGAATGTACAGCAAGTGGACCAGACAGAAGGACTCCCAGTTTTACAGATGCAAAGCTGGAGGCCTTAGTAATGGAGTTGAGTAGGTGGAGAGAAGGTTAATCTGCATTGAGATCAAGAGGTCCTCAAGGCACAAGTTGAGAAGGGAAAGGTAGCGGGTGACAAGAGAGCTCAATTCCCAAATATGACCCTGAAGACCTGACTGCTGTGATTAAAAATATTCAATAGCATCACAATGGTGGTCAAGGATATCTCCTCTCCACTCTAACACCAACATTTCACACAGCCCATCACGGTAATAAGACCACAACTGGTATTTGTTTCCTAAATGTCGCCAGGCTGCTCACAGCAAGGGCATCAAACAGAAATCGATACCAAACTGCAAGCTATATACAGAGATTTGAGAATAGGTGACTAACCACTTGTCAGACAGGTAGGTTTCAAGGAGTATCTGAAAGGAGGAGACAATGTTATCAAGGGGAATTATGGAGCCAAGGGCCATGGCAGCAGAAGGTATGGTCACTAATGACGAAGCAGGCAAAATTGAGAAGGTGGCCGAGACTGGAATTGAAGAAGCATAAAGAACACTAGCAATGTGTAGCGAGAGAGAGAGAGAGAGAGAGCAAAATAGTAATCTTTCAGATTGATGACACAATGTTAAGTGATGCCTTGGAGTAAGGTAATTATTTGAAGTGGTTTTAAAGTGGCAATGAAAGGACATGAATTGCATGTACAACCAAAACAGCTACAAGAAGGCACAGAGCGGCGACAACAATTTTGAAAGCAAGTCCTGACACCTTGCTATCTTGAATGTGATATTTTATGTTGCTGGTCAAAGGCAACTATACTTATCCAATGTAAGAGGCCAGCCACTGACCCTTTGAACAAATTGAAAAGCATTTACTTAACTTAGAGTGGAATCTATACAGTCAATCCATTTAATATGGGATATTTTAAAATTATTGCCGGTGTAAATAAATTGCTAGTGAAATTCCAATTTAAGATATATATATTGCTATTTATATCTAAATGTTGCCCCGAATATGCTACATAAATCACTTTTTCAAATAGGCTGGTATTTTAATGGTCAGACTTAAGTCCTATCAATCCTCTACATTTGATTGAAGTATTAGTAACTATAAGCATATTTTATTTGGAAAGGGCTGATATTTTCCATTTGAAAGTTAAGAAAAAGACTTTGAGTTTGCAGGATGGCATCATATCCACCAAAGCTCAGGGCGGAGGTATCCCGCATGATCATGTGCCCCTCAGCTTATTATCTACACACAAAAGTACTCAGCAAACCACATGGCAAGCAAGCCAGAGGTTCTTGTCACTGGCAGCACCTTCTGGGTTTGAACGTTCCTGTGCCAGTTTTAAAGGCTGACTGGGTACCACTTTAGATGCTGCAAACCAGGTAGTAGCCCTTAGCCCGTGGTATAGGAGCTTAGAGGTGCCTCCTATGAAATCCATGCTGGCTCCCGATTCATCAGTGCTGCCCTCCAGAGGCTACTGGACCAGATCACTGATGTAGGGACAATCTCTTCCAGGATAACTGCACAGGAGACTTTCAGCCTGGGCCAAGGTCATTGCCACTGTTTCACACTAATGGACTGGAAAATTGTGCTGAATGCAAAGTCAATGATCTCCTGTACTGCAAAAGAACAAATAGCACCATGTTTTTTCAGCTACCTCATAGTCATAGGGCACCACTCAGTCTGACTCTGCCACTGTGCCGGTGTTTCACAGGCTATACAGTCTGAAAAGTACAAATGATGGAAATTTGAAATAAAACAGGAAGTGCTAGAGAACTTCAGCAGGCCCAAGTGTCTGTGGATAGAGAGAGGTAATATTTCAAGTCTAATATGAATTTTCTTCAGATCTTCAGGCTTATCCAACAAGTTTGAGGTAATTTTGGATCGTTTGGATACAACTGACCTCTACAGGGTCAATCAGCAGGATCATGGCATCATTGTGCAGGGAGCTATTAAAGTGGTGGGTGCATTAGGGAATATAGTGGTAGCAGGGGATAATGTAGTGGAAGATCAGCACATTTCTCTGCAACAAAGAGTGAGAATCCACAAAGCTGTGTTGCCTATCGGTACCAGATGACAGGACATCAGTTCAGGGCTGAAGAGGAGTTTACAGTAACAGGGGAGTGATCCAGTTGTCATGGTGTATGTAGGTATCACTGACATGGACAGGACAAAGAAAGGGGTTCTGCATGGGCAATATGTGAGTGTAGCATGAAATGAAAATACAGAACCACAAAAGTAATAATCTCTGGACGGTCTCCAGGGACTAGTTTTTAGTGAGCTGCTAATGAAGTAATACCAGGAGTTTTCTCGCTAATCACTGGGGATTTTAATTTACTTCCAGACTGGAAAAATCAGATGGACAAAGTAGCCCAGAAAAGGCATTAATTAATTGTTTTCTGGATAGTTTCCTAGGAAAGCACATCCTGGAATTGACCAAAGAGTAGATTATCCTAGACCTGATATTGTGTAATGAGATAGGATTAACTAATGACCTCAGTGTAAAAGCTCATTTAAGTCGCAACGATGTTAACGTGATTGAGTTTTATATTTAGTTTGAGGGAGAGAAGAGTGAGTCCACAACTAGTATTTTAAATGTAAATAAAGGTAATTATGATGGCATAAAAGCAGAGCTAGTTCAAGTGAACTAGCAATGTTGGTTAAGGAATACGTCAATTGTTGTGTAGTGACAAATGTTTAAGGGGATATTTTGGAATACTTTCCAAAGGCAAGAAAAATTCCAAAGGGAGTTAAGTGAAGGAGCAAAATTCTGACAAATCAATTGTAATGTGAGAAAATGTGATATTGTCCATTTTGGCAGGAAGAATCTAAATGAATCACATTTTCTAAATGGTGAGAGACTGCAGATCTCTGAGTTACAGAGGTCTCTGGGTGCCTCATTGCATGAACTGCAAAAGGTTAGAATGCAGGCACAGCAAGGAAAGAAAATAATAAAATGTTCATATTAAGGAAAATTGTGCACAAAATAGTGACATTATGTTGCAGTTATACACACCATAGGTGACACCGCACCTGGAATACTGGGCACATATTGATTTCCTCAATTAGGTAAGGATGTGAATGCGTAGGAGTTCATTAACGGTCTACTAAACTAATACCTGGAACAGCCAGACGAGGTTGGACAGGCTTGGCTTGTACCTGTTGGAGTTAAAGGGTAAAAGTTGACTTGATTGAAACATTTAAGATCCAAGGGATCATGACAGCCTGGATGTGGAGAAAATGTTTTCTGTTGTGGTATAATCAAGAACAAGGAGAAGTTGATCTAGAAGTAAGGGATTGCCCACTTAAGACAAACATCAGGCTTTTTTAAAAACTCTCCTTAGAACTCTCTTCCTTAAAAGGCCATGGAAACAGAGTCTTTGAATAGCTTAAAGGCAGAGGTGGATGTCTTCTTGATAAGCAAGAGGTGAAAGGTCATCAGGGGTAGATGGAAGTGTGGAGTTGAGGTGACAATCTGATCAGCCATTGTTTTATTAAATTACAGAGCACACCTGAGGGGCTGAATGGCATACTCCTACTCCTAACTCACATATTTAGGTGTGTATGTTTGATTAAGGTCACTAGATACATGCTTGGTGTACATAGTTGAGTTTCAATAGCATCTGGTACCTTCATTGGGCAGAATTGAGAGGAGGAAGTCAATTCTAGTGAATAGTGTAATTAATGAGATGCCAATGCATCTCAAAATGGTTTTGAAGCCTGAGGATGGAGACCTTCATTACAAAGGTTTATGCAGGAGGTGGGAATCTAAATTTTGCATTCTTAATTCATCATGCTTCCCATTATTCTTGTCACCTGAAGGAGTGGAAATCTTACCTAATGAATTAAAAACAAAACTGGGAGCACATACAGGATAGGGCTAGGATGAGTCACTTCTGGCTACACGGTTAGTGTATTTGGCTGAGGCTCATTGATGCCCCACCTAAAAGCTTTCCCTTATGCCAGCAGACAGCTGCTAATGTACCTCACCTCAGCTGATGAGCTAAACCAAGTGAAACTATCATCAACCTTTTCTAGTGAAGATAAAAGATGTCATTCCTAGATGTGGGTAAAGTCTTGAACAAATGGAACAGACAGATGATCCTAAAAAGAGGGAAATGACTCTGAAGGCAGATATCAGCAACATGACAATGGAGACTTGTGAGCAGTCGCCTCAGAAAAAGATGGGACCATAGGGAGTATCATTCCATAGCTAGAAAGACAAGTTGGAAAGAAAGATACTAAGGACCTTACAATGGATTCATTTAAATGTGGAAGATGTGACTCAGATCAGGACATCAAACAGTGACAATGTCAGTTTAAATTCCAAAGGACAGCTTAAA
This sequence comes from Chiloscyllium plagiosum, assembly GCF_037043375.1. Lineage (NCBI taxonomy): Eukaryota > Metazoa > Chordata > Chondrichthyes > Orectolobiformes > Hemiscylliidae > Chiloscyllium > Chiloscyllium plagiosum. The sequence goes on from NW_028270140.1 coordinate 89,369,123, forward strand.
TCTGAGAACAGGCTTCTGAATTTGAGAGGAAAAGTGTTCAAATTAGCAGAACAGGATGTTTATTGAAAGCTGAAAACAGTAACAAGGTCAAAAGGCAAATTGCAGATGTGAACATTGACATTCTTGCTATGACTGAGACTAGATGGATCAGAACGCCAAAGATAGCAGTGGAAGAATAGGTA